>NW_027507903.1:201409586-201969586 GCF_037356315.1 Lithobates pipiens | reverse complement strand
ACGTATGAACCGAAGACCAAGTCGCGGCCTTACAGATCTGAGCCATAGAGGTCTGATGATGCACCACCCAAGAGGCACTAATCGCCCTGGATGAGTGTGCTATAACATGAGAAGGAAGAATTGTCTTCTTTAAGCTGAAGCTTGAAGAATCACTTGACGAATCCCTTTGGAAAATAGTGGTTTTGACGCTGCCCGTCCACATTTTGGACCCTCTGGCAGTACAAACAAAACATGTGTTTTGCAAACCTGAGCGGTCGCCTTTACATAGACTCTGATCGCTCTGATCGCTCTTACTACATCAAGAGAACGTAGTGCCTTCTCTTCCCTAGATTAAGGCTATGGGGAGAAAGAAGGAAAAATAATGTCTTGGTTTAAATGAAAAACCTGTTACCACTTTTGGTAAGAATTCAGGATGAGGACATAAAACCACCTCATCCTTCTACATGATGAAGTATGTCTCTTTACAAGACAGAGCCGCTAGTTCCGATACTCTTCTAGCAGAAGAAATGGCAACCAGAAAGATTATCTTTCTTGTCAAAAGAACCAAGGAAATTGCTCGTAGAGGTTCGAGGGGCTGATTCAGCAAAGCCGATAAGACCAAATTTAAATCCCAAGAATTTAGAGGTGCTTTGATAGGGGGAATAATCTGTGTTACCCCCTGAATAAGCTACGCCCTAAGATTGGTAAGCAAGAGGCCATTGAAAACACTTCAAGGCCAGGATCTGGCTTTTGATAGAAGTCAAGGCCAGTTTCATTTCAGATCCCATATGTAGGAAATCAGGGATCCTACCTATGACATACTTTCTGGGGTGCCAACCCCTGGATCTACACCAAGAAACATATGCCTTCAAGACTTTATAGTAAGTGATTCTGGAAGCCAGCTTCCTGGCATTAATCAAAGTAGACACTACTGAAGGAGATCACCCACAATCTTTTATAGAGTGGAATTCAACAGTCAAACCTGAAAAAAAAAAATTTGTCTGTAAGGTAGGATGAAATACCGTACCTTGTACGAGAAGGTCTGGTTATAATGGCAGAGTCCGAAGGACTCCTACTGCCATCTTTATGATCTTGGTAAAGTAAGATCTTCTGGGACCCGCTGGTCGACAGAATCACCTCCTTTTGTTCCTGCTTAATCCTGCAGAGAAGGTGCGGAAGTAGTAGAACTGGAGGAAATGCATAGACCAGTGAAAACTGATCCCATGGGAAGACTAACGCGTCTGTTCCGCCTGCTTGCGAACCCCTTGTTCGACACAAAGTTGTCAACTTTGTTGATGAATCTGGACGCGAATAGGTCCATGTCTAGAATACCCCATCTCTGACATATCGCTAGGAAGATGTCAGGGTGAAGAGAGGATTCTCCCGGAAATAATTGTTGGCGACTCAAGTAGTACGCCTGCCAATTCTATTCCTGAAAATGAAAGTTACCTCTCGTGCCCCCCTGGTGATTGATGTAAGCCACTGCCGTGGCCTTGTCAGACTGAATCCTGACAGGACAGTCCCGTAATCCAACTGTCCAAGATTCTAGGGCCAGACCTACTGCCCGAAACTTCCAAAAAAGTTGATAGGCAAGGTCCTCTAACCTGGACCATCTCCCCTGGACAGAATCTCCTTCCAGGGCTGCTCCCCAGCCTAGAAGGCTGGCATCTGTTGTTAACACCTTCCAGAATAAAGATTTTCCCTTTTGATGGATAACAACCAATTTAGGCTCGGACTTATGTCGGAAGCCAAGCATATTGGAAAAAAACAAGGCCTGAATCCTTTTTTATTCCAGACCGACAGGATGGGGTTTTGAAGCAGTTTTTGAGTAAAACTGCGCATAAGGGACAGCCTTGAAGGAGGCCACCATTTCCCCTAAAAATCTCCTGCACAGTCGAATGTAGGGATTTTCCTTTGTTTTTATAAGTTTAATTAGCCTTACAATGATTCTTGTCTGGGGTAAGAATATCTTCTTCTGTATGGCATCTATAACCAGCCCCCAAATACTGTAATCTCCTTGATGATTTTAAGGAGAATCTTCCTAGGTTGAGTATCCGACCTAGAGATTTCAGATAGCTACGGCTGAGATCAGACTCTGGTTTTAGACCCGAGACTGAATGATCTATTAAAAGTAGATCTTCTAAATAGGCTAGGACCTCTATGCCTTGAGCCTTTAAACTGGCTAAAGGAGGTGCCAGAATCTTTCAGAACACTTGTGGTGCTGTGGCTAAGCCGAATGGCAGGGCCACAACTAAAAAGATAATTTTATATTTCAAAACTCAGAAATTTCTGGTGAACAGGAAAATTTGGCACATGGAGATACCCAACTCTCCTCCATGCAGGATGGACACAGCCGATCGAATTATGAAAGGATCGGATGTTTAATTGCTGATTCAGATCTTGGAGATCTAGATAGGGTTTTACCTCTGTCTGGTTCTGGAACCTTAAAAGGTTTAAGCCAAAACCCCCTGTTCCATTAGGGGAACCTCTGATATCACTGACTGGGATTACAGCTGATCCAGAGGCCAGAAAGAGGCTTTTTTCTCTGGATCCTTAGGAACATTCTCCAAGGAGACGGAAACTCTCGGAACTCTAGTCGTAACCTAGAGAAAAAATTGCAGAAATTCATCTGTTTTGACATTGTTCCTGACAGATCTTGAGAATCGCAGGAGCTTTCCCCTCACCCGAACGAGTGGGGGTGTCCCTTCATGAGAAGGCTTTAGTTCTGCTTTGTGGGCTTTCTGCCCCAAGACCCTGGTGCTGCCCTTGGGGACTTTCCATTGAACCTGATGGTCGAGACTGCCTAGAGGCAGATGTCCCTGGCATAGGAGAGGCAGCATGATAAAAGGAGAAACGTTTGAACCTTCTTTTACTGGTAAAGATAGATTTTACCCTATTAGAGGTCCTTTGGATGTACTTATCCAGATGGTCTCTAAATAGCCATTCTCCATGAAGGAAAACCAACTGGCCAAGAGCTTTTTACACTGGTTCAGCTGATCAATATTTCAGCCACAGAACTCTGTGAGAATGCACTAGTCTAAGCATAAGCCTTAAATGATAGTCTTTCATAGCATCTACTGTGAGACATAGTGCATCAGATACACCAGCCCATTGCCAAGCCTGCCGATCAGGCAGAATTTCAGGTATCTCCACAAACTGTTCCTTAACCCTTTGAAGTCCACATTTTGCAATGAGTTAGTGTGGCTCAAAATGTTCTCCACCAAAATGGTGGAGCAGAACGTTAAAGGGTCAATGGACTGAGATACACCAATTGCAGCAAGAACCGGCTGCGCTAGCGAACTGCAAAAGACATCTCGTCTTTAACCACTTGCCTACTGGGCACTTAAACCCCCCTCAGTCCCAGACCAATTTTCAGCTTTCAGCGCTGATGCACTTTGAATGACAATTGCGCGGGCATACAACACTGTACCCAAATGAAATTTTTATCATTTTTTTCCCACAAATAGAGCTTTCTTTTGGTGGTATTTAATCACAGCTGGGAGTTTTATTTTTTGCTAAACAAACAAAAAAAGATGCAATTATGTTATAAAATTTTGCAAACAGGTCATTTTTCTCCTTCATTGAAGTGCGCTGATGAGGCGGCACTGATAGGCTGCACTGGTGGGCACTGATAGGCTGCAATGGTGAGCACTGATAGGCATAGTTAAGGTGGCACTAATAGGCACAGATAAGGCGGCACCGATGGGCACAGATAAGGCGGCACTGATGGGCAAAGACAAGATGGCACGAATGGGTGGCACAGATGGGTGGCACTAAGGGGCACTGATAGGTACCACTGATAGATGGGACTGCTGGGCACTGATAGGTGGCTCTGATAGGTGGCTCTGCTGGGCACTGATGGGCGCGGATATGTGGCACTGGGGTGCAGCACCTTTGTTTAGGCAGACTGTGGGCACTGCTGGGTGGCACTGTGGGCACTGCTGGGTGGCATTGTGGGCACTGCTGGGTGGCACGGGGCAGGTGGGCACTGGCAGGGCTGGCCGTGATCGGGACTGATGTCCCGATAACGGCCGCCGGTGATCGGCTTTTTTTTTCTCCTCACGCTGTCAGCGCGAGGAGGAATAATAGCCGATTACCGGCTCCGTTATATCACATGATCAGCTGTCATTGGCTGACAGCTGATCACGTGATAAGGGGTCGGGATCGACCCCTTGCACGGATCGGTGATCAGGCGAGTCTCGTAGACTCGCCGATCACAGAGCGCGCGCCCCTCAGGGGGCGCGCAGGCCGCTCGTGCACGGGACTACGTCAATAGACGTAGTCCCGGAAAAGGAGATCCGCGCTGTAGCCGTCATTCGGCTATAGCGCGGGTCTCAAGTGGTTAAAAGGAAGTTACAACTTTAATTTGCTGGATCCTTTAACATCAGTGCATTATCCACTGGACATACGATACTCTGCTCACTGAGGTGATTGCAGCATCAATTGCTGGAACCCCCCCCCCCCCCACTTTCTTCATAAAAATCCTCTTTCATATATAAAGTGTGGAGAATTTCTTGGGAGGATAATATTGTTTATCCGGATGTTTCCATGCAGAGTACATAAGCTTTTTATTTAGCTATGCATGAATAGGAAAAAACATCCCCAGGTAGGGGAGGTTCTAATGAACCCAATTAGAGGTAGGTACCTCAAGAGGCAGCAAAAGGGTTGAGTAAGGGAGTACACAAGCATTGAAGGTCCCATTGAGCACAGTGGCCTCCATCATCTGTAAATGGAAGAAGTTTGAGACCACCAGGACTATTCCTAGAGCAGGCCGCCTGGCCAAACAGAGACTGGGGAGAAGAATCAGATGCTCACTCTGACAGAGCTCCAGTGTTTCTCTGTGGAGAGAGGGGGACCTTCTAGAAGAACCACCATCTCTGCAGCACTCTACCAATCAAGCCTGTATATTAGAATGGCCAGACTGAAGCCACTCCTCAGTAAAAGGCACATGACAGCCTGCCTGGAGTTTGCCTAATGGCCTGAAGGACTCTTAGACCATGAGAAACAAAACTCTCTGATCTGATGAAACAAAGATTGAGCTCTTTGGCCTGAATGGCAAGCGCCATGCCTGGAAGAAACCAGGCACTGCTCATCACCTGGCCAAATCCATCCCTATAGTGAAGCATGGCAGTGGCAGCATCATGCTGTGGGGATGTTTTTCAGCAGCAGGAACTGGGAGACTAGTCAGGATCGAGGGAAAGATGAATGCAGCAATATACAGAGAGAGCCTTGATGAAAACCTGTTACAGAGCGCTCTGGACCTCAGACTGGGGCAAAGGTTCAATTCCAACAGGACAATGATCCCAAGCACACAGCCAAGATAACAAAGAAGTGGCTAGGGGACAACTCTGTGAATGTTCTTGAGTGGCTCAGCCAGAGCCTAGACTTGAACATTTCTGGAGAGATCTGAAAATGACTGTGCACAGATGTTTCCCATCCAACACGAAGCTGGAGAGGTCCTGCAAAGCATGGGTGAAACTGCCCAAAAATAGGTGTGCCAAGCTTGGAGCATCATATTCAAAAAGACTTGAGGCTGTAATTGGTGCCAAAGGTGCTTCAACAAAGTATTGAGCAAATCTGTGGATACTTATGTACATGTGATTTTTTTTCGTTATTTTTTTTTTTCTTTTATAAATTTGCAAAGATTTCAAACAAACTTTCACGTTGTCATTATGGGGTATCGTTTGTAGAATTTTAAAGAAAATATTGAATTTAATTCATTTTGGAATAAGGCTGCGACATAACAATGTGGAAAAAGTGACGTACTGCGAATACTTTCCGCATGATATTTTATATACGGTATGATTTTTTTTTTTTAAATTTGGTAAATGCTACAAGAACTACTCAAAGATGTTCTTTTCCTTAAGCACTTCAATACAGGGCACTTATACACCTTCCTGCCCAGACCAACTTTCAGCGCTATAGCATTTTGAATCACAATTGCGCAGTCACGCGACGCTGTACCCAAAAAAAAATTTTATAATTTTTTTCACACAAATAGAGCTTTTTGATCACCTCTGGGGTGATTTTGCGCTACAAAAAAAAAAAAAAAAAAAGACTGAAAATTAAAAAAAAAAAAAAAAAGTTTTTCATTATTTGTTACAAACCTTTGTAAATAAGTACGTTTTCTCCTTCACTGGTGAGGCTGCACTCACGGGCCCTGATAAGGCAGTACTGATCAGCACTGATGAGGTGGCACTTATATGAAGCACTGATGGGCACTTATAGGCAGCCCTGATAGGTGGCACTAATGGGCACCACTGATAGCAGCACTGACCAGAGGCGTTGGCAGGCAATGTTGATGGGCACAGAGTGCCATCCCTAATGGGCAATGATTGCCATCCCTGGTGGGCTCCCCAGGTGGTCATCCCTGCTGGCCACAGGTGGGCAACCTGGGGGGGGGGGGGGAGAGCAGCTGATCAGCTTTCCTCTACTTGCATCTGTCAGTGTGAGTAGAGGAAAAGCCAATACACAGCTTTTCCTGTTTACACTGTGATCAGCTGTGATTGGATCACATGATAAAGAGCCTCCATCTGAAGCCCTTTACCTCTATAGGAGATGCGGTTTGTCATACTGACACACCACAGATCAACGCAATCGTGGCTTATCCTGCTGGACATCATACGCCACCCAGTCAGGATAATGAAACCACTTCTCGGCAGTCATTTTGCTATATGGCAAGCGGACAGTGGTTAAAGGTAATTTCAATAGAAAAACTTTCTATTTGTGACCTAATGAGAAGGTCATAGGATAGTCACAGCACCTCCAAACCCCACTATTCAACATTCTGAATTCCAAAGCTGCTGTAAGATAGCTTGATAGTTTGAAGCTGCATGGCCTTTTCTGGTTCTATGATAGTTTATTCTCAGGAACTGGAATTCAAAAAGAGCATCACAGATACTTTTTAGAAATCTGTTTTGTGGTAGTGTGAGAAATAGAGGGACAGGAGAAGCCATGAGAAGCTATTTGGAGAGGTTGGGAGAGAAATGGCGAAATACAAAATATTAATCACAGAATTGTATCAATGATGTGGCAATAAATTTATGTGCGATACAATCAATTTACTACAACATGGAAGAGGCCTTAGTTGCCTCCATTTACCTGATCATCACTACTGTATGGTGTTATTTCTTTATGAATTTGTCCCAACAATATCACCACACAGTAAATAAATGTCAGAAATAAAAATGATTTGAAAAAACAAAAATGTGTTGCAAATGTCGTATTTAATGTCCCCTTAAGTTTTTACTTTCAAAATATTTTATTTTACGAAAAAGGCACTTACATACGTATAACAGTATATAAACAATCTGCAGCAGGGAGGGCCTGCTGTCACAATGTAAGTAATGAAAACAGGAGACATCAGTGAAAGACAGAAAATATCAAAAGGGTACAGTCGGCATGCCCTTCCTCATCGAGGGGCTAAATAAAAATAGAGGTAAACAGAGGGTGACCCCCTAGGGAGAGCCCACCAAATAGAGCCAATAGGGGTAGCCCCCAGGAGCCCCCATCCCGACACCCCTAATAGGGAACTTGCTGTGCCAGGATGGGGGAGTATCCTCCCAGGCCCCCCCCTCTCAGAGGGATAAAGCAGTTGGAGGACCGTCCGCAGTGGGCACCGCAACATTAAATTGGACTGTACGGTGAACCTGTCAATTACAGCTCTGTTGAGCAAACCAAAACCTTAGAACGACTAGAAGGACAGAGAAAAGAAGAGAAGAGGAGAAGAGGAGGACAGAGGGGTAAGGGGATGTAAGCTATGGCCTGAAAGGGTGGAAGGTTATAGCAGGAGAATGTTTAGCATTTGGTGTAAGAGGGGGCGCTTTAGGGGTGAGGTCTGGTCACTAGAGGAGAGCCTGGGGGTACCCCAGGCAGCAGAGAGATTCCCATGTAACGGGCCCAAGGGTCCCACACCTTTCGGAATTTAGGTGTGGTATCTGACAGAATACCTGACAGTTTTTCTTGGGACATTATCCACGATATCTTTCTCTTAACTGCGAGGAAGGAGGGTCTGGGTTGCTTCCATGCGGAGGCAATCGCAATTTTGGCTCCTAATAGGATAAAATAAGTTAGTTTCTGAGTGTTACCAGACATCAAAGGAACAGGGGTATTGAGTAACGCAACCCCTGGAGTTCTCGGAACCCGGCAGCCTGTGACTAAGTAAATCAAGTTGAAGATTTTAGTCCAGAACGATCGAAGTCTAGGGCATTCCCACCAGATGTGGATCATGGAGCCACGAAGTTGGCACCCCCTGAAACATAAGGGGTTAGCCGTGGGGTATATTTTGGCTAGCCTGACTGGAGTGAGGTACCACCTGGTTATCAATTTGATGCTAGCCTCCATCAGTGAGGTGTTTTGGATCCCACGAAAGGATCTGGCTAGGGCCAGCTGCCAGGTTTCAAGACTGCCAGAGGTCTGGAGATCAGATTCCCATGCCGTCATATAGGGGGATTTGCCCGTTGGGGAAGTGAGAGCCGCGTAGATCACTGAAATACCACCCCTCTGCTCCCCGATCTTACCACACCAGGCTTCATATTCAGTAAAGGAAGGAGGAAGGGGTTTGTCTTTCCAAAGTGAGTTCAAGAAGTGAGATATTTGTTGGAAGCGGAACCTCTCTGTGTCTGGTAGCTCTAAGTGTTCGATACAATAAGCTAGGGAAATCGGACCCCTGGAATTGAAAAAGTGACCTATCCGGTATAGTCCCTTGTCCAACCACCATCTGAAGGCTTCAATGTCCAGACCAGGGGGGAAGTCATGATTACGGAACATGTGAGCAAGGGGTCTTAAAGTGGAGACTAGGGAAGGCTCTTTGCGAAGACCGTCCCATAGGGCGCAGGAGTGAGATAGGGATGGGGACATGATGGGCGGCCTGGCTTTGGGCGGGCACCATAATAGATAATCTAGTGTAAAAGAGGGTACAGAACAGCGTTCTATGGACTGCCAATCCGGTTTCTCGTATTTGGAGTAGATCGAGGATAGTTGGGCTAGGCGAGCTGCAAGGTAGTATTTGTGGAGGTTAGGCAAACCCAACCCCCCCCTGCGTCTGTGCAGGAAGAGCGTGTTTTGCGGTAGGCGGTATCCCTTATTACCCCAGATATATTTCAGTATTTTGCTTTGCAGAGAGCGAAGGTGGTCCTTCCGAACTGGTATTGGCAGGGCTCGAAAATAGTAGAGGATTTTGGGGAGAAGGGTCATTTTTATGGAGTTAATCCGGCCAAGCCAGGATAGTTCGTGTTTAGACCATGAGGAGAGATCAGTTTCCAGCTGTCTGTATAATTTGGGGTAATTGTGGGCATACAACATCTCTATTTTAGGTGTAAGGAAGATACCCAAGTATTGGATGGCAGTGTCACTCCATTGGAACGGGAAGGATTGTTTGAGTGAGAGGACTTGGTGGGTGGGGAGAGAAATATTCAATGCCACAGACTTGGAGTAATTAACCCGCAAGCCTGAGACCTTGGCAAAGTCGTCCAGTACCCGGGATAAGTTGGGCAGGGTTGTGAGGGGGGAAGTGAGGAACAACAGTATGTCGTCCGCGAAGAGTCCACATTTGTGCGTTTGGCTACCGCATTGGACACCTCCAATGTCTATGTTGTGGCGGACTGCGATCGCCAGTGTTTCAATGGCTATTGCAAATATGAGGGGGGATAGGGGGCACCCCTGTCTGGTCCCCCTGGTGATGGGAATTGGCTCAGAGAGGTATCCCTGCATTCGAATTTGGGCCCTCGGCTGGGAGTATAAGGCCCGTAATAAGCCCAGGAAACGAGCCCCAAATCCCCACCTGTCAAAGAGCTGGAAGATGTACTGCCATGAGACCGAGTCAAAAGCCTTCTGAATATCTAAGGAAAGGAGGAAGCCAGATTGTCCGGGTCCCCCTTCCCAATTAGACTGCAAAATGGAGATAATATCAACCGCCCTCCGAATTTGATCAGGTCCCTGTCTGCCGGGGATAAAACCAACTTGGTCCTTGTGAACATAGCGTCCGATGAAGGAGGCTAGCCTATTGGCCATAACTTTCGTGAGAATTTTGAGATCATTATTAATAAGGGAAATCGGTCTGTAGTTGCTGACATCTTCCAAGTTCTTGCCAGGTTTGGGGATGACCGTGATATATGCCGTGTTAAGGTGGGGATCCAGAGGGCCTCCATTAGCTTTATGATTACCGAGATTGGCCAGGTGAG
Source organism: Lithobates pipiens (assembly GCF_037356315.1). Taxonomy (NCBI): domain Eukaryota; kingdom Metazoa; phylum Chordata; class Amphibia; order Anura; family Ranidae; genus Lithobates; species Lithobates pipiens. Next base: position 201,959,426 of record NW_027507903.1, on the reverse strand, counting down.
GGGCTAGCGTGTTGGCAAAGGCTTTATAGTAAGGGATCGAAAGACCGTCGGGTCCAGGGGCGGAGCTTTTGTTAAGATCCTTTATGACTCCCAGTATCTCCTCTGCCTGGAAGGGGGCTTCCATAACTTGTTTGTGAACGGTCGATAAGGCAGGGATGGGGAGTCCCTCCAAAAACTTTGGAAGGAGGTTATCTTTGGGAGATGGGGGGCTACTGTAGAGAGAGGTGTAAAAGTTCTGAAAGGCATTCAGAACTGTGACCGGATTAGACGTGGGCGGGAGTCCTGCGCTTCTGATCCGAGGGAGGGTGCTCAGCTTGGTTCTAGGGGAGAGTCTATTAGCCAGGAGTGTGCCTATTTTGTCCGCCTGTGAGTAAAACTTGTGGCCAGACCACCTAACCGATTTTTCTGCTTTCGTGGTGAGGGCGAGGTTGAGTTCTAAGCGAGTCTTGTCTAGTATGGAGGTGGGGGTGCGGAGGGGGTCCTTTTTGTGAAGGGCTCTGAGTTTAGAGTATTCCTCTTCTAGCTTCAGGATGGTTGAATGCCTTTCCCGTTTTATTTGAGAACCTAATTGCATGAGTTTTCCCCTAATAAATGCTTTGTGCGCCGCCCACAGGGTTTCGGGAGAGACATCAGAAGTCGCATTAATAGAGAAATATTCCTGCAGTGCTTTGTCGAGATCCATAACTCGTGATGGCTCCGAAAGGAGGGATTCATTTAACCTCCAATGCCTGGGGTGTCTCCCACTCGCACCCCCCAGGGCCGTCACAATTACCAGCGAGTGATCCGAGACCACTGTGTCAGTGATGGAGGCTTTGAGCATCCTGGGAAGGAGCGAGGAGGGGACAAGTATGTGGTCTATCCGTGCATATGATTGATGTGGCGCTGAGAAGTGAGTGTAGTCTCTCTTTGTGGGGTTTAATTCCCGCCAGACATCGGATAACCCATGAGCGTGAAGCAATTTGGCGATCCGTAGGCTTGCCTTCGTGGGCCTGGTTAAGCGGGAATGTGAGGGGGAGGATTTATCAAGTCCTTGATCAAAGGCGACGTTAGAGTCCCCTCCGACAATAACCGTTCCCTCTAGAAGAGGTGCTAAGGTGCGCAGCAGGGATTCGAAGAATTTGGCCTGACCCGTGTTCGGGGCGTAGTAGGAGACCAAGGAGTAAAGTTGGTCCCCCACAGTGCCCTTTACAAGTAAATACCTGCCCTCCGGATCCGCTTTTTCAAAACTTTTATTGAATTTGCATGTTTTGGCAATCAAAATGGCCACCCCCCTGGTCTTGGACTCCGCGTTGGCTAAGAAGAACTGAGGGAAGTGGGCATGTAGGAACTTGGGACTATACCGGATAGGAAGGTGGGTTTCCTGAAGTAGAATTATATCTAGTTTCAGGGATTTGTAGTAATCAAGGGCTTTTCTCCGTTTGATGGGGGAATTAAGACCCTGAATGTTATGGGAGGCTATCTTAAGCCTAGCAGCCTGTGGATCAGCCATGGAGCAGAGGGGGAGCCCAGCATCTGAAAGCGACCTCACTTACCCAATCCATAGCGGGGTTCTCGGTAAGGGCATTGGGATCGGTGGCCCGAGGTTGTTTCCCAGGATACCATGCCGACTGGGTTGGCTCAGCCCAACCTGAGGAGAAAAAAAGTAGTGTCATGTAAACATTCAACGGGGGTAGCTTACCATCAAGGGGGAAGAGAGGAGGAGAAAGGGCAAGGAAAGAAAGGGTTCCTGAGAAGAGAAAGAGGAGATCAGGGCAGGAGACACCCCCCGAAATCCCAAGAAAAAACAATGTAGACAACCGACCCATAAGGTCAGAAGTCCCGACCCTCAGACGCCTGGGAAAGGCCGAGGGAGGGAGAGTTACACATGTGGTCCCTCGCGGAACTGGGGACCCCTAGTCGGGTAACTACCCGAACTGTGATTTAAACATTAAATAACAGTAGCATATAAGCAGCAATATAAAAAAAAAAAAAAAAAAATTTTTCTTGAGGCACGGCTAAACATAATGAGTAGAAGACACTGGGGCTAAACAAGGAATGCTGTTCTTTAGGCAGAAGGTAGGATGGTATATCCAGGGAGGGTGCTGGGGAATGCAGCCCCCTGGAAAATCCTCAGAGCAGCCTTAGGGCCCATTTCGAGGGGACGCAGACAAATATGAGGGGTTACGGGCAGTCCAGTAGATGAACGAAGTACTGCATAGCGTCCCGGAATATTGAAGGCAATGGGGAGAAGGGTAGCACAAGTCCTAGGCAAGGGGAGGGCAAAAAGGGTTGGAGGGCCAAACTTTCAATGTTTGGGGAGCAGTCCTCCGGCCCTCTCCAGGACCTCGGACGGTCAGTCGCAGAATGGAGAGTCTGAAAAGGGGTCTGGATGTTACTCAGGTGGGTGCATTATCCTTGACCTTCTTGGCTCTTCCGGAGGTCCACAACGGGGATTGTGGGCTGTTAGGAGTTGGCCGTTTGTTGGAGCCTTGGCTAGGGTTAGAAGTGTCCATATCAGCTTCTTGAGAAATGATTTTCAGCCTGGTGAGGAGCTTTTCCCCCTCGGGGAAAGTGGAGAAAGCAAAAGACTTCCCTTTGTCCGTGAACCTGACCGCAAAAGGGAATGCCCATTTGTATTTTATGTCTTTTTGTGACATTGCAAGCAAGAGGGGTTTTAGAGCTCTCCGTCTCTGTATAGTGGAGGGGGAGAGGTCCGCAAAGATCTGAACCTGGTGGCCCTGGTATGCGACGTGTTGCAGGGATCTGGCTCTCTTCATAACTTCTTCTTTCACCGAGAAGTGATGTGGCTTGGCCAGAACATCGCGCGGGGTGCCATCCTTCCTAGGGGGGCCGAGGGTTCTATGGACCCGGTCAAGTTCAAGCTTAGTAGCTGGGATGTCAGGGATTAGCTGTTGAATGAGGTCTTGCACCGCCCTGGACACTTCAGTAATTGATTCTGGAAGCCCGCGAATTCTGATGTTATATCTGCGTGACCTATTTTCGAGGTCATCGATACGGGCCATGGCTATGTCCAATTGCTCCTGTACTGAATAAATGTGCCTGGAGTTTTGGACGGATCTGGCTATGGTATCCTCCATTTTATGTTCGATCGTTTCGATCCGGGAGCCTAGGTTAATAAAATCAGCTTTCAATTCCCCCGTGATTTGCAAGGCAGTTTGGGCGAGGCCCCTTTCTAATAGTTCAGAGAATTTGCCAAACAGGGCATCCATGTGGGAGACTGGGTCTGCATGAGCAGCCTCATGGGGGGCCCTGGCGGCCTGGGTAACCCTGTAAGTCCCCGCTGGGGAGGGGGAGAACTCCTGGATGGTGCGTTCCAGCAGAGAGACCGTGGAGGCCGGGGACGGTGTGGCTTCCTTGGGGAGACCTCTGGGGTTGCCTGGGGTGGCGTGGAGGGGAGGGAAGTCTGTATCTGACCTGAAATCCACTGTGCCTGCGGATCTGTGATCCTGAGACAGGAGCTGTGCTGCGGTGGCCATCTTGGATTTCTCCCTCACGTCCAATGAAGCGAACAGCGGGCCCAGATTGCGTTTAGCCAGTCCACCGGTCATTCAGTAATGTGCCCCAACACTTCAGGAGTCCGTCCCTATAGCTCGGGAAGCGGAAGGGTAGCCGTGTCGTGCGGTAGGGGTTCCGTCGTTCCGCGAGGCAGCGGAGCTTTAGATGATCGCGGCCATCTTGGAAGCCTCGCGCATGCGCACTCCCGTCCCCTTAAGTTTTTAATGGTCTTTTAAGCCTGGCTCTTACAGCAGATATAAAACAGTTGATCAGCAATGGTCTGACTACTCTATCCTACTTATCCTAATCAGGCCAAAAGTGGAGAAGAGCTTTTAATTACATTTTTGAAAGTAAAAAACCTTTTGCACTTGTGTAAGTTACTTACATCTGTTTTGAATCGAGATGTGTACAATTCAGGGTTCTTTTCATACTCTATAGGATCATACACTCCATCAGTTTTCCGTACAAGGTGGTGATGCCGGCTTAATACAGTTCCATAAACTTTCCTGAGATCTAAAGGAAACAATAGAGCATAAGTCATAGTAAGTGATTACATTATTATTATTATTATTCAGGATTTATATAGCGCCAACAGTTTGTGCAGCGCTTTACAATATGAGGGCATACAGTACACTTACAATACAAATCAATACACAAGGGATCTGAGGGCCATGCTCGTTAGAGCTTACAATCTAGAAGGGAGGGTCAAGTTGAAACAAAAGGTAATAACTGTGGGGGATGAGCTGATGGAGAAAATGAAAATACAGTTAGGTGTGGGTAGGGTAGGCTTCTCTGAAGAGAAGTGTTTTCAGGGATCGTCTAAAAGCTAATAAAGTAGGAGATAGGCGGACAGATTGGGGTAGAGCATTCCATAGAATTGGAGAGGCTTTGGAAAAGTCCTGGAGGCGAGTATGGGAGGAGGTGATGAGGGAGCTAGAGAGCAGGAGGTCTTGAGAGGAATGAAGAGAATGAGTAGGTTGGCATTTAGAGACTAAGCTAGTGATGTAGCTGGGGGCAGAGTTGTGGATGGCTTTGTACGTAGTTGTTAGTATTTTGAATTTAATTCTTGATGGGATTGACAGAGAGGAGTAGCAGACACAGAGCGATTGGTAAGGTGGATGAGTCTGGCAGCGACATTCATGATAGATTGAAGAGGTAATAGACCATGTAGAGGCAAGCCAATGAGAAGGGAGTTGCAGTACTTACAGACTTAAATAACATGTTTTGAAGCGAGTCACATTACCTCCAGTCTTAGAAACTTCTTGAAGTTCATGAGGTTCAACAAACTCTGAGGGAAGTTCATTAAACATTTCTTGTGCACCCTAAAAATCAAAATAAAGGAGATATATAAACCAGAAATCCAGATTTCCAGTGAACATGGCTCAACAAAAATGGTAAGGTATGAACAGAGCTGAATTGCAGGCATTGCCCAACTTTTTTAATCAATTCCTATTTGTCTGTGGAATTCTTTGAAGGATAATTCCACCTTTTCAGAAAAAAAATAAAAATTAAAATGCACATTTTTTGCAGGTAAAAAAATATATGCATTTTATTTTATTTATTTTTTGTTGCAGGAGTCTGTACAGCATTGCACCAGCGATCAGCAGATCGCTGATGTCATGCAGGTCTCCTGCAGACCTGTCAGTGTATCTGCTTCCTCGTACCATAGCCGATACATGCCGACAGGAAGAATGAATGAATTTCCACGGCTCTCACAGCGTTGTGATTAGTTCATGGAAAACTACTAGCCGCAAAGGCTGCGGGACCTTGCAGTTTTCTATTCACAGAGCGCTGTGAATGAGTGACGTGACCAGATGGATGGAGCCCAGCACGACCATGTTTTTAAAAAATTCTGACAGCTAGCAAGAGAAGAACCCTTGCTAGCTGGCACACAGGGGATCAGAGAGGTGCAGGGGCTGGTGCATTTACAACGTTACATATTACACCCCGAATATGGGTAAACTAGTATCCCAACCTGCACTCCGTCCATCCAAAGGGAGCCTTGACGAAGTGTCTTTGAAAGAAACCTGTTGAGTGGCTGTAGCCTGTGTTTGGTTTTCAATATTAATTTTTGTCTTACCTTCGATACATTGCCAGTGCCTGTAAACACAAAGGTCAGAGGTCCAATAGATTTTGGCGTTAAGCCTAGAGCGATTTCATATCCTGCATCCCTTACGGCTTGAACTGCTTGGCTGCTGTTTCTGTAGTTGTGGGCCATTCCAATGTGCTAAAAAAATAAATAATAATTTGTAAATGTCATTATCGGCACCATTGGCCACACACACACACACACACACACACACACACACATTACAATCTACTTTAGATCTATCAACTAGTCTGTAATACAAGAGCCTTCCACAGTGGATTTAAATTAAGTGAATAGTTTAGGTAGGCCACATTACAGAGTTATAAATTTAGGCCAATATGTATTCTACATATTTTTGGTAAAAAAGAAAAAATAAGCATATATTGATTGCTTTGCGCAAAAGTTATCACGTCTACAAAACTATGGGATAGATTTATGGATTTTTTTTTTCTTTACTGGTAATGGCGGAGATCTGATTTTTAGCGGGACTGCGACATTGTGGCGGACAAATCTGTCCCCAAATTACACTTTTTGGGGACCAGTGACATTATTACATTGATTAGTGCTATAAAAATGCACTGATCAATGTATAAATGACACTGGCAGGGAAGGGGTTAAAACTAGGGGGCGATCAAGGGGTTAACTGTGTTCCCTGGGTGTGTTCTAACTGTAGGGGGGGATAGGCTTACTGAGACATGACAGATCACTGTTTTCGATCACTGGGAACAGAAGGTCTGACATGTCATCTGGCAGAACGGGGAATAGCCTAGTTTACAAAAGGCAGATCCCAGTTCTACCTCTGTGCATAACGATCGTGGGCACGCTCCCGAGGGTCGTATCGGGCGTGCCGCCGTCAAGTGCCCGCAATCTCACATGCACGGACTGACATACAGGTGCATCGGTTCGCGCAGGAGAGCCGACCTGCTGCAGTAAATGCATGTGAGCTGGTCGGCAAGTGGTTAAAGAGGAACAAGAATTCCCTGCAAATAGTCAAGTATAGAGTGGAAATACATACAGTCAAGTCTAGTCAAATTAAGGCCTCATTCACACAGATGCACTGATCAATACACCAATGCAGAAGATCATGTTTACCAGTGCAGGTAAAGTGTCCAGCCAGCCTGTTTAAATATTAAAAAAAAAAAAAAAAAAAAAAGGTGGATGTCTTCACATATCTTCATAAACATCCCTGCTTGTACATCTCTGTGGGACCAATAGATGACTGCAGACAGAATGCGTTTAAAGCCATGCGTCGATTCTGTACAGATGTAAACTCAGGCATGTGCATGAAAATCCATACAGTCCTCCTCCTGCCATTGATTTAAAGTGGAAGTAAACTCCCCCATCGTTTTCAGCCAAGGAAGCTGCCATCTTTGCCTCTGCTTAATCTTCAACTGCTATGGTGCTGCACATGTGATTCGTTATGACACCACCCATTGGATGGTTTGATAGTTTGGCTGAGAGCACAGTCAATGTGCAGTTAGCATTCCCGGCATGCCTTTTTTTTTTTTTTTTTTTTAACTGTTTAAATCGATGGGTTTACTTCCACTTTAAACAGACTGGCTGCATGGACAACCTTGGGAAGGTAAACACAACCCTAAACACTGGTGTACTAATCAGTGTGCTCATGTGAATGAGGCCTTAGAGAAGACATCACGTGGTCAGGAACATGGATATGCTTTTTTTGTTCAGCTTTAAAGCTGAAGTTTGGGTATGGCTTTTTTGGTATAACTACAATGGTCCAGCATGGCCTCATAGAAGTATGCATGTGCCATTGAAACCAGATAATCCCACTACCGATAGTCAAAACAGTAGGCAAAGTGACAAGAGAAGCTGTAAAGCTGAGGTGTAGATAATTGGATCTCTTTTTTTTTTGCACAGTTACATTGGTCCAGCTAGGACCAAAAGTATGTATGTGCCATAAATGGCCAATCACTGTGGAATCTGGAAATCATTGTGCTTAGCGGTGCCACTCTCAAAACAGTGATCGCTGTTAGCTTCTGGGTCTGGCAGAGGCACTATTTACAGAACGCCTTGCATTTTGTTTTTTTAATGAATGCAAGGCATTCTCTGGTTAAAGATTGTAGTGTCACTGCCTTGCCTTTCCACCTCATGCAATCAGAAAATGCTTTGAATTAAAAGCGTTCTCTGAATTTTGCCTGTGCCAAGATAATCCGTGCAGTCTGCCTGGTGTGAATGAGCTCTTACAGTTTCCAAGACCAAGTGCAGAAACAGGAGACAAAACCTTACCATAAACGGGGTGTGATGTCCCAATGCAAGGAATCGAAGCCCTAAGCCATGCAACATGTTGATCATCCCTGAATGAATATAATGTAAGAAAATAGGCATTATACATAGTAGTTAGGCAACATTGTATGTACTACAGTAATTTTAGTAGGGGTCAATGAGAAACTTTAGCAGTGCTAACTATATGGGTGCCATAGCCTGTATAATTGAAAAACAGGTAAACAAGATCACTGGCACCCATAGAGGCTGATGGAGGATGCTGCTCACACACGCAGCTGGCAAAGGATCCTGCATATATATGCAGTTATTATACCGTTTAAATCATAACCAAAAGACACAACATTTTCTACTAGCTCTGTAATCATTTTTATCAATAGAAAAATAAAATGGAACTACAGTAAAACCTTGGATTGCAAGTATAATTTGTTCTGGAAGCATGCTTGCAATCCAAAGCACTTGTATATCGAATTTCCCCACAAGATATAATGGAAACTCAAAATGATGCGTTCAACAACCATATATTCATAAATCCTTCAGTTTATAGTCCATATAAAAAGATTATAGCAATGTGATCGGTTGTGTAGCCATAAAATGTCCATCCACAAATAGAAGCCTCCACAAGGGAATTTGAAGCAAAATCCAGTATAAGGCCCCTTTCACACCGGGGCGCTTTGCAGGCGCTACATCACTAAAAATAGCACCTGCACCAAGGGCCCTGAAACAGCTGCTGCTGTGCCTCCAGTGTGAAATCCCTTTCACACTGGAGCGGTGTGCTTGTATACACCGCTCCTAAACTGCTTCTGCCCAGTGAAATGGGGCAGCGCCGCTATACCACCAGCAAAGCGCTGCTGCGGTTTTAACCCCTTTTCAGCTGATTTTTCAGGGGTTAAAACCACCCCGTTATCGGCTGAATAGCAGCGCTAGAAATAGCGTAGTTTTACCGCCGATGCTGCTCCCGTCCCAGTGTGAAAGGGGCCTAAAATAGCAGAGCTGCGTCTTTAAGTGTAGCAATATGGTTACATTTAATACAGGTACAACATTTAGCAACTCACATGGTTGATGATTAAAAGAGGCACATCTAAATGATCCAAGTATGCCGGCATCCGGGATAAAGCTGTCTGCAATCATGCTTGGGAAGTCTACCCTGCAGTAGAGCGATTTGAAAGCGTGGCTTGAACCACTCCTGGAGTGCAGCATGGAAGGGATGTCAATGGCGGTGAGGAGGATGATCTATTTGGACATCCTTACCCGGATGCATGCATACTTAGATGTGCCTCTTAATCATCAACCATGTGATTTTCTAAATGTTGTACCTTCATTAAATGTAACTGTATTGCTACAGTTAGAGGCGCCTCTCCTCTCTTTTATACTCAGTTGTGACATGATGCTACTTGTATATCAAGACATCGCTTGTATATCAAGTCCAAACTTGTTAAAAAAATTTAGCTAGTCTTGCAAAACGCTCTCCAACCAAGTTACTCTCAAACCAAGGTTTTATTGTAGAGCCAAGATAAAATAAAGCTAAATGTAGCCTTAAAGGGATTGTAAAGATAAAAATGTTCTTTTTTTAAAATAACAAACATGTTATACTTACCTCCACTGTGCAGCTCGTTTGGCACAGAGTGGCCCCGAACCTGCTCTTCTGGGGTCCCTCGGCAGCTGTCTCTGCTTCCTCCCTCAGATGCTTCTCACATTCATGCGAGCTCCCTCGCAGGGTGAGAAGCATCTGCGGGCGCGCTCCCGTGATACAGCCGGCGGCTATAGCCGATCGCAGTATCACACGGCCCCGCCCCCGGCGCTCCGCGTCAGTGGATGTGATTGACAGCAGCGTGAGCCAATGGCTGCGCTGCTTTCCATCCATCCACTCCAGCCAATCAGCAGCCAGGCTGAACGGTGGAAAGGACGTCGGGGGACGAGCGCGGGACTTTCGAGGGGTGAAGTAAAACGGGGGGGGGGGGGGGGGGGGGCTGGGGGCGCCAGGACTGTCAGATGTTTTTTCACCTTAATGCATAGAATGCATTAAGGTGAAAAAACATTTACCTTTACAACCCCTTTAATACAGTTCTGTACTTTTCTAAAAACCCACATAAAAGAAACCTTTATCGATAAAAAAAAACAAAAAAAAACACAGGCATGCACAAAGAAAATGTGAGTTTGCAATGTATGTTCTGTAAATAGTCATCACAAGTTATCAAATTACTTTCATCTTACGTTATAAACAAACAAGTTACTCTAAATTACCTGCTACACCAGCCCATTGTCCAAATGCCACTACTCTGGTTCCTCTGTGGTCCATCATTTTCTCATAATCGATTAGTCGAATTTCCTTTAAAAACACAGTACAGTTAAAAGTACAAATAAGTTCTCTATGTCTAAATTCCATATTAAACAAGCAACAGCTCAGCATTATGCAGTATAATTTCATATAGCGATGTCGATTTTGCTCCCTCCCATAGCTACTGCGATATAGGATTGTGATGCCGCTATCCGCCTCGGATTGGTGTGGAGGGTGAGCGGGGTTATCTGGCACTTTCCTATACTTCCCAGCATTCCAAGCAGTGTCTCTCTGAAAAGGGTGATGTGCTGTGAGATACCAGAAGGAGATGGCCAGTGCTGAAGCAGAGATGACAGGTGTGAGTCTAGAGCTGCAATTAATTTCCATAATCGATTAGTTGGCGGATTATGGTTTTGATTAATCGGATGCATTTTTTATGGGGTTTTTTTTTTTTGCCCAATTTGTTGTTGGGGATTTAAAAAAAAACACAAATCTCTGCAAAAACACAGTAATTCTTTTCTGCAGCTTCTCCATTACAGTCTATTGAACCAAAAAAGCACCCATAGGAAACCATGTTAAATGAACTGTAGTGTGTTTCTGCAAAAAGCACCAAATAATGCATAGGTGTGAACCAGGCCAAAGACGTTTAATAGCAGCATCATGCTTTGTTCAATATAAGGCACAATAATGGTAAAAGTTTACTTTAAATGTAATTGTAATGCCTTCTATTACATCCAGTCTATCCGCCCCCACCTTCTCTGGGTTCAGATGCTGATCTTCCCTGCACACACAGTCTTTAAAGTGATTTTTTTTTTAAAACAACAAGTATGTTATATTTACCTGCTTTGTGTAATTGTTTTGCACAAAGCAGCCCCAGTACTCCTCTTCTGGGGTCCCCCACCAACGCTTCTGGCTCCTCTTGCCATCAGAGCGCCCCAACTGCAAGCTGCAAAAGTATAGTATATACAGTGTCCCTATAGCAAGGTAAAAAAAAACCTTCTTCCTTTAGAACTTCCTGTCCAGGAATACATGTCCCATGAGGCACTGCTCCTTACAAATTCCCAAGTTCTCAGTCACTTACTGACAAGTATGGATGATGGAAAAAAAAAAAAAAAAAAAAGAGTGGGTTGCGCAAAGAAAAAAAAATTATTAAAATTAATATATATTGCGTCTCAAAAGGTAAATACGGTAAGTGAATATTAACACCAATCTATGCAAAAATAAGTGTAAAAATACAGTGAAAACATCAATATACTTAAACAAAAATTAATATCTGACCGGTCCACTAACTAACGCGGTACGGTCATGTAACAAAAAACACACAATTAATAACAGTGTAAAGGAAACACTTTGATAGTCATAACATTGAAAAGTCCATATAAAAAAGTTCTCAGTTTGAGGAATAGTGATAGTGACTCCGCTGTGATGAAACAATGACAGACCATCCACAATAGTGTAAGTTGTAAGCACCTCCACCACGGTTAACACTGCCGCTTACCAGAAGTTTATGGTTCTTTATTATAGAGAACCATTAAACGCAGATGACTGGCTCTCCCCAGCCCGGGATATTCAGATAAGTAAGGTGATAAAAGGACCTCTCACAGCTCCAACCAATCCCTCTCATCAGCGACCATAGAAAAAATATAAGGCTCGCAATAGTGTAAAACCAAACACTAATAAAATAAATAAAAAACGCCAATTGCGCACTTACATAACATCAATGGACAAAACGCATGCAAAACTCGAGCCGGCCGGTCTCGATTTACAACGCCCGATACTTCCGGGACAAACACATGAAGAGGTGACGTCAGTGCGTCGCTCCTCCTCCCTACGCGTTTCATCACTAACAGGACATCCTGTCGTCACTAACAGGACGTCCTGTTAGTGACGAAACGCGTAGGGTGGAGCAGCGCACTGACGTCACCGCTTCATGTGTTTGTCCCGGAAGTATCGGGCGTTGTAAATCGAGACCGGCTGGCTCGAGTTTTGCATGCGATTTGTCCATTGATGTTATGCAAGTGCGCAATTGGCGTTTTTTTAATTTATTTTATTAAAGTGTAAAAGTGTAAAATAGTAAAATCGTGGATGGATCTGCCTATTATCCCGAGCTGGCTTGTTGAAGCAGGAGGGAAGAAAAAGAAAAAAAAAGCGATAAAGAAGCTAATTGTAGACTGTTAATGTATACGTGACCAGTGCCTGTAAGGATATATTGCCGAATTTATATTGAACTTAATTTATATTGAAGGCCGTTTCTGAAGTTACTGAGTTTCTGGCTCTGATTGGAAATTGTGAATGCATTAAGGAGACTTTCTCCTTTTTTTTTTTTTCCCCTCTAATTGTCTGTATCTGTGCATCTGGTACTACGTGCATTTATGAAGCCAGCAAATTAGTTACTGCCGGAATAATTACATCTACATAAAAAGGGGAAAAAAATAAATAAATGTTTTGTCGGCCCCAGCAGGGCGGAGGGGTATAAACTGCAGCAGCAATTACGCTCCGCTAAGGATAAAAACCCCCAGCAAATGGGTACATCTGCAGCCGCAAAACTTGAGCAATATGCACATACCCCCTCACAGTCTCCCCCTAAGAAGGGGTCGCAGCTTAAATCACAGCAGGGGGGTACTGTGGATAGAAAAAGCCAAGGCCAAACTCAAGCATCAGGCTCAACTCTGCGGGTGCAGACAACAAAGGCACAGAGTAACAAAAAATTGGGTCCATCTGATCAAAATGTAAAAACAACTGGAAGTACAGAGACAACAATATACTATTAGAGAATGAGCCATCGATGTTAGATGTGCTTAAGGCAGTAAGGATAGGCAACGAATCAATTAAAGGTCTTGGTGAACAAATAAAGGGGGTTAAAAAGAGGACATAAACGCGGTTAGACATGTGCTACAGAAAACATCAGAAAGAACTACAGCGCTTGAAGGAAGGGTAAGCCAACTGGAAGATGAGGTGTCACCTTTGATAAAGTAGATGAAAAGTATGCAAAGACAGTTACTTAAACAAGCTTTCAAATTAGAGGAAATGGAAAATAGGAGTCGAAGGGATAAAGTACGGGTGTGGTGGGATTGCCTGAAAAGAGCGAGGGTTCTAACCCTATAGTATTCTTAGAAAAGTGGCTGATTGAGTTGTTTGGGAAAGAATAATTTTCAATGTTATTTGGCATAGAAATATAGTGTAGGGGGGAAGGGGAGTGAATATCAGGATGGTTCAAGATTTAGACTTGGGGAAGTGCGGGATAGATAAATGCACTACTAGAAATAAGATGGAGTGGAAGCAAGAGGTAACCCAAAACAAGAATCACTGTAAAAAAATAAATAAAATTATAATAATTTATAGGAAAAAGGGTTTTTGTAATATACACAAAAAAGTCGAGGGGAACACTAGATATAATTTAAGAGTATAGGGGTGAAAATTAGGATAGATGGAGACACTAATTTAGTATTAAATTGGTACTTACCGGGAGTGTCTATATATTGTAGTGCATGCATTTAGATGCAAAATGAAACACTAAAGATAGGCTCATGGAATGTAAGAGGGTTGGGTACAGTGGGCAAAAAAGCAGTAGTATTTTCCACATTAGAGAAGTGTGAGGTGGAACTGGTTTGCCTGCAGGAAACACACCTAACAAAGGACTCAGCCCGGCAAGCTCAGTGGGAAAAAAAAAATTATCAAAGTCAGTACCACTCAACCTACAGTGCCTACAGTAGGGGGGTAAGTGTGTTGGCGAGGACTGGGGTGAATTATTCCTGCAGGTAATCCAGGATAGATGAATTGGGCCGATATGTTTTTCTTTATTGCTTAATTAATAATAGAGCGTTCGTAGTATCAAACGTTTATATCCCTCCGCCATTTAAAATAGATGTCATGCTTAGATTAAATGAGTTCTTCATGGATAAGCAAGATATACCAACTATAGCAGTGAAAGGCTTTAATGAAGTCCTGGATATTAAGCGGGATAGATTCCCTACTCAGAATATAGTAGAGTGTATGGAGAAGGGAAGGTTGAGCCAGTTTTTGGAGGAGGTGGGATTGATCGATCTCTGGAGAGAGTGGAATCCAGGTGTTTAGCAATACTCTTGCTATTCAGCCTCGCACTCCATGCTCTCTAGGATAGATATGGCAATGGGAAACGATAGAATGCTACAGATCATGGAAAAAGTTATATACTGGCCAAGAGGAATATCAGACCATTCCCCATTAATGATTACATTAAAAATAGGGAAGGAAACAATGTAGAAGGAGTGGAAAATAAATACATATTGGTTTGAATTAAAGATTCAGACGGAATTCTCCCTAAAATACGTGAATTTATAGAATTTGATGTAGGTACTGCAACGCCAGGGATAATATGGGACACTATAGGGAGGAAAATGGCCTGGCTAGATAAACAACAAGAATCTAAGATATGCATGCAGAGGGTAGAAACTAAAAGCCTCCTACAGCGCCAGGCCTCCTTTATGGAAGGAGAATCTGTAGGGAAAATGTTGGCGCAATTGGTAAAGGTCTCCGTCACCTACTATTACCGCTATTAGGGCCATTGGGGGGGGGAGATAAATCTCAAACCCCACAAAAATAATACACGCTTTTAAAAAGGTATATTCTAATACTGCCCAAAAAAAAAAAAAAAAAAAAAAAAAAAAAAAAAAAAAGAAGGTGAGGTGTACTTAATGGAGGATTTCTTGGGGAACCTGGAGAAACCTACAATAACACAAGAGGAAAGAGATGAATTAGAAACACTAATTTCACTTGCGGAACTGCAACAGGCGGCCTGGATGGATTGCCAATTGAAACATACAAATATTATGAGACTTTGAAGGCGGCGTTTGAGGTGGGTCATTTACCCACCTCAAAGTTGGAAGCAACTATTATTGTGCTCCATAAAGAAGGGAAAGATCCCCTGGACGTTGCGGCATATAGGTCAATATCCCTTCTATGCTCAGATGCAAACATTTTAGCTAAAATTCTTGCAGCTAGGATAAATAAAGTAATCTCTAAACTGGTCCATCCTGATCAAGCTGGGTTCATATCTAATAGATCTACCAGTACAAATATTAGGAGAGCTTTTTAAATCTACAAACCCCAACAGAAAACGAGGAATCAAGAGCTATACTTTCCCTAGATGTGACTAAGGCCTTTGATACTGTAGAATGGGGCTATATTTGGCAAGTACTGTAGAAATTTGGAGTTGGCCCCACATTGATGGATGGATCAAAATGCTTTAGGACAAGCCTACTGCAAGATTAAAAGTCAATAACGTAATGTCAGATAAGATAGAACTGGAAAGGGGAACAAGACAAGGGTGCCCATTGCCCCCCCCCCTGCTCTTTGCCCTGGCAATGGAGCCCCTGGCTATCTCCATAAGAAAAAGTCCGGAGATAATAGGCTTCCAGAGAAAATCTGGAGAGGAAAGAATAGCGCTATACAGGGATGATATCCTACTATTCTTGGGAGACATGGGACGTTCTTTGTTGGGGGCAATGAGCATCATGGAGTTGTTTAGTAAATTCACTGGGTTGGAGATAAATTGGGTAAAATCTGAACTATTCGCAATAGATACAACTAGTGATGAGATAATATCAGAGATGCTCCAATTGGCAGTAGTAGATGTATTGAAGTATTTGGGGATAGTAATGACAAAAGATCCCAACCAATATATAGATAAAAAACTCGCCCCACTTCTGTTTACATTTAAATATATATATATATATATATATATATATATATATATATATATATATATATATATATATATATATATATATATATATATATTATGGCTGCCTCAATTACTGTATGTACTGCATAATGCACCGGTGTGGATACCTAAAAAATGATTTACATAAAATAGAAAACGTATTTAGGGAATTGATATGGAAAGGGGGGAAAGCCAGGATTTGTCTGCAAACATTGCAGCTCCCAACAGGGAAAAGGGGGGTGGGGGGTTTCACTACCCAATCCCGAGTATTATTACATTGCTTCACAACTGCAACATCTAATGGGATGTGGCGATCCTAATGGTGGAACTCCCAATGGGAAAATTTTGTTAACAGGAGTATTGAATGATACAGTAATGGAGGTATTGGAGGCAGACTCCTTCTGCTATAAGGATCCAATAATTAAAATGATATCTAGAATATGGAAAATTGTTAAAAAGCTGATGAAATATAAAGGCTTTAATACATTCACCGCCATTTGGAATAACAGTAATTTGCAGGAAATCCTCCTGAGAGGAAAAAATAAGGAACAGGAAAAACAGGGTATAAAAAGGATTGAGGCAACTTTATGCGGGAAATACCCTGAAAACATTTAATGCGTTGAAAAAGGAATTTAATATATCCCAGAATACATACTACACTTATCTTCAGGTGAGCCACGCTCTGGAAGCTCAATTCAGAAACCAACCTTTGCAATGGAAAGAAATTCCCTTTTTGCAGTGTATATATCCCAGATAGGCACTTTTAAGGGCCTGATTTCGTAAATATATGGGCAAATAAGTAAAGTGGTTAACGGGAAGAGAAATTAAAACTCAGTAGAAACAAAATGGGAACGGGATATAGGGGTAATATCCGAAGAACAATGGAGGAGAATTTTAGAGGCTTTCTTCGATGGTTTCGGTCTCCCCGTTGCAGAAGGCATCGCATTTAATGATGTTAACCAGTTGCCGACCGCCGCACGACGATGTACGTCGACAGCATGGCACGGGCAGGCATATTGGCGTACATGTACGTCCCTGCCTTCCCGCGGGTCGGGGGCCCGATCGGGCCCCCGCCCGGTGCCTGCGGCGGTCGGTTTTCGTCCGGGAGCGATCCGGGACGAGGGGGCGGCCATTCATTCATGGCCACCCCCTCGCGATCGCTCCCGACGAATAGAAATCCCCCGTGACATCACTTCCTCTCCTGTAATGTAAACACAGGAGAGGAAGTGATGTATTCTCTCCTCCGTGTCGGTATTTTTCGTTCCGACACGGAGGAGAGCGGATCGGTGAGTTGCACCAACACTCTACACACACAGTAGAACATGCCAGGCACACTCACACCCCCCCTTTACCCCCCGATCACCCCCCCAATTACCCCTGCCCCCCAGTCACAGTGACACCAATGTCTTTTTTTTTTTTTTTTTTGCATTGGTGTCATTTGTGACTGTAATAACTGTTAGGGCAGTTAGGGTTAGCCCCCTTTAGTTCTAATGTACCCCCCTAACCCCCCCAATAAAGGTTTAACCCCGTGATCACCCCCCGTCGCCAGTGTCACTAAGGCTGGGTTCACATTGCAGCGGTTTATGAGAACGAATGTGATTCGCACCGCACTGCAGTGCAAATCACATCCGATCTCTGTGCGATTCGAGTTCAGCCATTCGCCGCACCTGCCACACCCGCCGCAAATTCGCACGGGACCCTTTTTTTGGCCCGCAGCAGAATCGGATCGCATGGGTGTTCACACCATGCGATCCGAGTTTGCAGATCGCACTGCGATATGCGAACTGATCTGGGGGTGTCAGTAACATTTCACTGACACTCCCAGCAGTTCGCATAGGGCAGTGTGAACTGCCGCCGGGAGGCATGCGATGCGGGAACCTGCCGCGGATTCGTGGCGTTTCCGCATCGCTCCAGTGTGAACCCAGCCTAATAAGCGATCATTTTTCTGATCGCCGTATTAGTGTCACAGGTGACGCTAGTTAGGCAGGTAGGTATTTAGGTTCGCCGCAGCTTTTTATAGCGCCAGGGACCCCCATATACTACCGCATAAAGCCCCCTGATTGCCCCCTAGTTAACCCTTTCACCAGTGATCACCATATAACTGTTACAGGTGACGCTGGTTGGTTAGTTATTTTTTTATAGTTTCAGGGCACCCGCCATTTATTACCTAATAAAGGTTTAACCCCCTGATCACCCGGCGGGTGTCATTTGTGACTAATAACTGTTAGGGCAGTTAGGGTTAGCCCCCTTTAGTTCTAAGGTACCCCCTAACCCCCACAATAAAGGTTTAACCCCGTGATCACCCCCCGTCGCCAGTGTCACTAAGGCTGGGTTCACATTGCAGCGGTTTATGAGAACGGATGTGATTCGCACCGCACTGCAGTGCAAATCACATCCGATCTCTGTGCGATTCGAGTTCAGCTATACAGATAGTATGGCTGAATTCGTGTCGCACCCGCCGCAAACTCGCACGGGACCCTTTTTTTGGTCCGCAGCAGAATCGGATCGCATGGGTGTTCACACCATGCGATCCAAGTTTGCAGATCGCACTGCGATATGCGAACTGATCTGGGGGTGTTATTAACATTTCACTGACACTCCCAGCAGTTCGCATAGGGCAGTGTGAACTGCCGCCGGGAGGCATGCGATGCGGGAACCCGCCGCGCATTCGTGGCGTTCCCGCATCGCTCCAGTGTGAACCCAGCCTAATAAGCGATCGTTTTTCTGATCGCTGTATTAGTGTCACAGGTGACGCTAGTTAGGCAGGTAGGTATTTAGGTTCGCCGCAGCTTTTTATAGCGCCAGGGACCCCCATATACTACCGCATAAAGCCCCCTGATTGCCCCCTAGTTAACCCTTTCACCAGTGATCACCATATAACTGTTACAGGTGACGCTGGTTGGTTAGTTATTTTTTTATAGTTTCAGGGCACCCGCCATTTATTACCTAGTCTCACTAGTGTACCCCTAAATTTAGGGGTGTCTACTTTCCAAAATGGGGTCATTTGGGGGGGGGTTTGTGCCATCTTGGCATTTTATGGCCTTCAAAACTGTAACGCCCTTAGAAAGCCTGAAGGCGGTGCTTGGTTTTCGGGGCCCCGTACGCGGCTAGGCTCCCAAAAAGTCCCACATATGTGGTATCCCCGTACTCAGGAGAAGCAGCAGAATTTATTTTGGGGTGTTATTTCACATATGCCCATGGCATGCGTGAGCAATATATCATTTAGTGACAACTTTGTGAAAAAAAAAAAAAAAAAAGTTTGTCATTTTCCCGCAACTTGTGGCAAAATATAAAATATTCCATGGACTCAACATGCCTCTCAGCAAATAGCTTGGGGTGTCTACTTTCTAAAATGGGGTCATTTGTGGGGGTTTTGTGCCATCTTGGCATTTTATGGCCTTCAAAACTGTAATAGGTAGTGAGAAGTGAACTCAAAAATTTACGCCCTTAGAAAGCCTGAAGGCGGTGCTTGGTTTTCGGGGCCCCGTACGCGGCTAGGCTCCCAAAAAGTCCCACATATGTGGTATCCCCGTACTCAGGAGAAGCAGCAGAATTTATTTTGGGGTGTCATTTCACATTTGCCCATAGCATGTGTGAGCAATATATCATTTAGTGACAACTTTGTGTAAAAAAAAAAAAAAATATTTTTTTTTTTGTCATTATTCAATCGCTTGAGGCAAAAAAATAAAATATTCAATGGGCTCAACATGCCTCTTATCAATTTCCTTAGGGGGTCTACTTTCCAAAATGGGGTCATTTGGGGGGGGGGTTTGTACTGCCCTGCCAATTTAGCACCTCAAGAAATGAGATAGTCCACTACCCTCCACTGGTTCGTATTCCGAACCAGAATTGGATAATGAGAGCTCCCCGCTGCTCTCATCATCCGACATGGTGAGGATGTTATATGCCTCCTCAGCTGTGTAAACTCTTTGGGACATGGTGGTACTTTTGACGGGCTTGTGTGACAGAACTGGTGGTGGTACTGACAGCTCACTGATGGTGGGCCTGTGTGATGGTACTGACAGGTTACTGATGGCCTGTGTGATGGTACTTATAGCCGGACCGGTGAAGCGGTAGTGATGTCGGGCCTGTGTGACAGATGGGCTGTCAGATCCAGATGGTTCTGATGGTGGCACTGATAGCGGTACTGTTAGTGGTACTGATGGTGGCCTGTATGACAGATGGGCTGTCAGATCCAGATGGTACTGATGGTGGTACCGATGGCGGGCTTTGTGACAGATGGGCTGTCTGATTCAGATGATACTGATGCCGGTGCTAATGGCGGTGGCTGTGCTGATGGCGGTGGATGTGCTGATGGCGGTAACGGTGGCGGTGCTGATGGCGGTAGCTGTGCTGATGGCAGTACCGATGGGGGTGCTGATGGTGGGCTACGACAGGTCCTGCTGGGCTGCGACAGGTCCTGATGGGCTGCGACAGGTTCTCTTTATTGGCAAGGGGGGGGATTTGTGTTGAGCACAGTAAATGTATGACAAAAAGGTGTTTCACTCACAGATCAGATCTCTCCTTCTCTCTCCTCACGATCAGTGTGAGGAGAGAGGAAGAGGAGAGAGAAGGAGAGAGAAGGAGAGAGAAGGAGAGAGAAGGAGAGAGAAGGAGAGAGAAGGAGAGAGAAGGAGAGAGAAGGAGAGAGAAGGAGAGAGAAGGAGAGAGAAGGAGAGATCCCTGGATACCGCTGCAGTGTTTATACTTGTGACCGGCTGTGATTGGACACAGCCGATCACGTGGGTAAACAGCCATTTAATTGACTGTTTACCCTGATCGGGATGGGGATATGTCCAAGGGACATATACCATCTCCGATCGGCGTGCTGCTTGCTCTCGGCGAGCCCGATTTGTTTTGACATGTAACCGTCTGTTATTGGATACAGCCGATCACATGGTAAACAGCCAATTTCATTGGCTGTTTACCCTGATCGGGGAATCGCTGTGTCCGAGGGACAAGCGTCATCCCCGATCGACGTGGTGCACGCCCCCGGGGGCGCACAATGGCATTGTATCCTGCAGGACGTCATATGACGTGATGTCAGGATAATCAAACCACTTTGCAGCCGTCTATTTGTAATAGGGCGGGCGGCAAGTGGTAATCTTGACCTTAGGGACATCCCCAAGCAGTGTAAAAAATGAAGGGTGGGAACAGAAAGACAAACCCCACCCATAACAAAAAAACTCCTCAGAGGAGTTGAAACCTTAAATGGCCACCTGCAACACCTTGCGGCCGAAGCATGCATCCGAAGATGCGCTCACATCAACCTTGTAAAATTTTGTTTAAGTGTGAACGGACAACCAGGTCGCCACCTTACACACCTGGGAAATGGACGCTTGATGTCGGAAAGCCCAGGAGGCACCAATTGCCCTGGTAGAATGTGCCATGGCAAGAAAGGGCCTGCCACATTATGGCATAAGCCTGAACCATGATCTGTCTGATCCACCTAGAAATGGTGGCCGATGAGACCGCCAGGCCCTTCTTCGGACCAGCCATTGATACAAAACAAAGTTTGACCTCCGAAAAGGAGCTGTAAAAAAGGAGCTGTAAAAAAGGAGCTGTAAAAAAGGAGCTGTAGCAGACAGATACACCCGCGGAGCCTGTATTGTCCAAGAATGCAAAGCAACCTCTTTGGGATGAGACGGCCGAGGACATGAGGACGGAAGCATAATGTCCTCATTTAGATGAAACAAAACAACCTTTGGAAGAAACGAAGGCTGTGGGCGCAGCACCGCCTTATCCTTGTGGAAGATCAAGTAGGGAGACTTGCATGACAAGGCTGCCAACTCAGAAACCCGCCTTGCAGACGTAATAGACACTAAAAAGACTACTTTCTGAGAGAGTGTCTATAAAGGAATCTCCCTAATGTTTTCGAATGGCGGTTTCTGAAGAACCGAGAGCACCAGATTCAAAACCCACCGGGGGGGAATTGTTCAGTGGTGGTCATACCTCGTTCACGTTAAAACCAGCGATGGTAAGGCAGGATGAAGTATTGGACCTTGCGACAGAAGGTCCTCCTCCATCGGCAGCCACCAAGGAACATCCGCCACCATTCGTACTATGTCGGCGTACCAAGGACATCGAGGCCAATCTGAGGCAATCAGAATCACCGGAATTCCCCAGGCCTCCACTCTGCGTAGCAGACGAGATAGGAGTCTGACCAGGGGGTGGGAGGCATAAGTCATGGAGCCACCAACGCGTCTAACGCGTCCACCCAGGGATCTTTTGACCTGGCCACTAAGCTCTGTACCTTCCGATTGAGCCGAGAGGCCAAGAGATCCACATCTGGCATGCCCCACCTTAGGCAGATGAGCCAAAACACTGAATGCAGCGACCATTCCCCTTGGTCCAGCAGCCGACGACTGAGGTAGTTCGCCTGCCAGTTTTCTACGCTGGACTGGATACGGCTGACAGAGCCGGTACATGCTGCTCTGCCCACTGTAGGATGTGAGCGACCTCCAGCGATGCAGCCGAGTTCCTTGTCCCTCCTTGATAGTTGGTATATGCTACCGCCGTGGAGTTGTCCGGCTGGATCCTGACCAGACGCCCTGGTAGCCTCTGCGACCATGTGGAGAGGCACCATCTGATCACCTGGAGCTCCAGCACATTGATCGGCAGGCAGGATTCTTCCTGCGTCCAGCGACCCTGGGCCAACTGTAAGTCCCAACCTCCCCCAGCCGGTCAAGAGGAGATCGTCCAGGTAACCCACGATTGTGATCCCTCGTTGTCTTAGCAACACCAGAATTGGGGCTAACACCTTGGTGAAGACCCTTGGCACCGTCGCTAGGTCAAAGGGGAGAGCTACAAATTGGTAGTGCTCTTCCCTGACCGCAAATCGTAGAAACCTCTGATGCCTGACGCATATGGGGACATGCAAGTATGCGTCCTTGATGTCCAAAGATGCCAAGAAATCACCCTGATGGAGTGCAGCAACCACAGAACAAACCGATTCCACCCTGAACCTTCGCACCTTCATGAAGCAGTTGAGAGCCTTGAGATCCAGGGCCAGATGGACCCCTTCCTTCTTTAGGACTACAAACAGATTGAAGTAAAATCCCTGAAACCTTTTTGACGTTGGTACAGGTACTATCAACCCGCGCAGCAGCAGGTCCTGTACTGCCCCAAACAGGACCTCCCGATGAGCCAGAAGAAGATGAAGATTGGAGGGAAAAAAATCAGTTTGGCAGTCGAGAAAGAAATCCTGTTGTGTACCCTGCCAAAACCAGTTCGCGGACCCACTGGTCAGAAAGAAGGGAGGTCCACCATACTGCAAGCTCCTGAAGGCGACCCACCACCCAAGAGACAGGGGCAAACCTTCATGCGGCAACAGATTTGCTCGCCGATTTGCGAAACCAGGGATGCTTTTGTCCCTCAGCGGGCACCTTGCTGGACTGGGAAAGCTTAGCAGCCGACCCAGGCGGACAAAACATCCATTTCTAAGCAGAAAAGGAGGGCCCCTGCCTACGGCGTGTCTCTTTACCCTTTTTGAACTGTGGGAGGAAAGCACTCTTTCCCCCTGTAACATTCTTAATAATGTCATTCAATGAGGCTCCAAATAGCCTCTCACCTTGGAAAGGCAAATCTGCCAGCGCTTTCTTAGATGCTTGGTCAGCAGACCAGCATTTAAGTCAGATCAGGCGACGCAGCACTACTGCCGATACCGAGGCTCTAGAAAGCAAAGGGGCCACATCACAGACACACTTAAGGTCCTGCACCAACTGGTCTGCCAGTTTCATGCAGACTGGGGAAACCTGTTCCTTCTGCAACTCGCGGTGCAACAACTTAGCCCATTCAGTAAGCATCTTTGACACCACCAGGGCCGTGGCTAACACTGGCCATAATGCTGACCCCACCACCATAAACATGTACAGAGCAACCACCTCGGCTCTTCTGTCAGCAGGGTCCTTGAAAGAGGGGGACCCTTCCACCGGAATGGTAGTTACCTTAACCTGGATACCGGGAGGTCAACAACCAGAGATTTCCATTTTTTTCAGGAAACTCTCCTCAAAAGGGGTAACGCACCGCCATCCGAGGACTGAAAAAGGTCCGCTGTGGGATTCCCCACTCGTTCTAAAAAAACGAATCAAAATAAGTTAAATACGGAAACACCTTAGCAGTGTGGGCCCCAGCCGTATCCTCGATCTTTAAGGATACACGCTGCACTGCTGTGATAAGTGCTCCTATTAGCGATTTTTCCTGCTCTGACCCGGTCTGCATCTTCTGAAACATCAGAACAGGGGCCGTCTGCCACAGTGGGACTCGAGTCTGAATTGGGGGGGTAGGAGGGGGCATTTTTTACCGGGGGACCGGTTGCTATAATAGGGATGTCTGGGGAAGAAGCGCCAGCTTCTGATGCCATGCTGGTCCACTCTCGTCTGTCACCCATGGGGACCTAAGGTAAATCACAAAAAAAGCCCACCCTCCTCCTAGCTGCCACAGACTGGAGGTGTCCCCAGCAGGAGTCACCACCCAGACCCAGGTACTGTGCTGCAGCACATGGCTGCGTCTACAAGAAAATGGCTGCAGCCACCGAAAAATGGCCACGGCTCCAGCAGCGGCCAGTCCCCACATGCAGCACACAGACACCCCAAGGATGGCACTAAAATAGGGAAAAAAAACAAGTGGACCACCAACCACCCAGTGCAGCCCCCTGCCAATACCCAGAGACCGCCCAGAGGACCCCCCGCCAAGTACATGCTCCACACCCCCTATGCCCAGGCACACAGCAGGCCCCTTATGTGGGAGGAGGGAAAGGGACAGGAAGAGAAGGGATAGAGGTAGACCCCCTAGTCGACCTCCCAGGGAATGCCCAGCTGCTTCGTCCTGCCGAAACTTACCCCTCCTGCCGGGACTGCTGGACGCATTCCATGGACAGACCCATCACCAGATCAGTACGGGGTGGCTGTCGGCCACGGCACACTGTGACACAGACAGCAGTAGCCCGGTCATGTGTGTCCCGGAGGATATAGCTCACCGGCCGGCCCTGGACCAGAAGGGGGATGTCATGGCCGACCCAGCGTGTAGCACATGCTCGATGGCCAGGCTGGGGAGACTACCAGGATATATATTATCCAGTCTGTTTGTAGATCACAGGGATCAAAAAAACAGCAGAAAAAAATTCCAAGGACTACTGGTCCCCACAGGGAGCCAAGTGGAGCCAAGTCCTTCTCCTAGACTAGGCAGAAGAAAAAAAACTAAGCTGCTGGTAGCAGAGTGAGGGGTTATAGTCAATAGAACCTCCCCCTGGTGGGTACTGTACAGCTTTGCTTTACTTTTTTTTTTTTTATTGGATATGTTTTATAGCAGAAAATAACTAACTTCCTATTTTGGTTATAGGACAAGCAAAAACACAGGAACTCTTTCTTAGCCTATCCAAAATGAGAGGGAGTCAAGTCAAGTCTCTCACACAGCACTGAGGGGTCCCATTGGCATTCATCAGAAGTGGGGAAAATTCCAAGGCAGCGCACACCTTACCAACATCACACACTAAACACCAATTCTGGGATTTGGGCAATGGTTGCCTCAAGTGCTTGCAAAGGCCTTTTTGGCATCCGGGCACACCCACCTAAAATGGTTGTAAAGCCACACTGTGATGTTAATATAATCCTATCCGTTAGATAACATGTGCCCCAGTGTCTGTGCTTTATAAAACTTTATAAAATAATTATGACGATTTCTACCTTTTTTCAGAGCTTCTTCCAGCGCTCACGTGACTGCTCGCTGCTCTCCTCTCCCAGTCCGATAGCTACATGGCCGAGAACTCCCACTGACATCAGCCGGGAGGAGAGGAGGGGAGACGAGGAAAGAGCCAAGCAGTCATGTGAGCACCAAGCGGTGCTCTGAAATAAGGTAGAAATTGTCTTTTTTTTTTTTATAGAGCACAGACACGAGGGCACATGTTGTTATCCAACAGTGGCTATTGTATTAACATCACATTGTTTTATAGCAACGGGGAAGGGGGCAGAGCAGCACTGATAACAGCTAGCAGGCAAGGAGAGGGAGGACAGAGGAGAGAGCGGATGACGGAGGCACGTAAACTGACCCCGATGTCAGGGCTCAGCAGCCATGATAAACTGTGGTCAGTCTACAGAGGGGAGGGCAGAAGCAGATATGATCAACCAGGTATTTTGGGTGACAGAAAGGGCCAAATTACACAGCACAAGCACTGTATAACATGTTTTAAGGAGACAGGATCCATATTTTTTTATTTTAGGGCAACAAACACTTTAAAAAGCGAGTATTCAACAATTGCAGCTCATTCCTGGAAATGTTCTCTATAAAAAGTGGAATGTTCTCTATGTAGAAGAATCATGTTTATACAGTGACAAATAAAAATGAAGATGAAGATGGACCTTCCATTTCACAAAACAGTTGAATACATTTTTCTTTTGCTACATACCAGTTTCAGAATTTCATCCAGTAAGGTCATATTTGCCTCTTGGGCTTTGATAGTATGCGAAAAGAAAGCATAGGTCTTTTTGGGAATGAGCTTGTCTTCTGGTGGCCGCTTAACACCCACAATTAGAGATGCCTCAGAGATGTCTTCCTGAATAATTCCTCCAGCTTTAATGTACTCCTACAAAAAAATGAAAAGCATAGAAAAAAATAAAAAAAATTAGGAATGTAATTAAGAGTTCTATTAAAAAAAAAAAAAAAAAAAAAATATATGTATTTACTGCCAGAGTAAACATTTAAAAAATCTCAAACAAAGTTTAATTAACCAAAAATGTGCCAATGATCATCACCTGCATACAAGAATATTGCACTAAACAGCGTAAAAAGAGATATAACCCACAACAATGAATGCTTGGCTGGAAGCCACTATGAAAAAAAAGAAAAAAAAAAAGAAAGAAGAAAGTACCGTTTCCCACACAAGTAAACAAGCTCAGCAGAAGGCAAATACATCTAAGAAAAAAAAAAAATATATATATGATAATGATCAGTGTTCTTATGGGTACATGTTCCAACATCTACTTACCCCACAGGAACAAAACAAGAAAGTCTGAGAACCACCACAGGCACACCTTTAAAGCCCTGTAAAAGCGATCAGAAGCATGCCAAATCACTTTTACCTAAAAGCCCATCACTGGGATTAAAAATCCAAACCAAGCTCATTATGGAAGCAGCAGCCATGAGTTTGCTTTAACTCCATCAATACCAGGACTTTATAAATGTACCTCGGTAGACAAGGGGGTATACAAGGTAAACAGAATAGGTCTCAATATGCATTCTTGTGTAACGCCGTATAAAAGCGGTTTTGCACTCAAACATTTAAAAAATCTGCTGACAGACAGGGTTTTTGTGGCAGAAGTGACCCAAAATGGTCCTCTTGCTTGTCAGGGGTAATGTACACCAAGCCATCTGCAGCTCAGAGTACATTTACAGCACCCGCTCTGTGCCATAATGTATTGACTCCTGCACATACGTACAGGAGTGGCATCACAGCCTAGCCATTCAAGCAGCCAAAGTGTACCTGGAAGAAAGACCAAAATCTGATGGAAGGGCCCAAGCAGCTTTGGGTGGCATGCTTTGACAGGCAAGCATGTCATAATGCGCTAGTATGCAGAGCATACTAGAACTATACGGCATAAACCTGCAGAAATTTTGGTCAGAAATCTGAGCCAATATGCTGCATAAGCAAAATAGCATTAAAGCGTTTGTTACCCCAACACTTCATATTCCTGATAAGTGGCTGCTGTATCATCATGAGAAAGTATCCTGTTCTGTGTATTGCTTCCTTTGTGTGAAATCCTCAATGTGTAGCTGCCAGTGGTTTCCTATTAAAAACTGACCACACTAAGCAGAACACACTGTGGTCAGTTCTCTAGCTATGCTGGGAACTCAGTGTGCTCTCCTCCAATGATCAGTCTTGTCCTGACATGCTGCAGCTTAGTGTGCTGTGGTTTTCCCTCCCCCTGGCTCTTATGCAGCTGAGAGCAGAGGGAATGTGATCACTTGTAGCAATAGCATATTCAGTTTACCCATTCACCCTAAAAGCAAACGGATAATTACCTGACCCCTAATGAATTTTTTTTTTTTTTTTTTTTTACTATACACAGGAACCAATTGCTCAAAGCACTTCATGATAATGTAAGAGCCACAATGAGAATCATTTAAACATTTAGGCATATGTTATGATCTAATGACAATAATAGCATCAATATACATGTTTTCTGAGGCTGGGTTAGATCTCCCCAGAGTGGCTCAATGATATTGAGGTCAGGAGACTGAGATGACCACTCCAGAACCTTCACTTTATTCTCCTGTAGCAAATGACAGGATGACTTGGCCTTGTCTTTTGGATCATTGTCATGTTGAAATGTCCAAGTACGTCCCATGCGCAGCTTCCTGGCTGATGAATGCAAATGTTCCTCCAGTATTTTTGATAACATTCTGCATTCATCTTGCCATAAATTGTGACCACATTTCCTGTGCCTTTGTAGCTCACACATCCCCAAAACATCAGCGAACCAGCTCTGTGTTTCACAGTAGGAATGGTGTACCTTTCTTCATAGGCCTTGTTGACTCCCCTCCAAAATGTATATAAAGAGAAAAAAATAAAATAAAATAGTGTATATATATCGTATTTGCTGGCGTATAAGGCGACTGAGCGTATAAGGCGACCGCCTAATTGTCCAGCTAAAACGTTGGTTTTGACATATGCTCGCCCTATAAGATGACCCCCTTTCGACTAGTCTGTCTAGTAGCTTAGGTAACATACTGAAACAGCAATAAGTCTGTGCAATTTAATCACAAGCTTTGTGAAGCAGTGCTGTGGTGGTAAATACCTCATGTGCCTGGCAAAATCCACTGATGGAGGGTCGGGTGCTTCAAACCAAATCTCCGGTGTTGAATGGCGAGGTGGCCGTGGAGGGAAGAGGAGCCGAGGGGTAGCCGCATTCCGTAACATACTGTATACAGTATTACAGTGTACCGTGCCAATCACGGCAAGCGATGTATTCTATTAATGAATACAAAGCCTGCACGGATTGGCTTTGAGATTCAAAGAGGCGCGGGCTGATATTACAGCCTCTGCCAATCCGTGCAGGCTTTGTATTCATTAATAGAATACATCGCTCGCCATGATTGGCTCGGTGCGGACATTAATGCTGACATCCATATACCAGCGTATAAGACGACCCCCGATATTTGGGGGATTTTTTTTAAGTATAAAAGGTCGTCTTATACGCCGGAAAATATGATTATATATATATATATATATATATATATATATATATATATAAATAAAAAAGGAGGAGATTTGGGACTTTAAATGAAGCCATGGCTAGGTATGGTCATGTGCCTCCATCCCTATCATTGTGATGAAAAGGAGCAAAAATGCAGCAGAAAAAGCAAAAGAGATGCAACAAAAATGGTAGGACATCATATGAAGCGCATGGTAACAAAATGATGAGAGTAGTGCATAGTAAAATAAATGAATACTACATAGATGCATGTTTACATTGAATTCCATAAACAAAGAAATACACACTTCCATGGTGCCAATTTCTAAAACCGTAATATCTGGTAATATATTTGTAAACATTAATCACATGATCAGATTAACCACCTCAATACAGTGCACTTACACCCCCTTCCTGCCCAGACCAATTTTCAGCTTTCAGCGCTCTTACAGTTTGAATGACAATTACTCAACATTGTACCCATTTGAAACTGGAGTTCTTTTTTTTTTCCACACAAATAGAGCTTTCTTTTGGTGGTATTTAAAGCGGGAGTCCGCGTTTTTTTTTTTTTTTTTAAAAGCCAGCAGCTACAAATACTGTAGCTGCTGACTTTTAAAATAGTGACACTTACCTGTCCAGCGCGCCCGCGATGTCGGCACCCGGAGCCGATCTCTCGATCGTCTCTCGGGTGCTGCCGCCGCCGTCTTGGGTATGGGAATCAGGAAGTGGAGCCTTTCTGCTTCATTTCCCGGTTCCCTACTGCGCATGCGCGAGTCGGATGGACCCGCTGCCTCTGGGATCTGTGTGTTTCCCAGCAGGCAGCGGGGGACTTTCGGAAAGGGGCGTAATCTACGCCCCTTTCCGCAGAGAGCTATCCCGGAAGTGGGTGCAGATACCTGTAGGTACCTGAAAGGTGACAATTGTGGCGCCGGAGGGGGGCAGGATTCCAATGAGCGGAAAGTCCACTTTAGGGTGGACCTCCGCTTTAATCACTGGTGGGTTTTTTATTTTTTGTGCTATAAATAAAAAAAAGACCGTAAATCTTTCGGTCCTAAAATTTAGCAACTGTATTTATCGGCGTATAACACGCAGCCCAAGTTTAGGAGGGAATAAAAAAAAAAAAAAAAAAAAAAAAACCTTTTTAGGAGGAAGTTTAAAGGGAAAAAAAAAAAAAAAAAAAAAACTTACATTTAAATGCCCATCAATGCAGCCTTATCAGTGTCATTTGCAGCCTTGCATTGCAGCCTTGTCAGTGTCATTTTAAAAATGGCGCTGCCGAGATACAGAGCGGATGTCCCATGTATCTCGGAGGCGCTCGTTCTCAGCGTATTTTCGGCCCTTCTCAGCCTATTTTTAGCCCCTTCTCATCGGCCCTTCTCAGCAGCCCTTCTCAGCCCATTTTCGGCCGCACTCGGCAGCTTTCCGAAAGCTGCAGAGAACGGCCGAAAATACCTGAAAGCCGCCGAGAGAGGCACAGAAGGTTAGGAAAGGAGGGGGGGGGGGGGGTCGGCTTATAACATTCCCCCCCCGATTTCCCCCTGATTTTAGGGGAAAAAGTGCATGTTATACGCCAATACGGTAATTAGTAATTTTTCTTCATAAATTTTGGCCAAAATAGGATTTTTTTTGTACTCGCTGTAAAATCCTTTTCTCTGTAATTCACTGACCGACAGAGCTCCTCTCATAACCATTGGGTTGTTCTGCCCTATTAGGAGATACTAGGCATTAGTTGTAACACAACACTCAGAACTCTTAGTTCCGCCCAGGGGGCGGTCCCTTGGACAACAACCCTCCATCTTGCCATGCAGTTATCAGTATGTCAACAAGCAGTATAACGTAAAAAGGAGGCAGTGCTGTATCGGTCGGTGAATTACAGAGAAAAGGATTTTACGGAGAGTACAAAAAAAAAAAAATCCTATTTTCTCTTACATTCACAGACACAGCTCCTCTCATAACCATTGGGACGTCCCAAGTGTGGAGGATCCACCACAAAACCAGGGTACCCTCAACAGGAGTGACTACCCACAACCGCACACATTCCATTGCGGAATGTAATGCAACAGCACATTAACTTAACGGTACTGTGCTTTTATCCAAAAAAAAAAAACAGGAAAAAAGCTAAATATATTGCATATTCAATTGCAACTATACGGCCGCCTGCAAAACTTTGTGGCCAAAACAGGCATCAGCCGATGCACTGACGTCTACCTTGTAGAACTTGGTAAACGTGTGGACAGATGACCAGGTCACTGCTTTTACACACCTGAACGACAGGCGCTTGGTGTCGGAAAGCCCAAGACATTCTGATTGCCCTAGTGGAGTGGGCCGTGACCGGAAAGGGGGGCACCTTCCCCTTCGAGGCATAGGCTTGAACTACAATCTGTCTGATCCACCTGGAAATGGTGGCCGACGAGACCGCCATGCCTTTCTTGGGACCAGCCACAGAAGCGTGACAAAAAGTCACGCTTCTACATAAAAAAAGCAGACTGATGGGCCCGCAGGGTTCCTAGGTCCTTCTCCACTAGGCAAAATAAAACTGATGACTGCATGGCAGGGTGGAGGGTTGTTGCCCAAGGGACCTCCCCCTTGGCGGAACTAAGAGTTCTGAGTGTTGTATTATGACAAATGCCTAGTATCTCCTAGTAATAGGGCAGAACAACCCAATGGTTAGGAGAGGAGCTGTGTCAGTCGGTGAATATAAGAGAAATTTATACTGCTACATATGGTAAAAATAACCCAGATTAGTGTATATTATTTGGTCTTTGTGAAAGTTAGAGAGTCTAAAAACTGATGCCAATCACTGAAAAGTGATCACATCTGATCAGGACTTCAGTACATTAGGTGAATCTCATTTCTTGAGACACTAAGGCCGCGTACACACGGGCGGACTGTCTGCCGAAACTAAGTTCGTCAAACAGTCCGCTCAAACTTTTGAATGAACGAACTTGCCCACACGGCACTTTTTGAGCGGACTAAGTTCGTCGTACTAAGTCCGCGCAACTTTTGAAATGAACGGACTCGCCCACACATGAGGAGGACAGTCCGCTCATTTCGAGCGCGTGTCAAGGTAGGCGGGGCCCGCGACGGAGACGTCGCGGGCTCCGCCGCCTGGAATGGACTTAAAGGGGAACTCCAACGCCAAAAAAAATCGGCGTGGGGGTTCCCCCAAAGTCCACAACAGACCCTTGTCCGAGCACGCTACCCAGCCAGCCAGGAAAGGGGGCGAGCGAGCGCGCCCCCCCCTCCTGAGCCGTACCAGGCCGCGTGCCCTTAACATGGGGGTGCCTTGGGGAAGGGGGGGCCGCGCGGCCCCCCCACCCCAAAGCACCTTGTCCCCATGTTGATGAGGACAAGGGCCTCTTCCCGACAACCCTGGCCGTTGGTTGTTGGGGTCTGCGGGCGGGGGGCTTATCGGAATCCGGGAGCCCCCTTTAATAAGGGGGCCCCCGGATACCGGCCCCCCACCCTATGTGAATGAGTATGGGGTACAATGTACCCCTACCCATTCACCTGTAAAATAAAAGTACCCAAAAAAAACACAACACACGAATTAAATATTTTATTGCACAGCTCCGGGGGTCTTCTCGCCGGACTCCTCCGCTATCTTCTTGTAGCTCTTTTGCTAGCGGAGGAGTCCGGCTTTCTTCCTCCCCGCCGCCGGCCTCTTCTCCCGACTTCGGGGGTCTTGTCCCCCTCTTCGGTTCTTCTGCTGGGCCACCGCGCCTTCTTATAGCTCTTTTGCAGGCGGTGGCCCGGTCTTCTGTCGCCTTCCGGTCTTCTTCTTCTGACGCGTCGCTCTCTCCGGCCGGAATGCCAGAGCCGCGCTGTGCGGCCACTTATATAGTGACAATGGGGCGGTGTCACATGGTATATGTCACATGGGGACTGACATCGTAAGGGGGCGGGGTCACCATGTGACACCGCCCCATTGTCACTATATAAGTGGCCGTGCAGCTCTGGCATTCCGGAGGGAGGGAAGGAGGGAAGGAGGAAGGAGGAGGGAGGAGGGAGGAGGGAGGAGGAGGAGACCGGGCCACCGCCTGCAAAAGAGCTATAAGAAGGCGCGGTGGCCCGGCAGAAGAACCGAAGAGGGGGACAAGACCCCCGAAGTCAGGAGAAGAGGCCGGCGGCGGGGAGGAAGAAAGCCGGACTCCTCCGCTAGCAAAAGAGCTACAAGAAGATAGCGGAGGAGTCCGGCGAGAAGACCCCCGAAGACGGAAGACCCCCGGAGCTGTGCAATAAAATATTTTATCTCGTGTGTTGTGTTTTTTTGGGTACTTTTATTTTACAGGTGAATGGGTAGGGGTACATTGTACCCCATACTCATTCACATAGGGTGGGGGGCCGGTATCCGGGGGCCCCCTTATTAAACGGGGCTCCCGGATTCCGATAAGCCCCCCGCCCGCAGACCCCGACAACCAACGGCCAGGGTTGTCGGGAAGAGGCCCTTGTCCTCATCAACATGGGGACAAGGTGCTTTGGGGTGGGGGGGCCGCGCGGCCCCCCCTTCCCCAAGGCACCCCCCATGTTGAGGGCACGCGGCCTGGTACGGCTCAGGAGGGGGGGCGCGCTCGCTCGCCCCCCTTTCCTGGCCGGCCGGGTAGCGTGCTCGGACAAGGGTCTGTTGTGGACTTTGGGGGGACCCCCACGCCGATTTTTTTCGGCGTTGGAGTTCCCCTTTAAGTCCATACCAGGCGGCGGAGCCCGCGACGTCTCCTTCGCGGGCCCCGCCTACCTGGAGACGCGCTCGAAATGAGCAGACTTTTCTCCGGGCGGGAACAGTCCGCTCATTTCGAAAGTACAGCGGACTGGCCCACACACGGGCGGACTGTCCGCTGAAACCAAGTTTCAGCGAACAGTTTTACGGAAATTCCGTAAGACTTTGTTCGTCAAACAGTCCGCTGAAACTGTCCGCTGACAAAGTTGGGCGAACAGTCCGCCCGTGTGTACGCGGCCTAACAAGTCAGGAAAGTACAAATACCCTCCAAATGACCCCATTTTAGAAAGTAGACATTCCAAGGTATTAAGTAAGTAGCATGGTGAGTTTTTTTAAATTGTAATTTTTTCCCCACAAGCCTTTGCAAAATGTAATTTTTTTTTATTTTATTTTTTTAACACAAAATTGTCATATTAGCAGGTATAACAAATTACACAACAAAATACATTCTGCTACTCTTCCCAAGTATGGCGATACCACATGTGTGAGACTTTTACACAGCCTGGCCACATACAGAGGACCAACATTTAAGTAGTACCTCCAGGAGCATAAATTACACATCTCATTACATTCCTACCTTTCACACTTTTGAAGGTCCTTGAGCACCAGCCCAGTGGAATTACCCACAAAATGATCCCATTTTAGAAAGAAAATACCCCAAAGTATATTCTATGGGGCATGGGCTGCAGACAAGTACTCGGGTACTCTGATGGACTGTGACAGGGTACTCGGGTATTCTGATGGACTGTGACAGGGTACTCGGGTATTCTGATGGACTGTGACAGATACTTATTGGTGTATACTGTAAGAGGTAACGAGACACAAGAACACATTAATAACATACCATCACATATTACTATTGTGCCTGCGTTAAGGTCTTCCTCAAGAACCCCCCCCCCCCCCATAAATTTCGGGTGGGTAACTAGTGCTGTCCTGAAAGACTACTGGAAAAGACATTACCGGTAAGCGTAACTTTAATTTTCCCTCCAGTCTTTCAGGACAGCCACAATGAGAGGCTAGACCAGCACTTAACATTTAGGGTGGGACTAAGGCCTGCAAAATCTTTCACCCAAAGGCTTGCGGATTTGCCAAACAACAACAGGTCCACCCTGTAACGTTTTAAGGTGGTGAAACTGGACCACATTGCTGCTTTGCAAATTTGCTCTGGTGTCGCTTCAGCCCTTTCCGTTTGAGAAACCACCAAAGCCCCAGTAGAGTGTGCTTTTATATCAATAGGAACCTCTTTTCCGGCTAACCTATATGCCTGGCCAATGGTTACCTTGAGCCATCTGGCAATGGTGAGACGAGACGCTTTATACCCCTTTCTTGCCCCAGAAAACAAAACAGTCTGACTTCCTTACTGTTTTTGCCAGCTCCAAGTATGGCAGGATACATCTCCTTACATCTAAGGTATGAAATTTAAACTCACTTTCTCCTGAAGGATTAGGGCAGTAGGTGGGTAAGATCATCTCCTGGCTTCTATGATACTTCAAGGCCACTTTAGGTAAAAATGACGGATCATTTTTTTTAAAAACTACCGGATCCGAAAAAACAAAAAGGAGGCCTGACAGATGAGGCCTCTATTTCGCTGACCCTCCTGGCAGTTGTCACTGCAACCAAAAATACTGTCTTGAAAAGTAAGATCCTTTAGTGAACAATTTTCTAAAGGCTCAAATGGTGGCTCTGTTATGGCCTGTAAGACCAGAGATAGGTCCCACTTGGGAAAGGGTGGATCTTGAACTGGTCTTTGTCTAGCTAGAGGTAGAAAATTCTGACCACCCAGGGGTTAGTGGCTAGAGGTTTTTCTACATGTGCGCTCAGCGCTGATACCTGGCTTTTAAGGGTAGAAATGGCTAACCCTTTATCTGCTCCACACTGCAAAAACACCAAACACTGCTATGGGGCTCTGCACATTGAAGGAGTTTTCTATGCACCACTCGTTAAAGCAAACCCAGACCTTTTTGTAGATCTGGCACATCTCCTTTCTGCTATTGAGGAGAGTCACCATCAGCCTTTCTGAAAATCCCTTACTTTTTAATATTCCTTCCTCAGTAGCCAAGCAAGTTCCAACAGTCACTAACCCCCGCTTCCTGCTCTGGTGCCCTCTCTGACTAAAGAACCTATACAGAAGCTACATAGTTAGTCAGGTTGAAAAAAGACAAGTCCAACTAGTTCAACCATAAAATAAAAAAAAATAATCATACAATCCCAGAGGAAGGCAAAAAAAAAAACCCCAGAAAAGCATGATCCAATTTGCTACAGCAGTACTTACACAATAGCTTTGTCCAAGATTCCCCTAGGGTGGCGCACTTTCTCCTAGAGCTATGTGAAGATTTTTCAGTAGCTTTCTGAAATACATGCAAGTAAAATAAACACCCTTTCCACAAATCATACAACCCTGGGGAGTGTACTAGACCCTTTTAATACGCAAGACCCCCCCCCCCCCCCACTACCAGGAACCATTCGTAGAGGGGGGGAAAATCCTAGAGAGGACCCTTCACCAGGGTGCTCTTACCTTAGGGTGGGTGGAGCTAGTATCGCTGTGCGCTGTCTGGGCGTCCGCTTCAGACAAGACCTGTGGTTGCTGCTTGTGGGGTCTCATGCTGCCTGTGCCACGTTCCCGACTCCTCTTCAGACTGCGACCGGCCCACTATCAGCCCAACGACCCGGAACCGGAAGACGGGGTTCAAAGGGAAGCATCCGCCCTCCACCAGAAATTACATCACCCACCGCCCAGCCGACTCACCTGGTTCCAATTGCGGCCTGCACCCGTGTACAGGGAGAGCGGAGCTGCCTCCCTGCTGCAACCTCTGAATGCGATAGTGGGCCCCCGGATCTCCTCCCGCACTCGGTGAAGCTGGCGGTGGGTATGTACCACACAATCTCCCTGGAAGAGCCCTGCCTTCCTTACAGGGCTTCAAATAGCCACAGGCTCCCTGACTGCCAGGCCTGGTTCCCAAAAAACAAAACAAAAAAAAAAACAAAAAAAAACACAAACAAACACACAGCACAGCGCCTCAACACTGGAGGAAACAATTGAAGTCCAGCAGGGGAAAGTGAAAACTTATGGGCTGGCGCAGTGTTTCCCAAGGAAGGGGAGGAGCCAAGGTCTCATTGTGGCTGTCCTGAAAGACGGGGAAGGAAAATATCCATTTATGGTTTCACATTGACATTTCTGCACAAGAGTAACTGCCTTGCACCCACGACTGACCCACTTTACAAAAGCAAAGCAATTGTCTAAACTTCTAGACCTAGGTGACAGACCATTTTAGGAAGCATTATTAAAAGTTAAAAGTTTACTTTGATGTAGTTGCATGGGAGGTTAGCAGAGTGTAAAGGAAAGAATAAATTGTCTCTTTCTCTCTGTCCTTTTGTGTATTCCAAGGCACTGAAAGCAAGATTTCACATATTCTTCCCCAGCAGGTTTTGTACTGGAGTATGCTTGTATCGTTCTGGAACACAGAAGTGGCCTTGGATTCCTTACACAAAAGACGTTCTTTCTTAATGTTACATGTATTAAGAACATTGGCCCGTTTATACATAAATTCTCAGAAAGCTGACCCCAATATAAAGTAAACACTGAAGCAACAATGTTGCATTTAAACTAACCTGCGCCAAGTCCATTCAATTGTGTATGTCCTTAGGAAAAAAGACATTACATTGCCAGAAAATCTAGACTTGATTAGGCAACACATCGGACTACAAAAACCTAATGACATACATTTAATATGAAATGTACACGGTTTTGTCAAGTGCACTTTTTTCTGATATCCTATAAAATAATAACAAGCTCTCATTTTCATTAAATACAAGAAAAGAAAAGCTTTTACTAGCCGGATCCTATGATACGCTATGAATTACTCGCTTCTTTCTGTACATAAAATAGAAGGGCAGTTCTGATTACCTACTGCTGGCCAAGAGAATTACATGTGCCTATTCTGAAGGAGATTTCAAAAGAACATATTCTGCACTACTTTAATGGGAACTAACTCAGAAATTAGCCCAATGCTGGTACTTGACCCCCACACTCCTAGCCAAATTTAAAGGCCACTTTGCTAGAGAATGTGTGGAGGGACAGGTGCAATTCTACACATATTGTGGGACTGCCTCCTTATTCAGGGTTTTTGGATAGAGATATTGCAAACAATAAGTGAGATTGTGGGCCATGCCATACCACATTAGCAATGGTCAACCTAAACATTGACCAAATCCCTCCGAAATCACAAAAAGTGATTGCCCATATACTGTCAGCAGCCAGGCTTATCCAGGACGAAACAATGGAAGGCTCTTGCTCCAACAATCCTAGATGTAGACTAATCCAAACTCATACCTATGAACTCCTGCTAACTAGGGATAGAGAGACATACCAAATGTGAGGGGGAAGGTTTGGTCCGTGTGGTTGGCTTGGTGTGAGAAGTTTACTAGAGGGATCTCAGTTTAAACTCTATGGTTATGTCATCTGACTAAAACCAATCAATCATACTCCACAATTCAGTCATGTAATGTTTTATGACTGGATGGATTTGTGATGTTGTTCATTTTTGTTTTACTGTACATTCTATATGTATGGTCATTTGTATTGACTCAAAATCTAAAAATCTATTGAATTAAAAAAGAAAAAAAAAAAAAAAAAAAAAAAAAAAGGTCATACGTGTTTTTTTTTTTTTTTTTTTCCTTCAATGTTTCCAAAAAAAGAAAAAAAATATATATATATTTTAAAGGGAAAAAAAAAAACATCCGCTTTCCTCCCTTTGTCAAATGTCATTCTGGGTCCCTGTTCACAGTTTCCGCAACACTTGGAATGGAAGTGGGAAGCAGGTACACCGATTAGCTCATATACAAATAGAAAAGCCTTCCATAGTGTAAAACCAAAAACTTATTATAGAAATGCAACAACGTAAACACTCAGTTTGAGATCAAAGCAAACAGCAGATTCCAATACAATATAAAAGGTCTCTGTTCCGCCGTGCCTCGGAGATCAAAGTTCAACCAACTCCTTCCTATGCGTTAGGTCACAGAACACGCATCTTCATCAGGGATCCATGCGAGTGTTACGTTGTTGCTATTATACAATACATTTTCGTTTTCTATTTGTATATGAACTAATCGGGGAGCATCTGTGGGGGAAAGTGACCAGAAAGGACACAGACAGACCATCGGTACCACTAGCAATTAGGAGAGACGTGCTAACCAGCGTGTTTGATCTGTGATATAATACAGATCAAACTTTGAGGTGAGCTGCCACCCCCATACTTGAGGTGGATATCACCATCATGGGAGTTATATGGGAAAACACATTATCATAAAAAGAAAAAAAGAAAAAAAAAAATAGGACTGCAAGAAGTTATTTTTGCATTTTTAGCAGTTTTCTGGGACTTTGCACCTGTCTTGGAACTAACTAGTTTAGCATCACAGTGGAACTGTTTGAATTTACTTTTTGCATTTTATAAATACTTATTTTTACAGATGCTTCTCAAATATGTTTTTATAAAAGGAACCTATATGTATCTTGATGTCCCTTGCTTACCGTTTTCACGATAGGATTGAGAGTTATAAACAAACTCACGGGTACCATTTTATACAATGAATAGATACAGTTAATATCTTTGTTTGCACTATTTTTTGGTTTTGCTTTTTGTTATCTTTGGGTTTTCATCCTGGAAGCAAAACACCAAATGATATATTTTAATTCAATCTATGTAGTGGAACAGCCCACTAGTAAAACTATTGGTGCTGGCTATGATGGGCCTCCTTGAGATGATTCAAAATAGACTTGGGCATCTTGGGTAGCCAGCAAACGTGGGGGTATTGCAGCTTTCGGGTAGTAAGAAGCCCTTTCCCCCTCATTTGTTGATATCTCCCGCATAACAATTAAAATGAGGGATTTTGTCTCCAATTGGAACTGATGGTGCAGGAATGGGGGCTAATCTGAGGTTTCATTGGTGCAGGAACCGAGACTGGCCTGCTGAGGCCTGATGGTGCAGGAACTGGGCTTATCTGAGGTATGAAGGTGTAGGATTTGGGAGGATCTAAGGTGTGAATATGCAGGAATGGAGCCCGATCTGAGGTGTGAAAGGTGCAAGAATTGGCACCAGAGCCATATTTAACAGTGCAGAGGTGGGGCTCTCTTTCAGTTCTTTCAGCCAAGGCCGAGGCTGTCCTCTATACAACAGAAGAAATGCTGTGGACTATCCCAGTACTGATAGACAAACAATCCACATTAAGGAAAAATATAATTTATTACATATAAAAAACATACAACTGAACAAAATCAATATACAGATAAAATGAATATTTAGCCTTACAGTATGCAAATACTAGGTTTTCCCCAAAAAATATCTGGTAATGGAGGTTTCCCTCAAATTAAAGGTCCTACGTGTTACACGGTCCTAATGCCGCTTTGTCAGGAAGAATAATCTATAAAACGGGGGATATATTTAGAGGAGACATACAAAATGTATAGATCAGCAATAATATTGAATGGTTGCTCACCCAGGAACCCAAAGCCAGTAACTGTCCCAAATCGGCCAAAGATTCCCCACACTGGATGATGGTACTTTTTATGCTTAAATTATAGGATGTAATATCTGAGGCTATACTCTAAAATTCCTTTAAACGCAGTGCAGAAAGGGGCAGCTGCCCTGGATCCAGTCATTGTTGTGGGGCCCAAAGCAGCTGCCACTTGAGCCCACACTGTCAAATGGATTTGGCTATCATGAATGAAGTTTTCTCCTGGTAACTTTGTATCCTGCCCTGGCCCGGCATGGGTTAAGTGTTCCAACAGTGTCCCCCACACTGGTCCACTACCTCCCAGACTGGCCGTGCCCTTCCCCCTTAGCTCAGTTCGAGTGAGTTTCTTCCCCTGGAGATGTTCTACACCCCTCGGCCTCCCTCCTGTGCGGGTTGCTGCCGGGTGACTCCTCTCTGCCAGATGAGGGTTGTGTCTCCCTCTTTGACACCATGTCCTACCCTGAGCCAGGCTCCCCCTGGGTGTCAAAGCTGCTGAAGGGGGGAGGGCGGGGCTGCTGGGTGTTGTAGCGCGGGCAAGTGATTGGGGTTTGGGAACCCCACAGCTGCCAAATATCACCCTTCCTTGCCTGCATTTCCCAACTATTGCTCCATAGCAGAATATGGAAGAACAGTGGTGCTTGTGAAGTCTCCTGGCAACCAGGATCGACTGACCACCACCACCCCTCCAGATCAAAACCCTCACCTCTCAACAAATAACCCCCCCCCCCACATCTCTACCCTCAACAAATAACACCTCTCATAATTGACAACCCCCCCCCCCTCCACCTCAAACAATATCCGCCCCTCCCCACCTTATCACCCGCAAAAACTGCCCCTCCCACCTCTCCACCCTCAACAATAACCCATGTAATGGCATGGGAGGGGGGTGAAGTTGCAGGAATTGGGTTGATCCGCGGTGTGAAGTTGCAAGATTTTGAGTGATCTGAGGTGTGAAAGTGCAAGAATTGGAACTGATCTGAGGTGTAAAGAAATTGGGCCTGATGCATTTCTTACTATTATTCATGTCGTATACAGCATTCAATTTTTTAATCCTTTCCTTTTCGCAATCGAGCGTGAAGTAATTTATTTTTATTTTGTGTAGCTGGCACTCAAATTTCTTAGAAAATATTTTTTAGTGCACTATGCTCAAAAGGTTGCCTACCCCATCATAGTGTGATACAATCAATAGCTGACAAGCACCAAGTCAAATTATACCTTCTCATGGATTGCTCTCCTATTAGACGGCTGCACTAGAACTTTATAGCCAAGATTTGTGAGTTCTTTGACATGCTTTGGTGCAAGAGGTGCT
The DNA here is from genome assembly GCF_037356315.1 of Lithobates pipiens. Lineage (NCBI taxonomy): Eukaryota > Metazoa > Chordata > Amphibia > Anura > Ranidae > Lithobates > Lithobates pipiens. The sequence continues at coordinate 201,917,899 of NW_027507903.1, read as the reverse complement.
CGCCGCTCCCAGGCATTGATATCCTCCCTTCGAATCGCCAACACAGCTCTGTGGTGATGACGTACTAGATGACCAGGACTTGCATTGTATCTTGTGCAATTCAAAACCCGCCACATACTGATACCTGATGGGGAAAAGAAAAAAAACAATTTGCAGAAGCATCAAAATATACTGTAAGCCTTAAAAAAAGATATATATATTTGCCAGTGATTCATTCACACGAATCAATGGGGTACATGTAAGTAATACCAAATTGGTGTCCTTACAGAGGAGCTCCAGGCTCCTATGTAAAAACGTAAAGTCAGCAGCTACAAAATTGTAGCTGCTGACTTTTCATAAACAGCCACTTACCTGTCCCACGATCCAGCGATGGGCTCACCCCAGCTGCTTTCCCCTACAGTTATCTGTCCTCGGTGCCAGCATCTTAAAGTGAGTGTAAACTAGGGCTGAAACAACTAATCGATTAATCGAAAACGAATCGATTACTATTTTCATAATCGATTAATCGGCCAGTAACATAATGGGGTTAAAAAAACTAAACTAAAATTAGCCCTTTATAGTACAAAAAGAGCAGATCGCTACTGTAAATATTACTTTCACTGTTTTACAGTAAAAAAAAAAAAAAAAAAATGAACCCCTTCCAGTAGTGATTATCTGCTTTTTTTCTACTATAAAAGGGCTAATTTTAGTTTTTTTAACCCCATTATGTTACTAAATGTCTTAGATCTGGTTCACATCTATGTGTTTTTTTATGGTGCTTTTTGAAGAAATGCACTGCAGTTCATTTACATGGTTTCCTATGGGACACGTTCACATCTGAAAGGGTCAGGGACTTTTAACGCAAAATGGTGCTTTATTGGTTCAATATTGGTTCAATGGAGAAGGTGCAGAAAAGCATGTAATGCATTTTTTGCAGCAATTTTTGTTTTTTAATCTGCCCAAAAAATGCAAATTGCAGTAAAATCACGTGCTCAAAAATCAAAAATGCACAGCAAAAAGCACTGCAGAAACAGATCAAAAGCAAACTGCGTAGGTGTGCACCGAGCCTTATGCTGGCCACATGGATCAATTTTCAAATGAGAATATTCAGATGAAAAGTCTTTGTACAATCGCTGAATTAAAGAATTTTGTTTGAAATTTTTACTTGTTTTTAACGTTCTGTTTTTATAATGAATGTCATTTCTGAATGAAAACTACATACACTGTCTGAAAATTCCTTTTGACTAAGGCTGGATTCACATCTATGCATTTTTTGCATGTCGCAGATTTGCACTACAGAACGTGTTCCATAGGAAACCATGTTAAATGGACTGTAGTGCAAATCTGCAAAAAGCACTAAAACTGCATAGGTGTGAATCCAGCCTAAGAGGTTTTCCATTTCCAAATTTTCTCGTCATTGTGATTGAAAATGAACGCCAATTTGACCCACTTTTTTTTTTTAAAGGTTATTAACTGATTAATTGAAACAAAATCGACCAACTAATCGATTATGAAAATAATCGTTAGTTGCAGCCCTAGTGTAAACAATCACCTTGTAAAAAAAAAAATAAAAAAAAAAAAAATAAATAAATAAAAAAAAAACACACATTCAGTTTAAAATAGAAATGAAAGGCAAAAAACAGGATTTTTTTTAAAAAAACAGCTTACCTGTAAAATTATTTTCTTTGTAGTACATCAGGGGACACAGAGCCATAGTAGTTACTATGTGGGTTATAGGCCACGTTCAGATGGACACTGGCACGCTCCAAATTAAAAAGTGCACTCCCTATATAGCCCCTCCCACTGGTGTGACTACCTCAGTTTTGAAGCAAAGCAATATAGGTGTATACCAAAGAAGAGAGGGGGAACTCTGTGTCCCCTGATGTACTTCAAAAGAAAAGGATTTTACAAGTAAGCCATTTTAAAAAATCCTGTTTTCTTTTCATACATCAGGGGACACAGAGTCATGCTAGTTACTATGTGGGATGTCCCATAGCAATGCCAACTGAAAGGAGGGAGACACAACAATAGTAGGGCACCAGGAGACTAAAGGACTGCAGCACACTGTGCCCAAAGTCGATATCCTCATGATCTTTTACATCTGCTTGATAGAATCTGGTAAATGTATGGATTGAAGACCAAGTTGCAGCCTTGCAGATCTGCGCCGTGGAGGCTTGGTGAAGCACTGCCCAAGAATCACTAACTGCCCCGGTGGAGTGCCTTTAAAAATGAAAAAGGAGGAATTCTCTTATTTTAAGCCAAGAGCTTGAACAATCACTTGATGAATCCACCTAGAAATCGTAGATTCCGATGCTTCCTGTCCTCTTTTAGGACCGTCAGGCAACACAAACAAAAAACACATCTGTTTTTATGCATCTGAGCGGTCATCTTTAAATACACCTTGACCGTTCTCACCACATCAAGAGAATGTAGTTACCTTTCTTTCAGAGAATGAGGTTCTGGAAAAAAAAAAAAAAAAAAAAAAAATGAAGGCAGAACAATATCCTGGTTTAAATGAAAAAAACCTGATACTACCTCGGAAGGAAATTGGGATGAGGCCGCAATACAACCCTATCCTTAAGCCTAAGCAAATACGAGTCTTTAAAAGAAAGAGCAGCCAACCCTGATAATTTTCCTGGTTGCCATATCTTCTGCAAGAAGAGTATGTTCCTCATCAAGAGGACCAAGGGAAAAATCCCATATTGGCTCAAAAGACCAAGTTAGACTTACCGGTAACTTGTTTTCCAGAAGTCTTTCAGGACAGCACCTGAGAGATAGCGACTCCACCCTCCTCGTTAGGAAACACCTACTTCCTCCAGACTTTAAAGGGAGGCGCCTCCCTACCACACATCAGTTGTAGAAGAGAACCTCCGGCCCCGGCTGGAACACATAAACACATACGTTAGTCACAGCGTAGCATAATATAATACCATAGGGCGGGATGCTTGCTGTCCTGAAAGACTTCTGGAAAACAAGTTACCGGTAAGTCTAACTTGGTCTTTCCCAAGGCGTCTTTCAGGACAGCACCTGAGAGGATAACAGAGACTTACCCCTTAGGGCGGGACAACAGCTTGCAGGACCTTTCTGCCAAACGCCTGATCGCTGGCAGAAGTGAGATCCAGTCTATAATGTTTCACAAATGTGTGAAAACTCGACCATGTCGCCGCCTTGCAGATCTGCTCCGGGGTGGCACCAGCTCTCTCTGCCCACGTAGACGCCAGAGCCCTGGTTGAGTGTGCACAAATTTCTGCTGGAGGAGATAACCCTGCCTGGAAATATGCCTCCGAGATAGCTAATTTCAGCCATCTAGCTAAAGTAACTTTAGAAGCTTGGAAACCCTTTTTTCTTCCTGAGAAGAGTACAAACAGTGAATCTGAACGCCTGAAGGACTCCGTCCTTTCTAAATAACTCAGCAGAGTCCTCCTGACGTCCAAAGTATGGAAAAAAGTCTCCTTATTTCCTTTGGGGTTAACACAAAAGGTTGGCAGTACTATGTCCTGTATACGGTTCTGCACTGAAGCTACCTTCGGTAAGAACTTTGCGTCTGTTCTAAAAATAACTCTGTCAGGAAAAATGGAAAGATATGGTTCTTTAACTGACAGAGCATTTAGCTCACTGATCCTGCGTGCAGAGACAATGGCAATCAGAAAAACGGTTTTTAATGTGAGAAACCTAAGGGAAGCCTCCACAAGAGGCTCAAAAGGCCCTTTTGTTAGAGACTGTAGGACTACCGACAAATCCCATCTAGGAAAAACCTTAACAGGAGCTGGCCTAGATCTTTTAAGAGCTCTAAAGAATCTGATCACCAGCGGATCTGAGGCCACAGATTTTTCTAAGAACACTGTCAGGGCTGCTACCTGCACCTTCAGGGTACTAACTGCCAGTCCCTTGTCTGCTCCATCCTGTAAAAACTCCAAGATGGAGACAAGGCTCCCTGTCACCTGGGCGGCTGACAAACACCAAGTTTTATAACGCTTCCAGACCTTAGAATAAATGGCCCTCGTAACCCTTTTCCTACTTGCTAAAAGGGTCGAGATTAAACGGTTGGAAAACCCCTTGCTTCTAAGGAGCTGCCTTTCAGAAACCAGGCCGTGAGGGCCAGGCTGGCCACTCCTGGATGGTTCACTGGGCCCTGCAACAACAGATCGTGTCTGAGGGGCAGACGCCAACAAGGCTTGATTGCCAGGCCTAGAACTGTCGAAAACCAAGCCCTTTTTGGCCAAAAGGGCGTGATTAGAATAACTGGCACCTTCTCCCTCTGAATTTTTCTTAAAATTAACGGGATTAACTGAAATGGGGGGAAAGCATAACAAAGACGAAATTCCCATGGATAAGCTAGCGCATCTGTGCCCAGCGAGCCATCGCGACTGTCCAGGGAAAAGAACTGGGGAACCTGGGCGTTCACCCTTGAGGCGAACAGGTCTACCTCTGGTAAACCCCATTTTCCGGCAATCATTGTGAATACCTCCGGGTTTAGAGACCATTCCGCTTCCCGAATAGCGTTTCTGCTTAGGAAGTCCGCTACCCTGTTTAGATCCCCTTTTAGGTGGACTGCTGATAGGGATAACAAATGTTTTTCCGCCCACCGAAGAATCTCCATGGCCAGTACCTGAAGCGACCTGCTTCTTGTACCCCCCTGTCTGTTTAAATAAGCCACTGCCGTGGCATTGTCTGTTAGGACCTGGACGTGATGGGACTGAAGCTCCTGAACAAACAATTCCAGAGCTAAGGCAATCGCCTTGAGCTCTCTCCAGTTTGAGGACCTTACTGTCTCCGCTTTGGCCCAGGACCCCTGAGTGAAACGTGTTCCTAGATGGGCTCCCCACCCCCAGGAACTGGCGTCGGTTCTTAGTCTTTTCCCGACTGGAAAAGCCCAGACTAACCCTTCCGATAAGACATCCTGTCTTTTCCACCACCATAGGGCCCTTTTTACCTGGGTTGACACTCTCACCTCTGCCTCTAGGGATGCCACTGTGTGATCCCAAGATCTTAGAAGGAAAGCCTGCAGACATCTGAAATGCATTCTTGCCCACTGGACTGCTGGCATTGCTGAAGTCAGAACCCCCAAAGCTGACATAACCTGTCTTACTGTCAGATTTTGGCTGGTCTGTAATAAAAAGACACTGCACCGGAAATCCTGTCCCTTTTGTCTAAGGGAAGGAAGATCTTTTGCTCCACCGAATTTATCAGAAACCCTAAAAACCAAATCTCCTGAGATGGGTTTAGGGACGACTTTTGGAGGTTTAAAATCCAACCCAACGCCTCCAGATGGCTGCGAGCTTTGCCTAGATTGGTCTGCAATTCCTCGCTGGATGGGGCGAAAAACAGCAGATCGTCTAAATAAGGAATAACTGAGATTCCCTGGAGACGCAGTGGCGCTAAAGCTTCTGCCATTATTTTGGTAAAAATTCGGGGAGATGATGACAGGCCGAAGGGTAGGGCCCTGAACTGGAGATGATGAACCACACCCCCCAACCTCACCGCCAGCCTGAGAAACTTCTGAGACTGGGGAGAGATCGGAACATGTAGGTATGCGTCTTTTAAATCTACTGACGCCATAAAACATCCTGGCGTCAACAGATTTCTGACCGAAAAAATTGAGTCCATTTTGAACTTCCTGTACCTTATGGACTCGTTTAAAGGTTTTAGGTTGAGAATCAACCGAAATTTCCCTGTCGGTTTCTTTACTAGGAAAACATGGGAATAAAACCCCTCCTGCTGTTCTTGCAGGGGTACCTGTACTACTACGCCCTGTTGCACCAGTTCCTCTAGAGAGGACTTCATGGCCAGGGCCCTTACTGGGTCCCGCGGGGTGTTGGTAATCAGGAACCTTTTTTGGGGGGTCGTTGACAAACTCGAGTGAGTAACCCTGCGCGAGAATGGTCAGGATAAACTGATTTGAAGTTATCCCTGACCACTGCGGAAGAAATTCTTGTAGTCTTCCGCCCACCCGCAGAGACGAGTCATTGCGATTTTTCGGCCTGTGTAGGAGGACGGAAGAGAATTCCGCCTCTACCCTTCGGCTTCGGGGCGGACCAACTTTTCCTTCTCCCCTGCAACTTGCTGTCCTGATCCCGAGTTTTTTGAGGTCGAAAAAGACGTTTTGGTACCTGCTTTTTCTTTTTGACCGGAAAGGATCTCTTTTTATCAGCTGTCCTGTCAAGAATATTATCGAGGTCAGAGCCGAAGAGCAAGTCTCCTGAAAAGGGTAACCCACACAGCTTATTCTTTGAAGCCGAGTCACCCGGCCAGGTCTTAAGCCATAAGGCTCTTCTTGCAGCATTAGTTAGAGCTGCTGACCTGGCTGATATCTTAATTGCCTCAGCTGAGGCATCTGCAACATAAGCCACTGCCGTAATCAGGGTAGGAAAAGAATCTAAAATTTCCTGCTTAGGGGAATCTGCGGCTATATGTGACTTTAACTGGTTAATCCAGTATTCTAAGTTTCTGGCTACACACGTTGTGGCCATTGCTGGTTTTAAATTGCTCATAACTGATTGCCATGATCTCTTGAGCAAAAGATCCATGCGTTTGTCCATCGGATCTTTCAAAACTCCCATGTCCTCAAAGGACAGATCCGTGGACCTTGAAACCTGGGAAAAGGCGGCATCCAGTCTGGGCACCTTGTTCCATACTGCTGCAGGGTCCTCCTCGAAAGGAAAACGCCTTTTGTGGGCTTTGGAGAAAAAGGGCTTTTTCTCTGGATCCTGCCATTCTTTCCTAATGGCCTCAGAGATGACCGGATGAACTGGGAATGTTCGGCCCTTAGGCTCATCCAACCCAGCATACATGCGGTCATGGAGTGATAATTCCTTTTTCTCCTCACTTAAACCAAGCGTAGCATGAATGGCTTTAAGGAGCCCATCGACCTCTTCAAGGGACAGTTTGAATTTAGAGGGGGCTACCTCAGAATCCTCCAACTCCTCTTCCGAATCTTTAACGGAAAGAGCAGTGGACTGCTTTTCCCTATCTGAAGGGTCTTCAGGCAGAGATTCTAACACCGGGATTGAGAGAGACCCCTGGGAAGACTCTGAAGTGGAAGGCTGACTAGCAGCCGGGTTTGCTAGTGAGTCACGAAAATTCTGGATCGTGGCGTACAGCTCCTTCTTTACAGAGGCCACCAGATCCTCACATACAGAGGCAGATTCCTCCTTAACTAAAGAAGTAATGCAGGGACTGCATAAGGTTTTCTTCCAATTTTCTCCCAGCTTGGCCCTGCAAGAAGGACATCTTTTCTTTGGGTCAGAGCTCTTAGCCTATGAAGAAAAAGACAAAAAAAGGGAAAAAAACCAGGGAACCCTTAGTGAGACCCAGTCTCAGCTTTGATAGGGATCACCACACAGGTGCACTGAGAAGAAACCAGTCAGCTTCTAGTGCCCAGACAGGCCCCTTGCCACCAGGGGGGAAAAAAAGGAGAGAGAGCGAGACCAAACGCCAGGAAATAGGAAAAGAAAGGCAGACTTTAACTGCTGCCTCTTACCTGGGCTTTGCTGGTGCCTGTGCCTGTCCCCACCGCTGCAGACGCTGAATCTTCCATAACAGGTGTGCAGAGATCCACTTGTGGCTAAACGCCGCCTCCGGAGTCACGCCGTGCAGCTGCACCGGACCGGAAGCGGAAATAGGCACCAGCACCTGTCCTCCCTCCTCCCCCCTGCGTCCACGCCGGAAACGACGTTTCAGCTGACCCGATGACCCGCTCTGTCACTTCCGGCGCGACCGCCGAAAAAAAACATGGCGGCGGCACACGCGCGCCGCGCCTACGAACGTGCGGGCCACCGAATCTTCGGCTCTCTCCGAGCACAAGAGGGGAAGAGGAGCCCGCTTGCTACCGCTGACGAGGCGTGGGTAGGTCGGGAGGACAGCGGGTCTCTTGAAGGAGGAAAAAAAGGGAAAGAAGCCTAGTCCCTCAGGAACACCTAAGAGAAACAGACTCCCTCCCAAAAGGTGTTCCCTCCGGGCCGGAGGAAACACAAAAACTGATGTGTGGTAGGGAGGCGCCTCCCTTTAAAGTCTGGAGGAAGAAGGTGTTTCCTAACGAGGAGGGTGGAGTCGCTATCTCTCAGGTGCTGTCCTGAAAGACGCCTTGGGAAAAGGCTGTTTTTGTAAAGCCGATAGGACTAATTTTAAGTACCAAGGATTAGGTGACCTAACTGGAGGATTAATCCACGTTTTCCCCTGAATAAAAATTCGAACCCGATCTGTAGGAATTCAACCTATGACATATTTCCTGGGGTGCAAAGCCCTGGATTCACACCAGGCGACATATGCCTTCGCCAGATTCCTAGCATAACAAAAGTAGAGACTGCTGAAGCCGACAGTCCCCGGTCTTATTTTAGAATGTGGGTCTCAATAGCCAAACCGTTAAATTTAGCGTTTGTAAGGAAGGATGAAATATCGGACCTTGGGAAAGAAGGTCTGGCCACAGTGGTAGGGACCAAGAGTCCCCTACCACCATCTTTATGATCTTGGCAAACCAAAATCTCCTGGGCCACAAGAATCACCTCCTTCCCTTCTTGCTTGATCCTGCAAAGAAGGTGCGGAAGCAGAACTGGGGGGAAAGCATAGATCAGTGAAAACTGATCCCATGGAAATACCAAGGCATCTGTTTCGTAGGCCATCAGATCCCTTGTCCTTGACACAAAGTTGTCGATCTCGTTGTTGAACCCGGACGCCAATAGACCCATGTCCAGAACTCCCCATCCTTGGCATATTGACAGAACAATGCTGCGGTGAAGGAACCATTCTCCCGGAAAAAATAGTTCTCAAGTAGTCCACCTGCCAATTCTCCATTCCTGGAATGAAATTGCTGACAGACAAGGAATGTTGCTTTCTGCCCAAGACAGAAAATAAATAATTCACCTCTTTCTGGGCCGCACGACTTCTTGTGCCCCCTTGGTAATTGATATAAGCCACAGCTGTGGTATTCCAAGGCGGTCTCCCATCCAGGTACTAACCAGGCCCGACCCAGCTTAGCCTCCGAGATCAGACGCTTTAAGGGTGATGTGGCCGTAGGCTGGATCCTGACAGGACAATTTTTTAGTCCAAGTGTCCAGGTCTCCAGGGCCAGGCGTACTGCCCGAAACTCTAGAATATTGATGGGCAAGGTCATCTCTGATCTGTACCATTTCCCTTGGACAGACGCTTCTTCCAGGACTGCTCCCCAGCCCAAAGGGCTGGCATCTGTTACCACTTTCCAGGTAACTGGTAGAAAGGATGTTCCTTTTTGAAGATTCTTGGATATCAACCATCAATTGAGGCTCTGACATACTTTGGCGGATAAACGCAACGGGAAATCCAGAGTTTGTTCCAAGTTGATAGGATACTGTTTTGCAGCAGTCTTGAATGAAACTGCGCATAAGGAACGGCCTTGAAGAAGGCACCATCTTTCCCAATAAACACATGCAAAGATAAATAGAAGGATTCTTCTTTGTTTTGACCCACCGAATCAGTTCCTTTAAAGTGGAAGTAAACCCATCAATATAAACAGTAAAAAAAAATATAAAAGGCATGCCGGGAATGCTAACTACACATTGGCTGTGCTCTCAGCCAAACTATCAAACCATCCAATGGCTGGTGTCATAACGAATCACATGTGCAGCACCATAGCAGTTGAAGATTAAACAGAGGCAAAGATGGCAGCTTCCTTGGCTGAAAACGATAGGGGAGTTTACTTCCACTTTAAGGAGCTGATTATTTCCTGGGGTAAAAATACCCTTTAGTGGACTGTATCTAAGATCAGCCCTATGTACTGCAATCGCCTTGATGGTTTTAAGGCGGATCTTACTAGGTTAAGGATCCAACCCAAGTATTCCAGGTAGCTGACTGCGGTAACCAGACCTTGGTTTAAATGGGCTACCGGTTGACCTATCAAGAGTAGATCGTCTAAGTAGGCTAGTATCGTTATACTCTGAGCCCTTAACCTGGCTAAAGGAGGGCCCAGGATCTTTATACACACTCGAGATGCAGTAGCTAGCCCGAAAAGGTAGAGCTACAAACTGGAAATTAAGATTTTCTACCTCGAAGCGTAGAAATTTCTGGTGAGCGGGGAAGATCGGCACATGGGGATAAGCATCCTTGATGTTGATAAACTCCACGAGGAGAGAAAGACTTCTTTTCCTCTGGATCCTTAGGAACGTTTGATCTGAGAAAACATTTGACACCTCAGAAGAGAAGTCATCAGCCTCACCACTGTCCCCTAAGGGGATTAGACTTCCCCGCCCCTAATGCCCCAGTTTGAGGGTCCTGGGCAATGAAAGAGAACCTGTGTGATTAAAAGTCACTAAACTTTTTTTTTTCTTAAACCCCATCATGGCTGAGGGAAAAAAGAACCTTTGGTAAAATACACAGGGGCTGCAGTGTTGAAAACAATTGCAAATATTTCATGCCCCTGATGCTCACTCTACTCACTCATTCTCAATGGAGGATGTCATCTGTGTCATTTGCTCATGTTCCTCCATAGTTTTTACAAAATATAAAAATGGAGGCTTTTTTAAAAAAAAACCCTCCCATGCTGGATGCCAACACTGGGCTAAACCCGCCCCTGCATCACCTATGGCCCTCTTTCAAAAAGGGCCTTCCCCGCATGAGTGGCAGGGGCTCTTGATCCTGTGGGATCCCTGGAAGGAAGGAGAAATGGCACGGGTGGTCCATAAGCTGCAAGCGGTGTGCCATTTTTTTGTAAAAAAATAAATAAATTGCAGCGCTTCCTTCCCCAAAGAAGAGGGGAAGAAATTTTGGCACAAGGGGGTGTCTGGTGGAGAGAAAGAGTCCCCCCAGACTTACTGGAGGTCTGTAGTTCAGCCGGAGGAAGACACAACGTGGCTCTGAGAAGCATGATATGCAAGTACTCAATTACAGCCCCCAGTGGTGACACATAGGCATCACAGCATTTACTAAATTTAAAGGAGACATTTCATAAGAATTTTTTTTTAATTTCTTAGAAAACTCCACTTACCTTTCCTGCCGCAGGGTTTTCTGCGGTAAACCAACAGACCCAATCTTCCCCCCTCACAGTGGGCTCCGTTAAACCTTCAGGAGCTAGGGATACTAAAAGGAAAACCCACAAACCTGGGCCTGCAATAGCACCCTTGCAGCAAAAACTTTATGGCCTTAATACCAAAAAGTACTGCTTCCCAAGGGTCCAGCTTCCCAAAGGAGAGCATTTACAGGCAAAAACCTTGTTTCTTCGGATACAAGGCCCGGGTATCACTCAAAACGGCCAAGATCGGACACTCTGAATGGATCCGTCTGCATAGCCAGCCCCAGCAAGGATTGCTCCAGTGGAGCTCAGCACAGCACATCTTTGCTCGTGACCCACACCTTAGACACTGGCAAAAAAAGAAAAAAAGAAAAAAAAAAAAAAACAGTGGGAGGGGTTATATAGGGGAGTGCACTTTTTAATTCAGGGCGTGCCAGTGTCCATCACCTGAAGGTGGCCTATAACTACTATGGCTCTGTGTCCCCTGATGTATGAAAATAAACATATGTATAAATATAAAAATACAGTAGTACCTTGGATTAGGAGCATAATTTGTTCCAGAAGCATGCTTATAATAAAAAGCACTCGTATATCAAAGAGGTTCCCCATAAGAATCAATGGAAACTCAATTTGTTCCACAGTGACTGCTGGTGTATAGAGTACTGTATGTGGCCAGAAATGCAGGGCACCAGAAACACTCAGATGTGCAGAAACACTCAGGAATAGAGCATCTCCAGCGCTCCAGCACCACTGACCAAATGCAGTACTGCACACCCCAGCGGCTTGAATCTGGCTCGTCTTACAAGACAACACTCGCAAATCGAGTCAGGATTAAACAAAAAAATAGCTTGTATTGTAAACTGCGTTACTCGCAATCCAAGGTGTCACTGTACAATACTTTTTTTCCCTATAGAAGTGATCACATTCCCTCTATTTGTTGTTACTTATTGTGAATAGTCTCAAAGTCTTTTGTGATCTGTCACATGTCCCAGAAGACTGTGGGGAGAAATTCCACTTCCGATTGTCTAGTTGGATGGAGCGGAAGTAGGAGTGAGTGCCTTTCAAAATCAGGCCTGACAGTGGGGGAATCACACACACACACACACACACACACACACACACACACACACACGGCTGCAGCCACTGGGACTGTGTGTAAAACTGACAAGCAGACTCCTGCCTGTCAGGTGGAAGCATTCAGGTGACTGTGCTACTGCCTGAATGCTTCCACACGCCCCCAGTGTTTCTCCACCCCCCTCCCCCATGTATTCTGGGCTCTGCTTGCCCAACTGCTAGTCCAGGGCCAACAGTTGATGCCAGCGGGTGGAGGGAAGGGAGGGGAACACACACACGCCCACTCTTCTTTTCCTGTTTGTGACCTGAAGGAATGTATTGCAATGCAATTTGCATTGCGACACACCCAGTGGAGTGCAGGGTCTATAAAGGTATCTTATTAAAGAGGAAAAAAATCATCACATAGGTAACAAAGAGTGCTCTATATAATGAAAAAAATAAAAAAAATAAAAAACGAAACAAAAAAATAAAATAAGTTACACCCAAGCACAAAAACCCTCCTCAAAAAAAATGAGGAGGTCTCCCACATACAAACGTAAACGCACACATTGCCTCGCATAAAAACGTTGACTGCAATACACATGTATATTTCTGAAGTTTGTCACCATTTTACAGGCCCTCTTTCATGGGCATACACAAATTTAAGGTTGGATGCCCATTTACTTGGTGCAAAAACGTGGGCAATATACTGTATACAATTTTTTATTTTTATTTTATTTTTTTGGGCCAGTGATTCCCTTCAATGTAAAAGTAGTTCTAGCTACCAAGAAGTCACTGGATTACTCTTACAGACCTAGCTGAAAATTGGCCTGAGCAGGAAGGGAGTGGAAGTACCCAGTAAACGGTACTGTGGTTAAGTACCATATAGTTTGGCGCCTTTCCACAAGTATGCACAATTTTTGAGTCCCACATGTTAGGCTTATTTACTTGGCGTAACATTATCTTTTACCAAACAATTGGGTAGGATATTGTGCATTAAAATTCCCTAAAGTGTATTTTTCCAAAATAATATATTTCTCTCCCCCCCCCAAAAACACAAATCGCTGTGCAAATACCGTGACAAAAAAAAAAAAATATATAAAATACCCATCATTTTATTTTCTAGGACCTTTGCTTAAATAATGTTTGGCCGATCTAAGTAAATTTTCCAGCAAACAAAAGCAGATTTTTACAATTACAGTATGTGAAAATGTCAGAATAGGCCTGGAGCTCAAGTGGTTAAGGTGATTTCATGAACACAGATGTTGCAACAGAAAACTGCAGATCCACAAATGTTAACCTAGAGTTCACGGTCACCTGTGTAATGTCATTCATAAGGGCCTTTTTAACAGGCTTTGGCCTTGTCATTGGTGTCAGTTTGAGATGCCTCTAGTATCATATTTCATTGACGGGTGCATTTGACTTACAGTTGATCGAGCTGCTACAAGTAAGTTTTGCAATGTATTCAATGTCAGCTCTCTCTAAAAATGAACAATCCCTGGAAGAAAAAGTCTTTAGTGTTCTATGACAAGGCTGTACCTGCTCCAGCTTAACCACTTGCCTACCAGGCACGAACACCCCCTTCCTGCCCGAGCCCTTTTTCAGCTCTGTCGCACTTTGAATGACAATTGTGCGGTCATGCTACACTGTACCCAAACATTTTTTTATCATTTTCTTCACACACAGAGCTTTCTTTTGGTGGTATTTAATCACTGCTGGGTTTTTTGTTTTTTTTTGTAAAAAAAAAGACCAAAAATTTTGAAAAAAAATAATACATTTTCGCCTTCATTGATGTGCACAGATGGACACTGATAGGCTGAACTGGTGGGCACTGATGAGGTGGCATTGATATGCCGCACTTAAGGGCAAGCCGTTAAAATGATTGTAAAGTCTTGTTTTTTTTCTATAAAAATAAACAAACAGGTTATACTTGCCTGCTCTGTTGCAGTGAATTCGCAGAGCAGCTCAGAGCCTCCTCTTCTCAGGTCCCTCCCTCCTGTTGAGTGCAGCTTGCTATGGGGGCACCCGAGCCCAGTCACAATTACCCATGTCCATTCAGACATGGAGCCCCGGGGCCCTACCCCCTCTCTCCCTGATTAACTAAGCTGACTTTGACAGCAGCGGGAGCCAATGGCGCCACTGCTGAGTTTCAGCCAATCAGGAAGGAGAATCTTTGGTGGCTGAGACACTCGTGGACATCGCTGGATAGAGAGGGACCTCAGGTAGGTGTTAGGGGGAGTGCTGCACACAGAAGGCTTTTTATCTTCGTGCATAGAACACATTATGATAAAAAAAAATAAAAAATAAAAAAAAAAGGTCAGGCCTTCTGTCTTTACAACCCCTTTAAGTCACAGGCATCCATCTACACGAATACAATGTTCCTGCTTCTCAGAAATTCTACACTTCATCAACGCCTTCAAAGCAACTACTTAATCTAAAAGAAGGGCATTACATTCCAGCAATATATTATGACTTCCCAGTGTAATTAACTAAAATAACATGAACAGCCATGATCATATATATGGCGTTTATAACCTGTAGCCCCTTATCCATGATCCAAGTTGACTTGAAAAGTGCTAAAATCCATACCAGGCAATCAGACTTCACTTCGGAAATGTCAAATCATTGAAAGAGTGATTGATTGGTTGCCATCATTTACTGCAGTTTGTCTTATCAAAGAGAATCTAATGGACAGTGAGAAAGATGGATACTAGCTTTTTACATATTTTCTTAGCTTCTTTTGACATGTTTTGCTTAGCTGCTTAAGCTCCTTGGACATACCAAGTACGCTGAAAGAGTAAAGGGTCAATCAAACTGATCGCTGAACCCCTTTTGTTCATCTGGTTCCAGTATATCACTTTTACATTCTGAGTGGCCCAGTGTGCACCACCCCCCCCCCCCCCCCCCAGTGTACTTCCCACGCTTACCGCTCTTATCGGGACCAAATCAAGCCACTTCTTCAGGATGGAGAGCCGGGGGAGGCCAAAACACATACATGCCTCAATATACCCCGTAAAACAAAGAAACCAGAAGCGACTATGATTTTCTCATTTCTGGTTTCACGTCCACCATTTCCTGGCTGGTACAACCAGGGGACACATCTAACCAAGTAAATGTATGCGCAGGACAGGGTAGACATTGGGGTGTATTGAACCCCTAAAGCCCCCGTCACCTGCCTGATGCCATCACATTGGGTACAAAGTCACGTTGGAACAGGAAGGGGCCATCTCCAAACTGTTCCCACAAAGTTAGAAGCATGACATTTTCAAAATGTCTTGGTATGCTAATGCCTTAAGGAGTTCCCTTCACTGGAACTAAGGGGCCAAGCCCAACTCCTAAAACAAAAATAAATAAATAAATTTAAAAAAAAAAAAAAAAAAAAAAAAAAAAAGGGAAAAAAAAAATCTACACCATAATCCCCCTCCAAACGATTTGGATCAATGCACAAAGCAAGGTCCATAAAGACCCGGATGAGCAAATTTGGGGTGGAGGAGCTTAACTGGCCTGCACAGTCCTGACCTCAACCCGATAAAACACCTTTGGGACCAATTGGAATGGACAATGCATGCAAGGCTCTCTCGTCTTTTTCGCCCACATCAGTGTGACCTCACAAATGCGGTTCTGGTAGAATGGTCAAACATTCCCATAAAGACACTCCTAAACCTTGTGGACAGCATTCCCAGAAGAGTTGAAGCTGTTATAGCTGCAAAGGGTGGGCCAAAGCAATATTGAACCCTACAGACTAAGACGCCATTAAAGTTCATGTGTGTGTAAAGGCTGGCATCCCAATACTTTTGGTACTATAGGGTGTATAAAAAAAAATATATAATATTATATAAAATCAAACACACACTTAAAATTTTGATTATATTTTAGAGCTGCACGATTGTGGGAAAAATGAGAATCACAATTTTTTTTCCACGATGCTCACAGCATAACATCATACAAAAAAACTTTTGACAGACAGACAAAGCTTTGGTAACCCTTTGCTCACCCCCTTAACCCCTTCCCTGCCAGTGCCATTTATACAGTGATCAGTGTATTTTTATAGCACTGATCACTGTATTGGTGTCAAAGTGTCAAATAGGGCACTCTCACACTGAGGCGTATTTTTAGAGATGCATTACTGTCATTTTAGTAGCGCTTTTGCCCACGGGGAGCTTTTAACCCCTGCTAGAGGCCGAAAAAGGGTTAAAAGCAGGGCTGCTCATTGATTTCAATGGGCAGTGGCGCTTTAGAAGCAGTGTATACACCGTTCCTAAAGCACCTCAAAGATGCTACTTGCAAGACTTTTTAATGTCCTGCCAGCGCACTGCTTCAGTGTGAAACCCCTTGGGCTTTCACACCGGAGTGACGGAAGAGGTGCTTTACAGGCACTATTTTTAGCACTATAGCGCCTGTAAAGTGCCTCAGTGTGAAAGTAGCCTAGAGCCCTTTCACACTGAGGCAGTTTTCAGGTGTTTTAGTGCTAGAAAAGCAGAGTAAAGTCCCATACATGCTATCAGATTTTCTGCTGATTTTTTCCTTCAGATTTACCAAAACCATATAATATGAGGTCAAACCTTAGGAGTTTCAATTTGTATGCAATCAGGCAGGCCCTTGCACTACATGGTTTTGGTAAATCTGAAGGAAAAAATCAGCAGAAAATCCAATAGTGTGTATGGGGCTTTAGACTTACTGGCAACTCCTTTTCTGAGAGTCTTCCAAGACAGCCCATGAGACCTAGGGCTCCTCCTATCAGGACAGGAAACACGTTAACCCTCACCAGATAAAAAAAGGCAGTCCTCCAGGCCCCACGTCAGTATCCAAGAACCGTCGGACGTCCCTGTAAAACATATGTATAATACAGATAATTTCAAGACAAAACCGAGTGGGAATCCGGCTGTCCTGGAAGACTCTCAGAAAAAGGAGTTACCGGTAAGTGTAACTCAGCTTTTATCTAAGCATCTTCCAGGACAACCCATGAGACGATGGAGCCAGAACTTACCAGTCTACGGAGGGACAACTTCCTGAAGGACATTACGACCAAATGCCTACTCCTGAGCAGATAGGAGATCCAGGCTATAATGTTTAATGAAGGTTAAAAAACCTGACCATGTGGCAGCCCTGTAAATTTGTTCCGGTGAGGCTCCAGCCCTCTCAGCCCAAGATGCAGAAAAGGCTCTTGTTGAGTGCGCAGTGACAAAAGGCGGAGGAACTTCCCTAATTTTGTAAGTTTCAGAAATAGCTTGCTTTATCCATCTAGACCAGGCATATGTAATTAGCGGACCTCCAGCTGTTGCAAAACTACAAGTCCCATCATGCCTCTGGGTGTCATGCTTGTGGCTGTCAGAGTCTTACTATGCCTCATGGGACTTGTAGTTCTGCAACAGCTGGAGGTCCGCTAATTGCATATCCCTGATCTAGACCAAGGTGGCTTTAGATGCACTCTTTCCCTTATTTTCTCCTGTAAAGAGGACAAACAAGGCGTTTGTTTTATTAAAGGCCTCAGGGACCTTTCTTTGTCACCCTCTGGCAAACTACAAAAAGGTTGGCAGTAAAATGTTCTGGGATCTGTGGAATGTATTAGCCACTTTAGGCAGAAAACCTGGATCAGTTTTCAAAACAACCCAATCCTCAAAAATTGTGAGCAAAGGCTCCCCCACTGATAGGGTCTGTAACTCACTTACCCTACGAGCTCGAGCTGAGGTAATTGCCACAAGAAAAATCGTTTTTAAAGGCAAGTAACTTAACTGAAATATCCTCTAGGGCAGTGATGGCGAACCTTGACACTCCAGATGTTTTGGAACTACATTTCCCATGATGCTCATGCACTCTGCAGTGTAGTGGAGCATCATGGGAAATGTAGTTCCAAAACATCTGGGGTGCCAAGGTTCGCCATCACTGCTCTAGGGGCTCAAAAGGGAATTCTAACAGAGTTTGAAGCACCAGGGACAGGTCCCAGGTTGGACAACTTCTAACTACTACTGGCCTGGACCTAGAAATTGATTTGAAGAATCTACCTAGAGTGGGATTTCCCGACAGAGAAAATGACTGATAGCTGCCTCCTGCACCTTTCAAAGTACTAACTGAAAGACCTTTGTTAACACCCTCTTGTAAAAATTCCAAAATCGAAGGAACATCATGAGTTAATCTTTGATTTTTAGAGAACCACGAGTTAAATAATTTCTTACAAACCTTGGAATATATGGCTCCAGTGACTGGTTTTCTGCAATTTACCAGGGTCTTGACTACTTTGTCAGCAAACTTCAGGAGCATAGTATCTTTTCTTCAGATACCAGGTAGTCAGTCAATCTTAAAAAGGAAACCACCTGTGGGTGTGACACTGGACCCTACGATAATAAGTAGCCTCTCTTCGGAAGACTCAGTGGAGACTCTGAGACCAGAGTCTGTAACAGGAAAAAACCATGGGCCAAAAAAAAAAAAAAAAAAAAAAAAAAAAAAAAGGGGCTATTGGGATGAGATCTGTTTCTTCTAGAAGAAACTTCCAGAGGACTTCCGTAATTAGCCGATTGGCGGGAAGGCGTAACGGAGGCCAAATGGCCGCGGATTAGCCAGAGCATCGATCCCCAATGATTGATCCTCTGAGTTCAGATAAAAGAACTCTGTCTTGCAATTGTTCTGATCTTGCGAACAGGTCCACTTCGGGACATCCCCATCTGTTGGTAACACCCTCAAACTTGGGGTGAAGGGACCAATTGTACTCGTCATACCTGGTAGCGGCTGAGAATCTGCCAGACAGATCTGTGTCTCCTTCAGGTGCACTGCTGTAATTGAGGCTAGATTCCCGTCTGCCAATTGTGGCAGCACGCAGGTAAAGTCACCTGGTTGTATTCAGGATGGGAAATATGTGTGTCCTAGATTCAGGCTGTATGCAGACTTTTACAATTAGAGGGGAAGAGTTAATGAGCCCAGCTGTAGTAAGTGGGCTCATTAAGACCTCTACAAAAACCCCAGCATGCATAGGGAGATGCTCCATCCTGGAACCAGTTTGGTGTGTATAGACTGGGGAGTCTGAGATCTGTTCTGTGCGGTGAGTTAACGCCTGTGTGGCAAACCCCTACAATAGAGACAGGGACTGGGGCAGCACAAGGCTGCACCCAGTTGTTAGACAGGGAGTCTACGTGTGTAGTTAGAGGTCAAGCTGACCAGGATTTATTTTCTTGTTTTATTTTGTTTGGCTGTTTATGTATCACTGCATGTAGCAGAAATAAACCGGATCTTTTGTTTTTTGAACCTACACCGCTGTCTGCTGTGCCTGACTTTGTGTTGTGAACCCATCCAGGGGGTCACACACACCCGCTACCGAGCTAACCCCTCACACAATGATAAAATCTCCTGGGCGATAGACTGAAGTATCCGACTCCTCCTACCTCCCTGTTTGTTGAGGTATGCCACAGTAGTGATATTGTCAGATATAATCTGGAGAGCGTGACCCCCGATTTCTGTCTAAAATGCCTGCAAGGCTCTCTGAACCACTGAAAGCCCTCTCCGATTTGATGAAGCTCTTGCTTCCCTTGAGGATCATTCTCCCTGTGCCATTGTGTTGCAGAGATGGGCTCCCCACCTCGAGAAACCCACATCTGTTGTGATCCTCTGGGATATAGGAATGGACCATGGTGGACCTCGTTAGGTGCAGGTGCGTCGACCACCACAAGCTTGTTTTTACCCTGGAGGGTAACAAGACCCTTGATTCCAGGGAACTTGCGTCTCCGTCCCAGTTCCTTAGTAGAAACAGCTGTAATGGGCATTGATAAAATCTTGCCCACTGCTGGAAAGCAAGAGGTCATCAGACCCACTGCTCTTGAAACCTCTCTCAGCGAGACAGACTGATTGGTCTGTAAGGCTGACATTGTCTGCATCATTCTTAAAACCTTCTCCTGCGGGAGAAAAAAGGTTTTGGTCTACTGACGTAAAATTTGTATCATAGATATGTCACTTTCTGGCCTGGAATTAAGGAAGACTAGTCTTTGTTTATTAACCAGCCTAGAGAGTGTGAAGGAAGTCCTATACAGTCTGGAGATCTTCTAATAACTTTTGGTACGAC
Organism: Lithobates pipiens; assembly: GCF_037356315.1. Classification (NCBI taxonomy): domain Eukaryota; kingdom Metazoa; phylum Chordata; class Amphibia; order Anura; family Ranidae; genus Lithobates; species Lithobates pipiens. The sequence goes on along the minus strand of NW_027507903.1, from coordinate 201,897,842 downwards.
TCCGCTACCACTAGGTAGTTGTCCAGGTAATGGATAATAGTTATCACTTTTAACCTTAGCGGAGCTAGAGCCTTCCCCAACACCTTTGTAAAAATGCATGGGACTGAGGACAGACCGAAGGAGGGGGGGGGGGGGCAGGGGCTTGAAATTGATAGTGCCGAATCTCTGTTCCCATCTTGACCTCCAGTCTCAAGAATCTTTGGAAGGCTGGACGAATAGGGATATCCAGATAGGCACCCCTCAAAACCAAAGTGACCATAAAGCAATGTGGGTAAAGCAGGTTTTTGATTGAGAACACCGTCTCTATACAAAAGTGCTTGTACCTGATCAGTTTAGAGACCGGAGTTTCAGGATAAGCCAATATTTTCCTGACGGCTTTCTGATGACAAATATATGGGTATAAAATCCCTTGCCCTGATCCAACCGGGAAATCAGTATCAGAACCTTTTGATATATCAAATGTCCAATTTGGAGACCCAGGGCCCTCGCTTTTACCTGATCTTGAGAAGGAAAGGAAAATTCCAGCTTTCGCCCGTGGGTCACTAGGTTCAGGATGAATGGACTTGAGGCGACTGCTGCCCACTGTGGGAGAAGTGTCTCCCAGTGGGAGGAAGATTGGAGGGCCTGAGTCACTGTGGTTTGGTGGGTTTCTGAGGAGGGTTAAACAAGACCCCCACCTCTACCTGTGCATTTGTGCCCTGACCAATGTTTTTTGGGCCTATTGTCCCTTTCTCTAGGAACTTGCTGCCTACACAAAATAATTTTTCTGGCTGTCGACTTTTTCTTATTCTCTGGAAAGGCCTTTTTTCTATTGGCTGTGCGTTCCAGCGCCTCTTGCAGACCTGGGCAAAAAAGATGATCGCCCGCTAAGGGCAGACTACATAGGCGCAACTTTGAGGCAACGTTGCCTGACCAGGTTTTAAGCCATAGGTTTCTTCTGACCAAATTCACAAAGGCCAAAGCCCTAGCTGTCATTCTTACCAACTCTGCTGAAGCATCAGCCAAAAACCCACACTGCACGAAAGAGGAGAGGGATATATTTCTGCAGCCCTCTAGAGGTTCCTGCCAACAAATGTGTTTGTATTTGTGTCAACCATACTTCTAAATTTCTGGCCACACAAGTGGAGGCCAGAGCTGGTTTAAGATTCCCAATGGCTGAGTCCCAGTGTCTGTGAGGAAGGATATCTACTCTTTTATCCATTGGATCTCTAAGCATGTCCATATCAGCAAACAATGGTTAAAATGTTTTGAAACTTTTAATAGAGGTGCGTCTAACTTAGGTTTTTCCATGGATGCGCCATGGACCAGCTTGGAACGCATAAGTTCCGTCCCTTCACGCTCACGGCTTCCTGTCTTCCCCTGCACACTCCAGCCACGCTGTTTAACAGGAAGAGTACAGCCAACTGCCACCATGCAGCTCGCGGACCGGAGCTCTGACGTAAACCATGGTGCTGGCATTCCCAAAGCACTGAGAAGCAGGGACAGCAGCCACAAGCCTACTTCCCTGGTGGATGTGGCGCTCTGGGACTAAGAAGGTAGGAATGCCCCCCCCCCAGAACGCCAGAGGAGCCACACTCCTGGGGGGGGGGGGGGGAACTAGTTCCAGGAAACATGTTACCCCCCCGTCCGGAGGAAACACTAATACTGACATAGGGCCTGGAGGACCACCCTTTTATCTGGTGGGGGTTAACGCATTTCCAGTCCTGGTAGGAGGAGCCCTAGGTCTCATGGGCTGTCTTGGAAGACACTTAGAGAAATAGCGCCTGAAAACTGCCTCCCATACTGCCCAAATGTGAAAGCCAGAGTGCTTTCATACTGGAGCGGTGCACTTGCTGGACATTAGAAAAAGCCCTGCAAGCTGCATCTTTGGGGTGTTCACAAAACACCCCTGCCCATTGCAAGGATGTAACCACATCTTGGGCATGACAGGTCCTCCCCCTTATGGAGGGATCTGGGGTCTAAGTCCCCAGATCTCTCCTCTATGCTGAAAAGCCTGATAAAAAAAAAAAAAAAAAAATAGGATTTTTTGTACTCACAGTAAAATTCTTTTCTCTGTAGTTCACCGACTGACACAGCTCCTCTCTTACCATTGAGTTGTTACGCCAACTTCAGGAGAGGACTAGGTATAACATGTTAAACATGTAATAATAAAACTAGAACTTTCCAATTCCGCCCAAGGGACGGCCCCTTAGGTGACAACCCCACAGCCTGCATTGCAGCTTCAGTATGTCAACAAGCAGTAGAACGTAAAGAAAAATAGGAGGGGCGGGTGCTGTGTCAGTTGGTGAACTACAGAGAAAAGGATATTATGGTGAGTACAAAAAAAATCCTATTTTCTCTTCTACGTTCACTGACTGACACAGCTCCTCTCAAACCATTGGGACGTCCCCAAGCAGTGCCAAAACGAGGGGTGGGAAAACAGCATAAAACTTCATCCACAATGGCATGTGGGAACTAGTATAAACTTTACCCACAAAAACGACAGTGTGTGGAAAAAAACAAAAAACCCTTTTACCCACAAGAAAAAACAGGGTAGTCAACTGAGAGGCACTACTTCCAAACTACACCTGGCATCTACCTTGTAGAATTTTGTATAAGTGTGAACAGACGACCAAGTCGCTGATTTACACACTTGAGCGACAGACGCTTGATGTCAGAAGGCCCAAGACGTTTCGATTGCCCTTGTGGAGTTGGCTGTGACCGGAAAGGGTGGCACCCTCCCCTTCAAGGCGTAGGCCTGTACTACGATCTGTCTGATCCACCTGGAAATGGTGGCCGATGAGGCCGCCGTGCCTTTTTTCGGACCAGCCATGAAACAAACAAGGAGACTGACTTCCGAAAAGGGAGCCGTAGCAGACAAATACACCCTTAGAGCCCTGGACCATGTCCAGTTAATGTAGGGCCACCTCCTTAGGATGCGTCAGCTTAGGACACAGAGATGGTAACACAATGTCTTCATTAATGTGGAATGCCGAAACCACTTCTGGCAGAAAAGAAGGTTGCAGGCGCTACAAACACCTTATCCTTGTGGATAACCAGATAGGGCGACTTGCAAGACAAGGCCCCCAGTTCCGAAATTCTCTTGGCCGAAGTAATGGCCACTAGAAAGACCACTTTCTGGGAAAGAGTCAACAGAGGGATCTCTCTGATATTTTCAAATGGCGGTTTTTGAAGCGCCGATAACACCAGGTTCAGGTCCCACGGGAGTAACGGTGAACACACCGGAGGAACTACATGTCGGACCCCTTGAAAAAAAAACAGCCAAAAGCTGTCCTTTAATGGTGCTTAAAGCCAATTTCTGGTCTACTCCTTGCTGTAGAAACAGCAGAATCCTGGATATAGAAAAGGAGCATGGACGCCATCCTTTCTTCTCACACATGGAGATATAGGCGTTCCAGGTACGATGATATATCTTCCGGGAAGAAGATTTCCATGCTCTCAGCATAGTTGGGATCACAGAGTCCGAAAGACCCTGGTACCTCAACACCTGGCTCTCAATAGCCATGCCGTTAAAAGCAGTGATGGTAAAGCAGGATGGAGAATCAGCCCTTGAGACAGAATGTCTTCTCGTAACGGCAGTCGCCAAGGGGCGTCTGGTCACCAGACGCACTAGGTCTGCGTACCAGAGACACTGGGGCCAATCCGGGGCAATCAGTATTACTGGAATCCCCTCAGCCTCCACCCTGAGCAGACGTGGTAACAGTTTCAGTGGAGGAAAGGCATAGATCAGCTGGTACTGATCCCACATGAATCTCGGCACCTTCTGATTGAGACAGGAGGCCAGAAGATCCACGTCTGGTGTGCCCCATCGCAGGCACAGTAGCCTGAACACCTCGGATTCAACGCCCATTCTCCTGGGTCCAGCATCTGGCGACTTAGATAGTCCGCCTGCCAGTTCTCCACTCCCTGATGTAAATGGCCGACAGGGCCTGTACATGTCACTCAGCCCACTGAAGAATGTGGGTGACCTCCCGTGTGGCGGCTGAGCTTCTTGTTCCTCCTTGGTGATTGACGTATGCCACCGCCATGGCGTTGTCTGATTGGATCCTGATCAGACGCCCTCAAAGTCTTATCGACCATGTGGAGAGGCATAGCCTGATCGCTCTCAGCTTGAGCAGATTGATCGGCAACTTGGATTCCTCCACTGACCAGAGGCCCTGAGTCAACTGAACTCCCACTACTCCACCCCAGCCTGTTAGGCTGGCCTCCATTGTGATCACTGTCCATTTCAGAGGTAGGAACGACTTCCCAGACCGAAGTGCCGGGGACCTCAGGCACCAGAGCAGGGAATCCCTGACTAACTGGCTCACCTGAATCTGCCGATCCAGGGACAATGGAGATTTGTCTCATTTTGTCAAAAATCTCCTTCTGCAGGACTCTGGTGTGAAACTAGGCATACAGTACTGCCTCGAAGGAGGCCACCATGAGTCCCAGGACTCGCATGCAGAAGCGCAGCGACAAACACCTGCGGTTTATCAGCAGTTTTACCCCGGCTCTGAGAGTCTGCAGCTTGTCTGAAGGGAGAAACACTCGCTTCCATGGAGTCCAGCAGTAAGCCTAGGTACTCCACGCGCTGAGTCGGTACAATCACCAACTTTTTTTAGATTCAACAGCCACCCAAATTCCCGCAGGGTCTGCATGGCGATCGCCACATCCTCCTCTAACTCTGAGGTGGAAGATGCTCTCCGGAGGAGATCGTCTAGGTAACCCACAATCGCGATCCCTCGTTGCCGCAGCAAGGCCAAAAACAGGAGTGAATACCTAGGTAAAGACTCGGGGGGGCTGAAACCAAACCAAAAGGGGAGAGCCACAAACTGGTAGTGGGCTTCCCCAACTGCAAATTGCAGAAACCTCTGATGCCGAAGGCATATGGGTATGTGCAGGTACGCATCCTGGATGTCCAAAGACGCCAGGGAGACCCCTTGATGGAGTGCAGCGACTACTGAGCAAACCGATTCCATTCTGAACCACTGTACTTTTACAAAGTAATTGAGGACTTTTAGGTCCAAGATTGGACATACCCCTTCCTTCTTGGGGACTACAAACAGGTTCGAGTAGAACCCCTGGAAACGCTCCGATTTCAGAACCGGTACTATCACCCCACGACTCAGCAGGTCCCTTACCGCCCCCAATAGGGCCTCCCGGCTAGCCGGGAGTATGGGTATGCTGGAGGGGAAAAACCTGTTTTGTGGCCAAGAGAGAAACTATCTTGTAGCCTGAGAAAATCAGATCGCAGACCCATTGGTCAGACAGCCAAGAGGCCCACTGGGCTGCAAATTCCCGAAGCCATGTTGAAGGTGTGGGGGCAACCTTCATGCGGTAGCACATTTGCTCGCAGGCTGGCGGTTTCAGGGGCACTTTGGTCCTTCAGAAGTCGCCTGTCGGGCTAGGGATGCTTCGCGAAGCCCCGGGCAGAAGAAAAATTTGTTTGTGAGCGGAAAATGAGGGCCCTTGCCTATTGCGTGGCTCCTTAGCCTTCCTGGCCTGTGGGAGTAGTATACTTTTACCACCTGTGGCATTGTTTATAATGTCATCCAATGAAGCTCCAAAGAGCCAGTCTCCAAAGAAGGGAAGATCTGTCAGGGCTTTCTTGGATGCCTGGTCAGCAGACCAGCATTTTAGCCAAATCAGGCGCCTCAGCACCACTGCTGACACTGAAGCCCTGGACAACAGGGGAAGAGTGTCCAGGGCCATGTCACAAATGTACTTAAGGCCTTGCACTAATTGGTCTGCTAGTTCCACGCAGACAGGAAAGGCCTGTTGCTCTCCCAATTCGCGGTGCAAACGTTTTGACCACTTAGTGAGTGTCTGAGACACAAGTGCGGATGCCAGTACTGGTCACATAGTTGACCCCACAACCGTAAACAAGGAACAAGCCACTGCCTCGGCCTTCCTGTCCGTCGGGTCCTTAAAAGCAGGAGTCCCCTCTACCAGGATCGTGGTTACTTTGTTTAACCTGGATACTGGGGGGTCCACGACTGGAGGAGCCGACCACTTTTTGAGAAGGCTCTCCTCAAAGGGGTAACGCACCGCCATGTATTTGGGGACCAAAAAGGTCCATTGCAGTCTACCCCATTCCTTGTAAATGAACTTATCAAAATAAGTCAGATACAGGAACACCTTAGGTGAAGGGGCTGGCTTATGGGACCCAAAAAAGAGGACCAGAGGGAGAGAAGAGGGATCTACTGGCTCCTGAATTTTCAGGGTATCACGCACAGCGCTGTCACGAGCAGACCCTCACGGTCCTGGTCAGCGTCATCTGAAACGACAGAACAGAGATCACCATCCTCAGCAGGGCCCAAATCTGTGTCAGAGCCCCCCCGGAGGACAGGGGCCATTTTTAACAACCTTTGCGCCCACGCGCCGCCTCCATCTTGGCAATGAACGAATTAAGGACCACCAACAAAGTGCCCAGAGGCACTGCACTGTCTGCAGGCGAACCGATTGCAATTGCCTGGATTTCGGGGGAAGAAACACCAGTTTCTGAAGCCATACTGACCCTACCCTGTCTGCCACCTGTTGGGGACTTAGGACAGTGATGGTCCCACCCTCCTAACTACTGCTGGCTGAGAGGCTCTTTTCCGCAGGACTCACTACCCTGACTGGTTCCGCGCCGTCCAGCTAATTGCGTCTTGTGTCCTGTGTCAGCTCCCAGGTGCATAGGAGACCACACCGTGCTGTGCAGAGCTGCTCTGAATGGTGCTGAAACTGACCAAAAAAAGTGTTCAGGCATCAAGAAGATGGCCACCGAGCGTCCAGTATAAAGGACATAATCACACCAAAAATGGCCACCAAGCACTGTATACTATGAGGGACATTGAAAAAATGAAATGGCGGTGAAACGGCGCTGCAGAAATCAACAGACAGCCTCCAGACACCTCCAGGGAGAGACCTACACACATCCAGGGCACAGCCAGCCAGCGCACCCCCCCCCCCCCCCCCGGAAAGCCCCTGTCTATGGGACAGACACCGCTCAGCAGCCCATGCAGCATCCCCCACAGGGAAGGGGGGGAGGGAAGATAGGGACAGGGAGAGAAGACCGGGAATGCCCCACAGAGGCAGAGAGAGCTGTACTTACCAGTCCCGCAGAGCTGGGAGACATTCCATCACAGACCCACTCTCCGATCAGTACAGGGTGGCTACTGGCCCAGCACACTGTGACACAGACATCAGTAGTCTGGTCACATGTGTACCCTGGAGCAATTACGCTCACCGACTGCGTCTGAAGCTGAGGCATGTCGTGGCTGACCCAGCACAGAGCTCTGGTCTGCGCACGCTCGATGGCCAGGCTGGGGAGACTACAAGGATAAGAGTATCCAGCCTGTCATCCAGCCGGCTGTTGATAGCAGATCACAGGATCTTTAATCTTGCGCAAAAGGCAAATCTTCTGCAGGAAAAAAAAAAAACAGACCGATGGGCCCACAGGGTTCCTAGGTCCTTCTTCACTAGGAAGAAAAAAAAAAAAAAAAAAAAACACTGAAGCTGCAATGCAGGCTGTGGGGTTGTTACCTAAGGGACCACCCCTTGGGTGGAACTGGAAAGTTCTAGTTTTATGATTACATGTTATGCCTAGTCCTCTCCTGAAGGTAGCGTAACAACCCAATGGTCTAAGAGAGGAACTGTGTCAGTCGGTGAACATAAGAGAAAAAACAAACAAACAAACAAACAAACAATCTCAGGCTTCCCAGCAAAAAAAAAAAACAAACACAAACCTGAAGTTTACATCTGCCAGGCTGGAAACAATTTCACGACTGCACTTCTGGCCTCGAGGGTCAAAGAGATGGCCAGGGATCATCTGGTCCCTGGCCAGCTCTATGGTGCACCAGAGGGAGATGGGGGGGGGGGGGGGGGGTCTTTGATATGGCAGGGAATCACTGGCTGAAAAAAAAAAAATAATAATAATATTGTCTGAATGCTGCAGCCTTCATTCAAATATCTCTACTTAAAGCACAGGACATTATATGACGGCCTCCTAGCGGGAAGTGGTGAAACCTTCTAGTTTAGAGGGATGAACCCTGGAGAGTGGTGTACCTTCTAGAAATTCTTCCTCTACTTTATACTCCAACTCATTTTCTGAATACAGTGAGGTAGAATAATTTTCTAGAATATTCATAATCTTTTTAGGGGGCGCTAGTATTAGGTACCCAAGTCCTCCTTCCTTGAAGTTGCTCGAGGTGATCTGCTCAGATAATCACACTGTAATTTGTCGGAATGCCATTTAATTCTCCTTTTTCAGCGTAATTTCTTGATTTAGTTTACTTTGGGCTTCTTGTATGTTCTTACTAGACTATTTTTTGCACATCTTTCTTATACGCTATTGTATAATAAATTATTCTGCCTTGAATAAAAGCCTTTCCTACTTCCCAGAAGAGATTAGGACTGTCCATAAGAGTTCTATTATAGTGTTCATATTTTGACCTTCCTTCCTTTATTGTTTGTAGAAAAGCTTTACCTCAAGCCAAAAAAGATGGAATTATATCTAAAATTATCAAGGAAACTGGTGCACGAGTAGATATAACCATCGTAGGAACTTTTGGCGTTCCCACTTGGGATAACATTGAAGGTGTCCACAATAGATAACCCAGCCTGGACAGTGATTTATGAACATGAAAAAGAAAATGTCTAAATTCTCTCTCTATAGGATGTTTTAGAGACTGAGCATCAGGTAGTTTCACACGGACAGACCGATCAGATCTGCCTGACAGTTTTTCAGGAGGACCCGAACAGACCATCCATAGCTTCTTAACCACTTCAGCCCCGGAAGAATTTACCCCCTTCCAGAACAGAGCACTTTTTTGCGATTCGGTACTGCGTCGCTTTAACTGACAATTGCGCAGTCGTGCGTCGTGGCTCCCACACAAAAAATGTATTTCTTTTTTTCCCCACATATAGAACTTTATTTTGGTGGTATTTGATCACCTCTGCGGTTTTTATTTTTTCCGCTATAAAACAAAAAAAACAAAAAAAAGTGCATCAATTTGATTTGGAAAGAAAAAAAAAAAAAAAAAAAAAAAAAAAAAAAAAACCCCACACGTTTTTTTCCTCAGTTTAAGACGATATGTATTCTACATATTTTTGGTAAAAAAACAAAAAATAAAACAAACACACGCAATAAGCGTTTGATTGGTTTGCGCAAAAGTTGTAGCGTCTACAAAATAGGGGATCGTTTTATGGCATTTTTAATAGATTTTCATTTATTTTTCTAGTAATAACAATCAGCGCGTTTTATCGTGACTGCGACATTATGGTGGACACATCGGACAATTTTGACACATTTTTGGGACCATTGGCATTAATACAGAGATCAATGCTAAAAAATTGCATTGATTACTGTAAAAAATGTCACTGGCAGTAAGGTGATAACCACTAGGTGGCGCTGTAGGGGGTAAGAGTGTCCTAGGGATTGATTCTAATGCCGCGTGCACACGAGCGGAATTCCAGGCTAGAAAAAGACAGATGAGAGTTTTTCCATCGGAAAATGCGACCGTGTGTATGCTCCATCGGAATTTAGCTGTCCGAATTTCCGCCAGCCAAAAATTGATAGCATGTTCTCAATTTTCCAGACGGAAAAACTTTCCATCGGTAATTCCGATCGTGTGTATGCAATTCCGACACGCCAAAAATCACGCATGCTCAGATTCAACTACGAGACAGAAGCTATTGAACTTCCTTTTTCTAGTCACGTCGTACGTGTTGTACGTCACCGCGTTATAAATGATCGGAATTTGATGTGACCGTGTGTAGGCAAGACAGCTTGAGCCGAATTCCGTTGGAATTCCATCGGGAAAACCATCAGAGCTTTTTCCGACGAAAAGTCTGATCGTGTGTACGCAGCATTATTGTGAGGGGGGGCTGTGTGTGACACGTCAATGATCAGCGCTCCCAATTACAGGGAGTGCTGATCAGTGACAGTGTCATTAGTCAGAACGGGGAGATGCTTGTTTACATTAGCATCTCCCTGTTCTTCCTCACCATGACACGATCGTGGGTATCCCAGTGGACATCGGGTCCGCGGAACCCGCGATCATGGAGCTCCCGGTGGGCGTGCACCCGCAATCCACCTCTTAAAGGGCAACGTACAGGTACGCGATTCTGCCTGTACATGTCGTGGTATATCTGCGTGAGGTGGTCGGTAAGCGGTTAAGGTGCGGTGGATGTCAGCCAGCATCTGATCCTGTCCGCTAAAAACAGACGAATGGGGATCGCATGGAGATAGAAAGGCAGTCCATTTCCATCCAACTGTCCCATAGAGAACAGCGAGCTGTGTCTGTGCCCACTCTGCATAGCAGAATGGACATGGACCTGTCATCCACCTGCTCAGCGGGGAGTAGCGGAGAGTAGGCAGATCCGCTTGACAGAGTGCATCCTGTCTAAAAGAGGCCTTACATTCAAAGCTTTCACCGTGTTGAAAAATTATGTTTCTGAAAAATGAACTCCCATTTTAACCTTAGTGGTAGGACGGTTCTCATATTTCCAGTCTCCAGTCAGACATTACATCATTAAAATGTCCCTCTATTATATGAAAAGTATGTGATAATGACACCACTTGGCAGAAAAACGTTCTTTGCTTATCAGGAGCATAAAAATATTGGTTATGGTCTGCAACCTGCAGTATTAGGGTAATTTTACGACCTAAACCCATCTAGTCTTGCTGACTGCACCCCCGATTTACGGTCCACAGATAGAGAATCAAAACCATTATCTACCCATTATTTACACTCTTGTCATTTTCAAATTATAGACTAAATTGTACTATGACCTTGTTGCTATCTCCATTGCTGTCTCTGTAAATAACCCACTTCACTGCAAACCTTAATTTGTTTAAGCTAAAAAATAATAAAACTGCCCTATCTATATTTCTTCATACAAAAGAAATCCTCAGATGGGAATTTTTTTTAAATTTTTTTTTTGTAAAAGCGCTATATCCACTTCAAATGTCTTAATATCGTCATATGTTTAACAGGGGATCTCAAACCTTTTCAGGCGTTCTCTAGCAATTTTCAAATTACAGACTAAACTGTACTGTGACCTTGTTGCCATCTCCGTGAACAACCCACTTCACTGCAAGCCTTAATTCATGTAAGCCAAGTCAAAAAAAAAAAAAAAAAAAAAAAGAAAGGACAGACAAAATGAATACAAAACCTGTGACTACCTTTTTCCACACAATTGCCAAGAGAACCCCCCCCCCCCCCCCAAATTTCCTTTCTTCTCTACCATTCATATACTCCTTCCCCAAGGGGACTAGAAGTCGAATTACATTCTCCCTGAAAAATTATATATATATATATATATATATATATATATATATATATATATATATATATATATATATATATATATATATATATATATATATATATATATATATATATATATATATACACACACATACATACATACATACACATATACGCATGCCATTGTGAGCTTTAGGCAAACCTCTCACTAGAGCTGGGCGATTTTCACCAAAAATAAATAAATAAACAAACTCGATTCACGATTCGAATCAAGTTTTTTTTTTTTTTTTTTTTTTGATGGACACCACACGAGTCCTGAGGAGCTGCGGGCAGGAGTTTTTAGCCGAGGCCGCGGCGTCCGGTTTAACATTGTTTTTGTATGGCCAGTATGTAACTATATTACAGTTCTGTTTAAAAACCCACAAAAAACAGTCTAACTTTTTTCTTTTAACCACTTCCTGATCGTCGGCAGAATGGCACGGGCAGGCATATTGGCGTACAGGTACGTCCAGTTTTAAATGCCACCCTGCCATTGCGTGCGGGCCGTCGGTGGCGTGCTCGCGTGCCAGTCAGGACCCCCGTGAGTGCGGTCGCGGGTCCCGCAAACTCGATCGCCATGGGCATACCCATGATCGTCTCACGGGGCAGCTGAACGAGGAGATGTCATTGTAAACAGCATCTCCCCATTCTGCCTAGCAACAAGTGACGCTGATCTCTGCTCCATGTGACTGGAGCAGAGATCAGTGTTCACTAACACAAAGCCCAGCCCCCCCCAGTTAGTAACACTCACCTAGGAACACTTAACCCCTACACTGCCACCCCCTGGTTAACCTCTTCACTCCAGTGTCATTTACACAGAAATCACTGCATTTGTATAGCAGCGATTGCTGTACAAATGACAATGGTCCCAAAAATGTCCGATGTGTCCGTCATAATGTCGCAAAAAAATAAAAAGCAAAGCTGATCGCCGCCATTACTAGTAAAAAGAAATTATTAATAAAAATGCCATAAAACGATCCCCTATTTTGTAAATGCTATAAATTTTGCGCAAACCAAAAATTTTACCAAAAATATGTAGAAGAATACGCAACGGCCTAAACTGAGGGAAACATTTTTATATATATTTTTGGGGGATATTTATTATAACAAAAAAGTAAAAAATAATGTGTTTTTTTTCAAAATTGTCGCTCTATTTTTGTTTATAGCGCAAAATATAAAAACCGCAGGGGTGATCAAATACCACCAAAATAAATTTCTATTTGTGGGGAAAAAAAAGACTCAGTTAGACTTACCGGTGACGGTATTTCTAAGAGCCTTTCAGGACAACCCCGGAGAGAGTGTAGCTCCACCTTGCAATCAGGAAACACATGCCCACTTTAAAAACACCTCCTCCTCCTCCATGGCTTCAGTTATTGTGGCCTTCCGACGCTGGAAAACAAAGCACAGAAAGCACAACACCATGGTAGAACTTAATACATTTACTAAGCATAACCTAGGGAGGGAAGTATCGGTTGTCCTGAAAGGCTCTTAGAAATACCGTCACCGGTAAGTCTAACTGAGTCTTTCTCAAATCGCCTTTCAGGACAACCCCGGAGAGGATAACCGAGAAACTTACCCTAGGGCGGGACTACTGCCTGCAGTACCTTCCTGCCGAAGGCCTGATCTGCTGCAGACAGTAGATCTAACCGGTAATGCCGGAGAAATGTCGAATAACTGGACCAAGTGGCAGCCTTGCAGATTTGTTCAGGCGTGGCACCGGCCCTTTCAGCCCAGGAAACTGCCGTGGATCTAGTAGAGTGGGCAGCAATACCTGAGGGAGGTATTTCTCCTTTTGCTTTATAGGCTTCTGTTATAGCCAACTTAAGCCACCTACCCAGCGTACTTTTAGAAGCTTTCTCCCCCTTGCGTGATCCAGAAAATATCACAAAGAGGGCGTTTGATTTTCTAAATTCTTTAGTAACTTTCAGAAACTGTAAAAGACATCTTCTCACATCCAATGTGTGAAAAACTTCCTCTCCTGCATTTGCTGGGCTTGCAGAGAATGTAGGTAACACTATTTCCTGTGATCGATGGAAAGTTGAGGATACTTTCGGTAGGAATGCTGGATCCGTCCTCAGTACCACCCTGTCCTGATAAATTCTAAGGAAGGGTTCTGTAATAGCAGGAGTTGGAGCTCGCTGACTCTCCTGGCCGAGGTGATGGCCACCAAAAAGTGTTTTTAAAACCACCTTCTGCAAAGAAGCTTCCTGTAAGGGTTCAAACGGTGCTCCCGAGAGACCCTGTAAAACTGTAGACAAATCCCAACTGGGAAAGTCTTTAAGGGCTACTGGTCTATTTCGAGCAAGAGCCCTAAAAAATCTAGAAATTAAAGTTTCTTTAGATAAAGTCTTTTCAAAGAAAACTGATAAGGCAGCCACCTGAGTCTTCAGGGTACTGGCTGCGAGACCCTTCTCCATTCCTTCATGGAGAAACTCCAAGACGGACACCGTGCTCTTGACCTTGAGTTCTCTAGAACTGCACCAGGAGTTGAACTTTTTCCAGACCTTCATGTAAATTGCCTGTGTAACTGCCTTCCTACTGGACAGCAGGGTCTTTACTACTTTATCTGAGAGACCTTTAGCCTTTAACAGGTCCTCCTCAGAAACCAGGCGGTTAGCTGCAGGAGTTCCACTTCCGGATGACTTACTGTCCCCTGGGATAACAGATCTTTTCTGAGTGGTAACCTCCATGGGGGCTTCGAGGCTAGGTTTCGAAGACCCGCGAACCAGGGTCTTTTTGGCCAAAAAGGAGTGACTAGTATTAAGTCTGTCCTTTCTTCCCTGAATTTCCTCAGTACTAGTGGAATTAGAGGAAAGGGGGGAAAGGCATAGCACAGCTGGTAATGCCAGGGGTGAGCGAATGCATCCAACCCTATTGCTGCATCTCCTCGGTGAAGAGAAAAGAATCTGTCCACCTTTGAGTTCTGCTGGCTGGCAAAAAGGTCTACCTGAGGAACCCCCCAGGCCTCGGAGATCATCAGGAACACTTCCTGATTCAGACTCCATTCTGCCTCTAGCAATTTGCGCCTGCTTAGGAGGTCCGCAAACAAATTCTGAGAGCCCTTCAGATGCACTGCCGATAGTGAGGCTGTGTTCTGTTCTGCCCAGGCTAACAACAGATTGGCCAGCTCCATCAAGCTCCTGCTTCTGGTTCCCCCTTGCTTCATAATGTAGGTAACCGCTGTTGTGTTGTCTGACAACACCTGAACATGGTGACCTCTCAAACTCTGCTGAAATGCCACTAAACCCAGAAAGATCGCCTTCAACTCCCTCCAGTTGGATGATCTTTGAGCTTCCTGTTTGGACCAGACCCCCTGAGATGTCTGACCATCCAGATGGGCTCCCCAGCCCCAGGCACTTGCGTCTGTAGTAAGGCGCTTGTCCACAGGAAAGGTCCACACCAGGCCCCTTGAGAGGTTTGCCTGGTCTCTCCACCACCAAAGAGCCCTTTTCGTCTTTGACGAAATTTTTAGCTGTTTTTCCAAAGGATCCTGATGGGACCAGCTTGACAGAACCTCCCTCTGAAGGGGTCTGGAATGGAACCTGGCCCACTGAACAGCCGGGATTGCTGCCGTAAGCAGGCCCAGAACTGCCATAGCCATCCTGACTGAGACTGTCTGGTTGCTCTGTATCCGCTGTACAGCTAGCTGTAACTTTTCCTGTTTTTCCAACGGCAGGAAAACTTTCTGGAGAATCGAATTTAATGTATACCCCAGAAATTTCATTTCCTGTGAGGGGGTCAGGATTGACTTCTCTAGGTTTAGAAGCCATCCCAGGCCCTCGAGGTGAGACTGGGCCCTCTGGAGATTGACTAGGGCCTGCTCCCTGGAGTCTGCAAAAAACAAAAGGTCGTCCAGATAAGGAACGACTGGAATCCCCTTCAATTTCAGGGGTTCCAAAGCCTCTGCCATAATCTTCGTAAAGACCCTGGGAGAGGACGAGAGTCCGAACGGCAGAGCCCTGAATTGGAGGTGCCATACCGAACTCCCTACCTTCAATGCCAGGCGCAGGAACTGCTGCGATGCCTGATGAATTGGTATATGAAGGTAGGCATCCCTTAGGTCCAGGGATGCCATGAAGCATTCTGGGGTCAACAGCTTTGTGATGGAGAAAATTGTATCCATCCTGAAATGTTTGTACCGAATGAACCTGTTCAGGAATTTCAGATTCAGGATTAGACGGTACTTCCCTGAGGGTTTTTTCACCAGAAAAATATGTGAATAAAAACCCCCGCCCTGCTGGTTTACTGGGACTTGAATCAGAACCTCTTGCTGTATCAGCTCCTGTAACAACAGCTTCATTGCAGAGGCCTTCTCCTGATCCCTTGGCAATGTTGTCACATAAAACCTGCTCGGGGGTAGTTCTGAAAACTCCAACCTGTACCCCTGATTGACAACGCTCTTCACGAACAGATTTGGAGACAGCCTGTCCCATTGTTCGCGAAAAGCTGACAGTCTCCCCCCCACTGGGGAGATATTGTCACTTGTTCTTAGGGGACTGCTCTGGGGGAGATCTAAAGAGGACTCCACCCCTGCCTTTGCCCTTCTGTGAACCCCATCTGCTCTTGTGCTCCTGGTCTTTTTTATGGGACTGCTGAAAAGCACGAAAATTCTTTTTAGCAATCTGCTTTTTCTTAACTGGAAAAGCCTTCTTTTTATCGGCTGTTCTATCCAGCACAGACTCTAAATCAGGACCAAAGAGCAAGTCACCCGAGAAGGGAAGACCACACAGCTTGACCTTAGAGGCAGTGTCCCCATACCATGTTTTCAGCCAAACTGCTCTCCTGGCTGAATTTACAAGAGCCGAAGACCTAGCGGCCAGTTTAACTGATTCTGCTGATGCATCCGCCATGTATTTGACTGCATTCAGGATCAGTGGAAAGGACTCTAAGAGATCCTTGCGGGGTGTCCCCGCCTCAATATGGCTCTTCAGCTTCTCTACCCAACATTCCAGATTCCTGGCCACCACCGTAGCTGCCATTGCTGGTTTTAGACTGACTGACGCAGCATCCCAAGCTTTTTTAAGGATGGAGTCAGCTTTTTTGTCCATTGGGTCTTTAAGGATCCCCATATCTTCAAAGGCTAGATCCGTTCGTCTGGATACCTGCGAGAAAGCTGCATCGACTCTGGGTTTCTTGTTCCAAACCTCTGAGTCCTTATCTTCGAAGGGAAACCTTCATTTGAGAGCTTTAGAGAAGAAAGGGGCTTTTTCTGGGTCCTTCCACTCCTTTCTCACTGAGTCTGAGAGGACCCTGTGGACAGGAAAAACTCGCCGTTTTGTTTCGTCCAACCCCTGGTACATTTTGTCATGAACTGACAGTTGTACTTTTTCTTCCTGAATTTCTAGAGTAGTGTAGATTGCTTTTAAAATATCATCTACTTCCTCTAGTGATAGCTTGAATTTGGAGCCCCTGCTATCTTCTTCCTCTTCCTCCTCCTCAGAATCCCTGAAGGAGATGAGAGTACTACCCCCTTCGTCTCCAGACTCTTCAGTTTCCACCTGTCTGGATGACGACGCCCTGGGGCTGGGCGGTAAGTTCTGAGGCTCGGTCTGTGCGGGAGGGTTTTGTATCAGGATGGACTTGACTGAACTCAAAGAGTTTGTCAGCTCTTTAACCGAAGAAAACAAATCCTTATATTGTTGAGATGTTTCCTCTTCCATCAATTCTCTGATACAATTTCTGCACATTGCCTTCTGCCATGAATCTCTGAGGGGGGTTTTGCAAGAAGGACATTTTCTCTGACCTGGTCTAGCTTTTCCTAGTGATTTTTCCTGAAACGACATACAGGTTTAATTCACTAAAAGCTCTCAACAACCAGTTGCTTAACACCAAGCCAGTGCAGAGACCCACCACCAAACAGACCTACTAGTGAGACCCCAGAACTAGGCTGCAAAAGGTCAGAGCGAAGTCCACCTCTGACCTGCAGCGACAGGCCCCCAAGAGGGGGGAACAAACAAAGACATACCCACAGTAAAGCAGAGGGTGCCAGTGCACCTTACGTACCTGGGCTGGACCGGTGCTGGGGGCGCCTGTCTCCGCCATAGCTGGCTTGCACTCTTCCATCGTTTGAGTGAGGCAGCTATTTTACAAACAGCTCTCATTTTAAATTTTCCCGGCCGCCGCGTCATCAAGGCCGGCCGGAAGCGGAAGCACACGGTCACCTGACCCGCCCCATGACCCCTGCGTTCCAGGCGCTGAACCACGGCGCCACGCCCCCTCAGAGCGCCCGCGCGTCACCGTGAACGACGCCGTCGCCGCCCGGGACCCGGCGCCGAAAACGGAGCCATGCCGCTGACCTGCAGCGGCCTCCGCCAGCAACAGAGCCCTCCCTGCGCTAACAAGCGGACACCGGGCACCCGACGCCGGCACTCCGAGGGTCCTTACTCCCGTGAGATGGCGGGACCAGGAGCTCCAGGAGTCCTCTCCCCGTGGAGATGCTGCTGGGGGTCAAAGAGAAACAACCTGCAACAAAAGGTAAGCCTTACTCCCCTGCAGAGAGTGTAGCTCTCCCTGGTTCAGGCACATGCTTCCTCCAAGGAGGAAACACAATAACTGAAGCCATGGAGGAGGAGGAGGTGTTTTTAAAGTGGGCATGTGTTTCCTGATTGCAAGGTGGAGCTACACTCTCTCCGGGGTTGTCCTGAAAGGCGATTTGAGAAAAAGACATCAATTTTGTTTGGGAGCCACGTCGCACGACCGCGCAATTGTCAGTTAAAGCGACGCAGTGCCGAATTGCAAAAAGTGGTCTGGTCTTAAGCCAGCAAAATGGTCCGGTCTGAAAGCGGTTAAATAAAAAAAATTGATCTCCGAGTCTGATGATAGATTTAACCTCAATATAATACTGTATATCTCTTCTGTCTGTTATGTTCAGTGTGAATTAAAGATTTTACTCACTAACAATATAGTTGGTTATTTATAATTACCACTGCATAGAAATATTTAAGAAAAAAAGGGGAGGAAGAGCGGCAATTTTGCAAAAAATAAACTGTATTATTTTTTGCTATAATAAATATCCACCAAAAATATATTTAAAAAAACATTTTTTTCCCCTCAGCTTAGACCGATATGCCTTCTTTAAAAAAAAAAAAAAAAAAAAAAAAAAAAAAAAAAAAAAAAAAAAAAAAAATCGCAATAAGCGTATATTGATTGGTTTGCACAAAAGTTATAGCGTCTACAAAATAGGGGATAGATTTATAGCCTTTTTATTACTTTTTTTTTTTTTTCTTACTATAATAGCGGGATCTGCGATTTTTAATCGGGACTGCGACATTATGGCGGACACGTCAGACAATTTTGACACATTTTTCGGACCATTGGCATTAATACAGCACGATTAAAAATGCACTGATTACTGTAAAAAGGTGACCGGCAGTGAAGGGGTTAACGCTAGGGGGCAGTTAAGTGTGTCCTAGTTTGTGTTCTAACTGAAGGGGAATGGGGACTGTGCAGGGGAGATAACAGATCGCTGTTCATACTCTGTATGAACAGCGATCTGTCATTTCTCTCCTCAGAGAACCGGAAACTGTGTGCTTACACAGTTCCGGGTCCTCCGTGACTCAGTGGCAATTACAGGAGCCTGGCGGCGATCGAGACCGCCAGGCACTCGCATCGGCTGGGGGGGGGGGGTGCCTCTGGTAGCATGCACCCCCTACTGGCCACAAGGTGAAGCAACGTTACATAACGTCATTTCGCCCAGCCGAGCCATTCTGCTGCAGTACAACTGCGGCGGCTGGTCAGCATGTGCTTAAAACGTTACACATTAACTAAATTATACACCACACTTTAAGGTTATTAACCGATTAATAAAAATCGGCCAACTAATTGATTATGAAAATAATCGTTAGTTGCAGCCCTAAAAGGACATGTTCACTTTTGGAACATGTTCCACTTGTATTTAGGGTGGAACATGTTCCAGCTCCTGCCTCCTCTCCCTGTGTCACCATTTAAAACAAGCTCAGCATCGCAGGGTTCTGCCAACACAGTTGCTGCATCATTCATTCAGAGCTCTGTCAATGAATCAACTACAAGTACCGTCATCCACCGCGGTAGCCGACAGCTTGTACAGTGCCTTGAAAAATATTCATACCTCTTGAAATTTTCCACATTTTGTCATATTACAATCAATCAAAAATTGAAAAATTTATTTTATTGGGATTTCATGTGATAGACCAACACAAAGTGGCACATAATTGTGAAGTGGAAGGGAAATAAAATGATTTTCAACATTTTTTACAAATACATATCTGAAGTGTGGTGTGCATTTGTATTCAGCCCCCCTGAGTCAATACTTTGTAGAATCACCTTTCGCTGCAATTACAGCTGCAAGTCTTTTTGGGTCTCTACCAGCTTTGTACATCTAGAAAGTGAAATTTTTGCCCATTCTCTTTTCAAATTAGCTAAAGCTCTGTCAAATTGGATGGAGAGCGTCCGTGAACAGCAATTTTCAAGTCTTGCCACAGATTCTCAATTGGATTTAGTTCTGGACTTTGACTGGGCCATTCTAACACATGAATATACTTTGATCTAAACCATTTGTAGCTCTGGCTGTATGTTTAGGGTTGTTCTCCTGCTGGAAGGTGAACCTCCGCCCAGTCTTTTCCAGACTAACAGGTTTTCTTCTAAGATTGCCCTGAATTTGGCTCCATTCATCTTCCCATCAGATCTGACAAGCTTCCCTGTCCCTGCTGAAGAAAAGCATCCTCACAACATGATGCTGCCACCACCATGTTTCACGGTGGGGATGGTGTATGCAGGGTGATGTGCAAAGTTAGTTTTCTGCCATACATAGTAGAGCTTCACGATTCTGGATTCTTTTTGCCTAGAATAAAGATCACAATTCTCTCACAATCCTCAGCGTAACATCTTTCACATTATACAAAAACATTGGGCTGACTTTACTGTTGTTTATTTTTTTTTAATTCACTGTAGTGTATTTTTTTTCCCAGAAAATTGCATCTGAAAGGCCGATGCGCAATTACATCGACTACCATTTTATTCTCTAGGGTCTCTGCTAATATATATATATAAAATGTTTTTTGTGG
Source organism: Lithobates pipiens (assembly GCF_037356315.1). Lineage (NCBI taxonomy): Eukaryota > Metazoa > Chordata > Amphibia > Anura > Ranidae > Lithobates > Lithobates pipiens. The sequence goes on along the minus strand of NW_027507903.1, from coordinate 201,877,525 downwards.
TCCTAAGTAATTTTCTAGCAGAAAAATACTGATTTTAACTTGTAAGCAAAAAGCACTAAGCAGGTGTTAAGCCTTATCACAGAGAATCAGGGTGGTAATTTCCTAAGAGGTGTTTTTCTGATTTTTCCCCTGATCTGCAGAAGCGCAGAGCAGGGTTTATAGAAGTCAAGCGCAGACTCCAGAAATTGGACATTACATATGCTCTGCTCTATCCGTCAAGGTTACGGGTAGTAGCATTGGGAGAGACCTTATTTTTTGACACGCCGGCAAGGGTAAAAGCATGGATGCAGGAGAAGGGAGATCAGTTATTGAAGAAGTGATGTGTTTTTTTCTTTTCTACATATGTATGTGTACGACCCCCTTTTCATCTCATTTATCCTTTTTTTTTTTTTTTCTCTCCTTTCCCCTCCCTCTCTTATTGGGGGAGGGGAAGATTAGCGAAGGGGGGATGTAGCGGGTGCACTGTAAATGAAGTAAGGGAAGATGATACACTAAAGTCAGGGTGTAGGGAATGACACACAATATAGTAAGAATTTATGATTGAGAAAGGGGAGGGTCAAAGGGGGGGGTTGTTGAGTATAGGGGGGGAGTGGGAGGGGGGTGGGGATGGAAGTATGAGAGAAGGAGGGGGGAGGGGGGAGCATGAGGGTACGTGTGGGAGTGTAGCGGTCACGGAAAAAGCCCCTAGGGGTAACCTAGATAGGTATGGAGAGGGTAGGGGGGAGGGAACAGGGAAAATGGAAGCATACAAAATTCAGGAAAAGGAAATGGGTAATACTTGCACAATTATTGACGTCAATTTAAAAGTAATGAGTAAATACGGGGTAATGGTGTGTGTAGACAGAAGGTTTGGTTCTCATGCTCACAAGAGGAGACTGAGAAGGGATGTCACTTGGGAGTATAAAAGATGGTATAGCTTTATCAAAGTACTCACTAAGCGGGATTGCACCTTCTTTTTTACATCCCCCCCTTGCATTCGCCTCCTCGGCATGAACTATAGAGGGAGAAGCTGGGATTATTTCTGCTTAACGTCAGGGAATTCAGGGAATTTAAATGTTAATTTGGAGCCTTCAGGTTTTACTCTTTCTTCGCTCTTCTTTTTTCTTTTTTCACACTTCCTAGAGGTATGCAGTCTAGAGTTTTGAATATTGGCTCTTGGAATGTCCGAGGGCTGGGAGCCTCCGTAAAAAGAGCAGTAGTGTTTGACACCCTGGAAAAGTGTAGAGTAGGATTGATCTGCCTACAGGAGACACACCTAATTAAAGAAACTATATTAAAAACTCAGAGTAGGAAATTTCAAGTCCAGTACCATTCAGTCCACACCTCTTATTCGAGGGGAGTGGCCGTGTTGGTAAGGAGAGAGGTGGCGTTTTCCTGCCGGCAGATCGATATAGACAAAGAAGGGCGGTTTATCTTTCTACACTGTGTAATTGAAAATCAGGAGTATGTTTTTGCAAATGTTTACATTCCTCCCCCATTTAAAATGGAAGTTTTATATTGTTTGATGGAATTTATAGCGGACAAATCGGGGATTCCTGTTATAGTAATGGGAGACTTTAATGAGGTTATAAATAAAAGCCAGGATAGGTTTCCGCCAGGAATATATATGCAAACGGAGGCTGAGACCCGGCTGTCTCGATTTTTGCGGGAGGGGGGCCTGTCTGATATATGGAGAATGCGCAACCCGGACCAGTTGCAATACTCATGTTTCTCTAGCTCATACTCCTCACTCTCAAGGATAGATTTAGTCCTCGGGAATGAGGAGGCGAGCCGTGTAGTAAGGGAAATAGTTTATCAACCTAGAGGGGTGTCAGATCATTCGCTCGTGACAGTAACGATAAATCTAGGGGGGGATAAAGCCCCCAAGAGTATGGAATATGAATCCAGTGTGGTTTGAGTTAATAGGAGACCCCGAGAGGGTGCTGCGTAGAGTGGCAGAGTTTATGGAGTTTAACAGTGGGTCTGCAGAAGTAGGAGTAATATGGGACGCATTGAAGGCCTATCTTAGGGGTATTCTCACTCAACAGGTAGCGAATGTCAAGAAAACATCTAATGAATATGAGAACAGGGTCAAAAGGGATTTAGTGATAGCAGAGAGAGCATATATAAAAAACCCTACCCCAGAGAAAAAAAAAATATGGTTAGAGAAACAACAGGAACATAAGGTAGTGCTTACTAGGAAAATAGAGAATAAAAGATTGTTCCAGAAACAAGTGGAATATGGGGAAGGGGAAAAAGTAGGAAAGATGTTGGCACAGATTGTAAGAAGCAACTCCTCGCCATCCACTGTCCCAGTGATAAGGACTGAGAATGGAGAAATATCAGCACAGAGCTCAGTGATTACTGATACCTTTAGGGTATTCTATGCCAAACTGTATTCCTCTCGGGGGACAGAGGTTGGTGAGGATATGGATAGGTTCTTTTCGAATATCAAAATGCCGTCCCTAACAAAGGAGGAGAGTGAGATAATGGAAGCCCCATTAACAATAGAGGAAATTCAGTGCGCAGTAGCAGAAATGGCCAATAAGAAATCTCCAGGACCAGATGGTCTTCCTGCGGAAACTTATAAATACTACAGTAAAATATTGCTTCCAGAGCTTCTTAAAGTATTTAATTGGGCAAAAAAGGAGGGGAGATTGCCGACGTCAATGACGGAGGCAACAATAATCGTCTTACACAAGGAAGGGAAGGACCCATTGGAAACTCAGTCCTATCGACCTATCTCCCTTCTCTGTGCGGACACTAAAATATTGGCCAAAGTATTAGCCATTAGATTGAATAAAATTATTTCCAGGCTGATACATCCCGACCAAACAGGTTTTATCCCAGGTAGAACTACAAGTACGAACATAAGAAGATTATATCTTAATATGCAGATACCTATAGAGAATGATGGTAATGAGGCAATAATGGCTTTAGATGTAATCAAAGCCTTTGACAGTTTAGAATGGCCCTATATCTGGCAGGTACTGGGGGAATTTGGGTTCGGCCCTAATTTTATTGCATGGGTAAAAACTCTGTATAATGGCCCTAGTGCTAGAATTAGGGTCAATAATGAATATTCAGATAGGATTTTTCTAGAGAGGGGGACAAGACAGGGGTGCCCTCTGTCACCCCTGATCTTTGCTCTGGCAATAGAACCATTAGCTATTTCAATTAGATCTAGTAGGAATATGGTCGGGTTTCAAAGGAGGATGAGGGAAGAGAGGATAGCGCTATACGCGGACGATATTCTCCTTTTTCTGGGGGACACAGAGCAGTCCCTCAGACAAGGGATGAAACTTATTACAGATTTCGGGAGGTTCTCAGGCCTGGAGATAAACTGGGAAAAATCAGTTCTTATGCCATTGGATAAAAGTAGGGCCCAAAGCCCAGGGACAGGCGCGCAGCTGGAAGTTGTGGAGCGCATGAAATACCTGGGGATACACATACAAAGAGATCCTAATAAATATATAAATGATAATTTGGTTCCATTAATAGCTAAATTCAAAAAGAAAATCGAAATCTGGAAAAGACTCCCATTATCGAATGCAGGGAGATGTAACTTGATTAAAATGGTATGGATGCCTCAGTTATTGTATGTGTTACATAACTCCCCGATTTGGGTAGACATAATGTGGTTTAGGAAAATAGAGGTATTATTCCGAGAACTTATATGGAAAGGGGGAGTATCCAGGATAGCTCTACAAACTTTGCAATTACCTACAAGAAAAGGAGGAATGGCAGTTCCACATCCAAGGAGCTACTTTTTAGCTGCGCAATTACAACACCTGGACATGAGTGAGGAGATGGGTGGAGGAATTAATAGGGCCTTAATATTAATGGAGACACCCCATAATAATATGGTAGAAGCTCTGGAGGCAAACGCATTTCCCAAAAAAAAAATTCCCACAATAAAATTAGTAGTAAAGGTGTGGAAGGCAGTTAAGGCGATTAAAGGCCTGGGAGGCTTGACTCAGTACACCCCATTGTGGGATAACCGGAACCTGCAGGAAATGGAAGAAATAGGGGTGTATAAAGATTGGGAAGTCAAGGGGATAGATAAGTTGGCCCAGTTATATACAGGGAAAATATTAAAAACATTTAGCGCTTTAAGATCAGAGTTTGATATATCCAAACAATCATTTTATAAATACCTTCAAATTAGACATGCCCTAGGGAAACAATTTAATAGGCAAGGGCCTGTGTGGAATAACTCCCCTATTTTTAGCAGATTAAATGCCTCAGTGAGGACAAAAGGATTTATAGCGGATGTATATCCAGTTATATGTGAAGGAAGTATAGGAAGCCCAGAAGGGTTCAAATGCAGAAGGAAATGGGAGGAGGAGTTGGGAATATTTACGGATGAACAGTGGAGGAAAATACTGGAGGATGGTTACTCAATCTCAGTTTCGCCTGCCCAGAAGATGTCACACTTAATGCTGCTGCATAGGGCCTATTATACACCAAAAAGACTGTTTAGTTTCGGACGTAGAGCAGATGATAAGTGCCCTAGATGTCAAGAGTCTGGAGACCTAGCTCACATGTTCTGGCGATGCCCAAAATTGTTTCGCTACTGGTCAGAGATTGTTATCACCTTGAATGAAACATTTGGTGTAACGATCAGGGGGGATCCCAGGATATGTGTGCTGGGCCTGGGTGAAGCAATAGGGAGATCGCGACACACCAATAAAGCAATACTGAGATGTTTGTTTCAGGCAAGAAAATTGTTAGCTCAAAGGTGGCAAGCAAAAAATGCTCCCTCAGTAGAGGACTGGCAGATAGCAATTATGGAGACAATATGGAAGGAGAGGGTGATATATTTGAGGAGAGGAAATCTTAAAGAATTTAAAAAGATGTGGAAACCCTGGCTGGATAGAATGAGATACCCAGAATGAGGTAAGGGAGAGGTGAAAGTTGGGTAGAGAGAGAGGAAGTAGGAGGGGAAGGAGGATTATATGAGTAATGAGTGAAAAGAGGGGTTAGATAGAAGAAATATTGATACATCATGGATAGGAATGTTTTCTAAAGGTTTTTATTACTCATTAAAGTATTATTGTATTTGTAAAGGAGAAATAAGTGCGACACATGCTATAGAGAATGTTCTTCTTGCTTTTATTTTGTAAAAGTATGTTGAAAATGAATAAAGATTATGAAATTAAATAAACCGTGTTAGCAAAGGTAGGAACCAAATATCCCCTCTCCATTGTACCGTGGTGTCTCAGTGTTAGCTACAGTGTTAGTATAGGAATGTATTTTCAGTATATTTACACTTTGATTTTTTCTTGTAACCGCATAATTTATGTGCGGTATACTGTCACTTTTCCACACATCCAGCGCTACACTATTTGTTATTCACTGAACTTTGTTTGTTTGAGTGTTGGCAGCCGTTTTTAAGTTTTCAGTATTTTCTTATTATAGCGCAGTGTTTTCTCTCTAAAATTGCTTTTCTGGTTAATACCATGCCTACACATGAATTGCATAGGAATGAGCTGTGCGGTCCACATGTGGTTCTGTGTGGTGCAATTACTTAGTAAACTGCACAGTAACTGGATCTTTTGTACCATGCAATCCAGAGCAGGCAGGTGTGGTAAAACGTAATGCGTTTGCAACCTGTATTTGGGGTGTCATTAACTTCCTATTAGGGGTGCATATATACACACACACACACACAATTGCATTATATTTGACTTTTTAAATTACCGTATTTATCGCCGTATAACACACACATTCATTTTAAGAGGGAGGTTTCAGGGGGGGGGGGGGGAACAAAAAAAACAAACACCTTCAAATTTTAAATATGGAACTTTGAAGCAAAACTAGAAAATGCATTTCCTGGAGAAAATGCGTGAGAATGCTGAATAGCATCAAAACTGCCCATCATATTCCTCTATTATAAATCAGTACATGGTGTATCTGTGCTCTCCCCCACTGCCCATCACTGTGTATAAGAAGTGTTGGTAACCATGGAAACAAAACAGACAAACAAAAGCCTGGCTGCCCTAAATTTAATGAAATTTTCTGAAATTATCACTAAACTTAAACAGCTTTTTCGCAAAAACTGTAAAAGATATCAAACTGAAAAGATACAGCCAGATAGCTGAATAATTTGTGATCATTTTAAAGTTTGTTTGGTGTCTGTAGGTGAAAGTATGAAGGAGCTGAAACTTTTGGCAGCAGAAGATTTTATGGATTTTAAGCATGCTCTCATTGACTTCAATGTTAAAAAAAAGTGTTAAAAAGCTTAATATTTTAAAAAGTATAAATAGCAGGAAAAAAGTTCAAGAAGAGCACAGATCAGCTGAAAGAGCTGAACATTTTAAAAGTTGAATGGCTTTAATAGCTGAAAGTATGCAGAAGTTACACAGAGCCAAAAAACGTACGGAATAATAAGACTAGAAAATGCATTTCCTGGAGAAAATGCGTGGGAATGCTGAATAGCACCAAAACTGCCCCAACATATTGCCACCATCAAAACTGCCCCCATAAAATTTGCGCCATCCTATTGCCACGATCAAAACTGCCCCCATAAAATCTGCCTCCATCAAAACAGCCACCATCATATTCCTCTATTATAAACCAGTACATGGTGTGTCTGTGCTCTCCCCCACTGCTCGTCACTGTGTAAAAGAAGCTATGGTAACCATGGCAACAAAAGCCTTTAAAATGAAATTTTCTGAAATGATCACTAAACTGAAACCACTTTCACAAAAACTGTAAAAAATATCAAACTGAAAAGATATAGCCAGATAGCTGAATATTTTGTGAACATTTCAAGGTTTTTTTGGTGTCTGTAGGTGAAAGTATGAAGGAGCTGAAACTTTTGGCAGCTGAAGAAGATTTTACGGATTTTAAGCATGCTCTCATTGACTTCAATGTTAAAAAAAACAAAGTATAAAATAGTAGAAAAAAGTTGAAGGAGAGCACACGTCAGCTAAAAGGAGCATTTTAAAGTTGAATGGCTTTAATAGCTGAAAGCATGCAAAAAACGTGCGGAATAATAAAATGAAAAAGATGATGATGGATTATTATTATTATTATTATTATTATTAATAAATAAAAAAACAAATAATAGTGGGACTGCTGAAGCTAATAAGGATCCATGCCCATCTGCAGCCACACCATTGCCATCAGTGCAGTTTGATCTATGCCCATCTGCAGCCTAGAGGGGGGCGGGACGAGTGCCAACAGATTACATACAGCGAGAATTTCCTATGATAGACAGAACAGTGGTCCAATGGCGGCCCAGGAGATGGGACTTCTTATTACAGAGGCCGCCAAGTAAACAGGAGATTCTCACTGTAGGTAATGACGGCACTGGCCCCGCCCCCTCCCTTTCATCTCCAAGGCAGCTAAAATTGAAGCATCGGTATATAACACGCACACGCTATTTGCATACGATTTTCAGGGTAAAAAAAGTGCGTGTTATACACCAATAAATACAGTACTATCCTCAATTGAAATTAATATGCATTTATTGTTGGCTATTATTGGCACCTAAAGTGCAAGAGAATCTCAAGAAAAATGCAGTCTGCAGAGACTGACCATCTCTTGCATCATGTCTGCAATAACTTACTTAACCACTTCAGCGTCGGAAGGTTTTACCACCTTCCTGACAAGAGCACTTTTTACAATTTGGCACTGCGCTGTTTTAACTGGTAATTGCACGGTCATGGAATGCTGTACCTAATGAAATGTGCATCCTTTTATCCCCACAAATAGAGCTTTCTTTTGGTGCTATTTGATCACCTCTGTGGTTTTAATTTTTTTGTGCTATAAACAAAAAACACACAATATTTTTTACTATAATAAATATGCCCCAAATAAAAAAAAAAATAATAATTCTTCATCGATAGAGAGATTTTATTACATCTTTTCATGTGACAACACTGAAGAAATGACACTTTACTACAATATAAATCAGTGAGTGTACAGCTTGTATAACAGTGTACATTTGCTGTCCATTCAAAATAACTCAACACACAGCCATTAATGTCTAAACTGCTGGCAACAAAAGTGAGTACACCCCTAAGTGAAAAATGTCCAAATTGGGCCCAATGTCCTGAGGTCTGATGAGACCAAGATAAACTTATTTGGTTCAGATGTCAAGTGTGTGGTGGCAACCAGGTGAGGAGTACAAAGACAAGCATGGTGGAGGGAGTGTCATGGTCTGGGGCTGCATGGGTGCTGCCGGCACTGGGGAGCTACAATGAGCTACAATGAGCTCATTGAGGGAACCATGAATGTCAACATGTACTGCGATATACTGAAGCAGAGCATGATCCCCTACCTTCAGAGACTGGGCCACAGGGCAGTATTCCAGCATAACAACCCCAAACATACCTCCAAGACGACCACTGCCTTGTTAAAGAAGCTGAGGTTAAAGGTGATGGACTGGACAAGCATGCCTCCAGACCAAAACCCTATTGAGCATCTGTGGGGCATCCTCAAATGGAAGGTGGAGGAACGCAAGGTCTCTAATATCCACCAGCTCTGTGATGCCATCATGGAGGAGTGGAAGAGGACTCCAGTGGCAACCTGTGAAGCTCTGTTGAACTCCATGCCCAAGAAGGTTAAGAAGGTGCTAGAAAATAATGGTGGCTACACAAAATATTGACACTTTGGGCCCAATTTGGAAATTTTCACTTAGGGGTGTACTCACTTTTGTTGCCAGTGGTTTAGACATTAATGGTTGTGTGTTGAGTTATTTTGTAGGGGACAGCAAATTTACTTCTCCCTCGGATCCAGCGATGTCCCCCCGCTGTACGAGCGAGCCTTGTCTCGCTCTATCACATCGCCGATCTCCGTTCCCTGCGAGCGTTGCGACACACGGGGACGGAGATCGGCGCCAAATTCAAAAAGTGAAACACACAGTATAATGTAATCTTACATTGCTGTATGTAATAATTTCACATCCCCTTTGTCCCTAGTGGTCTGCCCAGTGTCCTGCATGCAGTTTTATATTATAAAAACTGTTCTTTATGCCTGGAAACTGGAGATTGTCCATAGCAACCAAAACTGTCCCTTTACATCAAAAATGATTTCAGACCAGCTAGAAAACAGCGATAATAAATTGTAATCACTTGCAGAATTGAGCGATAGCGATTTGTGGGGAGATCCGTCATCAAATACTGAAAAGTAATGACAGTGACAATTCTGCAACTGAGCAAATTTCAGTGTTATTGATTTGATTACATAATTGAATAATTTTTTTTTATTCTTATATTATTATTTGGTACAATTATAGTTATTATAATTTCATTTTTCAAACTTTATCATACCCGGGATGTCTGCTAGACTCTGGTTTGAACAGATTTAAGAGAGTTATTCCTAAGAATTACAGGACTACAATATAAAACGCCAAATTTTCATGCAAAATAATTGTACCGCTTTTAGCACCTAAAATCCGAAATAATCGTACCGCCAGGGAGGTTAAACTTCCCTCATTTACACACCAATCTCTTTTTTTTTGCTAGAAAATTACGTAGAACCCCCAAACACACACACATAAAAAAAAAAAACCCCACACACAACTAACCAGTAAAGTTAGCCCAATTTTTTTTGTATAATGTGAAAATTTTACACCGCAAGAATCGTGATCTTTTTATTCTAAGCAAAAAAAAATAAAAAATCATGACTCTCATTTTGCCCAGAATCAATGTCATTGATCTATAGAGAGGTCAATGACAGGTCCCCATGATGTGTATAGCAGGCCCATGTCATTGATGTGTATATAGCGTGGTCAATGACGGGTCCCCATGTTGTGTATAGGAGACCCATGTCATTGATGTGTATATAGAGTGGTCAATGACAGGTGCCCATGTTGTGTATAGCAGGCCATGTCATTGATGTGTATATAGAGTGGTCAATGACAGGTGCCCATGTTGTGTATAGCAGGCCATGTCATTGATGTGTATATAGAGTGGTCAATGACAGGTGCCCATGTTGTGTATAGCAGGCCCATGTCATTGATGTGTATATAGAGTGGTCAATGACAGGTGCCCATGTTGTGTATAGCAGGCCCATGTCATTGATGTGTATATAGAGTGGTCAATGACAGGTCTCCATGTTGTGTATAGCAGGCCCATGTCATTGATGTGTATATAGAGTGGTCAATGACAGGTGCCCATGTTGTGTATAGCAGGCCCATGCCATTGATGTGTATATAGAGTGGTCAATGACAGGTGACCATGTTGTGTATAGCAGGCCCATGCCATTGATGTGTATATAGAGTGGTCAATGACAGGTGCCCATGTTGTGTATAGCAGGCCCATGTCATTGATGTGTATATAGAGTGGTCAATGACAGGTCTCCATGTTGTGTATAGCAGGCCCATGTCATTGATGTGTATAGAGAGTGGTCAATGACAGGTGCCCATGTTGTGTATAGCAGGCCCATGTCATTGATGTGTATATAGAGTGGTCAATGACAGGTCCCCATGTTGTGTATAGCAGGCCCATGTCATTGATGAGTATATAGAGTGGTCAATGACAGGTCTCCATGTTGTGTATAGCAGGCCCATGCCATTGATGTGTATATAGAGTGGTCAATGACAGGTCCCCATGTTGTGTATAGCAGGCCCATGTCATTGATGAGTATATAAAGTGGTCAATGACAGGTCTCCATGTTGTGTATAGCAGGCCCATGTCATTGATGTGTATATAGAGTGGTCAATGACAGGTCCCCATGTTGTGTATAGCAGGCCCATGTCATTGATGTGTATATAGAGTGGTCAATGACAGGTCCCCATGTTGTGTATAGCAGGCCCATGTCATTGATGTGTATATAGAGTGGTCAATGACAGGTCCCCATGTTGTGTATAGCAGGCCCATGTCATTGATGTGTATATAGAGTGGTCAATGACAGGTCCCCATGTTGTGTATAGCAGGCCCATGTCATTGATGTGTATATAGAGTGGTCAATGACAGGTCCCCATGTTGTGTATAGCAGGCCCATGTCATTGATGTGTATATAGAGTGGTCAATGACAGGTCCCCATGTTGTGTATAGCAGGCCCATGTCATTGATGAGTATATAGAGTGGTCAATGACAGGTCTCCATGTTGTGTATAGCAGGCCCATGTCATTGATGTGTATGTGTGTGCTCCAGGCCTGATAGCTCTCCCCATACAATATGCTCCCACACTTGTTATTCCTTTATGGAAAGCTCAGCTTTCATAAACGATGACTGGCGGCAGCACACGCCTTCTTCTACTAATACAAATCTCTCACAATACGGCCGTATATTATGGGATGGGAGCCTGTAAAGCGCTTATAACTCCAGCATTTATGTAGCTGGAAAAAGCAGGCCTTGGAGCCCTGAAGAAGAGAATGGTGGAAGAAGGAACACCACCCGGCCCCAGCCACCTACCTGCTCGGGGTGAAGGGAGCTCAGTGCGCCCCTCGCCTCACCCTCCGGAAAACACGAGCTCGGGAACACTGGCCCGATGAACACAACTTTAGGACGGCTGAATCGTGTCTATTTCGGCTGCACCAATCACAGCGCACAGGTAAGACACGGCCTTCCTCCTCGGCCAATAGAGAGGCGCGCTAGTTGAGAAGTAGAAGTTGTCTTGCAGTCTTAGCACCCCGGCATCCCTACAGACGAGTGCTCTCCTCCGCCTGGTGCTCTACACTGGGATGTGCAATAAACATTTATTTACATGGATACATTTCCCACGGGAAAAAACAAAACCCCTTTGACTGAACGTTTGTACACACATTGTATGTAAAATTCTGCAGGTCAGAGTGGCGTTATGTTTCCTGAGCACAGCAGTAATATGGTTCATAGTATCCATTGCCATGAGTAAAGTTCATTTCAGAAACAAAGTCTGGTGGAGCCCATGTCAGACCCCTTTCACACCGTGCGTTAGCGGTAAGTAGGGTTGCCACCTCATCCCTTTAAAACCGAACACATATTATTTGCACAGTTTCTGTGGCTGATTAAGGTGATAATTAAACTCACTTGGTGCATGAAATTAGCCTCAGAACCTGTGTAACTCACATGTGTTCGGGTTTAAAGGAATGAGGTGGCAACTCTAGCGGTAAGGTGCCGCTTGTTTTAGAGGTACTTTACCGCTGTTTTAGCAGTGCTTTTTGGCCGCTAGTGGGGGCGTTTTTAACCCCAAAAAGGGGTTAAAAATGCTTGCATTGCGTCAAAAGTGCTGCCCATTCCCAGAAGGGTCCTGTGCATGTTTGGGTAAGGTGACCAGACATCCCGGTTTCCAGGGACAGTCCCCGAATTGAGGACACTGTCCCCAGACCAAGTCTGTCCCTGGTTTTGTCCCCGGATTAGATTTGAACAGGTACTGGGGCAATTTCAAAGTCAGTCAGTGCAGAATAAAAAAATCAGAATTACACACCTCCACTCCTACTAGCTTAGGGGGTGTATTTTTTCCCATTATCTGTGCCCCTTTCTGCTGGTCGGAGCGGAGGGAATATTTCTTCAGTTTCGGGCACATGCCCATTCAGCTCTGCTTGCATGTTCTTCTGCCTTGGCTTAAGTCCCGGCCAGCCGCCTGCCTGCTTATCTCCTTGCCTTCCCTGGCGGAGTGATCTTCCTCCGCTCCCCACCCAGTAGTTGCTAGTGCCTGGAGAGTAAGACTTAACACACTGTGAAGTGGGTGGCGGCGGCGGCGATGGTCAGGGAGCTGCTGATTAGCGCCATTACCAGTAAAAAAAAAATGTCCCCAGAATCAATTTTAAAAATCTGGTCACCTTATGTTTGGGCCCTGTTCAGGAGTGATTGCAGGCAAAAATTCTGACCTGATTCGTATCTGAACCAGTGAATAGACACAGACCCAGGGCACCAACCCGCACCTGCACATATATGAACCCAGCCTAAAGTGCAATTTCACCTATAAGGCTAGGTTTCCACTAGTGCGACTTTTCATGCAATTTGGGAATGAAAAGTGGCATGACAAGTCGTACCCCATGATTTCCAATGAGTACCGTTCATATCTGTGCGACTTCAAGACACAGCAACTTCAAAGTAGTCCCTGCACTACTTTGGTCCCACTTTGATGCGACTTGCCCAGGCATTGCTTCAAGTTGCGGTAAAATCGCGGCAAAATTGCGTGACTTTGGGGACGCAATAGTGGAAACATAGCCTTAGTATCAATTCAGTTCTGCTACTGTCCCCCTCCGTTCTGTTGCTGTCCCCCTCCAGTTTTCCTCTGTACCCCCCATCCGTTCTGCTACTGTCCCCCTCCGTTCTGCTGCTGTCCCCCTCCAGTTTTCCTCCATGTCCCCCTCCGTTTTTGTGGTGATTATTTTGTTAGTTTGACAAGTTAACTTATTTTGTTTTTGTAAACTGGCACTTTACAACAAATGTTGCACTGTATTTTCTGTGAAATATATATGCATATGAGCATATCATATATATATTTTTTTTTTTGGGGAGTGGATCTTGGGTGGGAGTTCCCACACTTTTTTCCCCAGGACTTGACACCTGCATTCAACCCAGCGGATTAGTACAGCAATCTCCCCCCACTGAGCTGTTGTGTTCCGACAGGGGGACAGCCCTCCCACCAAAACACTCCAATCAGCGCTCTCAGCCATTGGCCCTTTTTTTAACCAGTCGATATTGCCCAGCATTCAGCCCATGTGTATGCAGCATTAGGCTGTATGCACAATATGTGCAGTGACTGCGGTTTTCCTGCAATGTAAAATTCTTGTCACTGCAAGCGACTTGCTCTTTTGCTTTTGGTGCCGCTCAAAGTAGAAGTGAAAAACATATCCCTGTGTCCCAGAGCATGGGGTGCAGGCTCGTCTTTATTCCAACCCAGAGGGCTTAAATATAACGAGGAAAGAATCACCGCTACTCCCATCCAGCCCAGGTGAATAAACAAAAAGGAGCGGCCTAAGCCTACATGTTTTTTGGGGGGGGGGGGGCAGCATGCCAACGCCGCCCCCCCCTTCCACCCAGGGAGACAGATAGCGATTCTTCCCCCCTGTACGCAGGAGACAGATGGGAATGGACAGACAGGAATGCAGCAACATGCTGCATTTTATCGCAGTGCACTGTACAGGATCGCATTTCACTATACAGCAGCGCATTGCGCTTCTGTACAGTGTCATGAATGACATGTACTTTTGCACACTTCAAATAAAGTTTGTACAAATACAAAAAAAAGGGAGCTGTGTGTTATGCGCTGAAGTGCGCACCCTACTACAGTCAGGAACAAACAGCTGCTGGAGAGAAAAACGCTGTGGCAGCTGTCCATCATTATGAGAATACAGTCTGTTGGAGAAGAATATTGTGTTAAACACTTTTTTACATTTTAAGGCCTTGTTTACCTTTGCAGTTGGGGGGGGGGGGGGATTGTCAGTAAAAACACACAGCTGAGCTGCGTTTTGACCACCTCCCAACTGCTTCCCCTTAAAGTGGTTGTAAACCCTCTTATATACCCAGTGCAGTGAATAGCCTCAGATGATACACAGAGAGGAAACAAACCCTCCTGCATAGGTTTTACTTGTGTATGTGTTTATCTCTTCCCTACAAAGTGGCAGAATCTGTTAAAATCCTTCTCCATCTGTTAGTATCACAGATCAGGGGGTGGAGAGCTGCATTTACACTGTGTGAGAGCCGATTGGAGGAAAGACACACACCTCCCTTCACACAGCAAACTGCACCAAAGGAAGGTTAAAGAGCTGTGTTGTGAATAGACAAGCTCCTTGCTGAGCTCTTCTCCCCATTATACATTTATGGGGAAATCTTCTCAGAAGCGAATTATGCTGATAACAGACAGGGCGGTTTTTAAGGCAGGGCAAAAGGGGCAGCTGCCCTGGGCCCTGTCATTGTTGTGGGGCCCAAAGCAGCTGCCTCATACTTGCCAACTATCCTGGTTTAAATTCCCTCGCCCCTTTGAGGTTTTAGTCATGTGCTGTGTCCCAATATCTCCGTGTGAAGTGCTGCTACTAATGCTGCCCAGCTCTGCCCTATTGTTGTGTACAGATGACTCACCTGCAGACCCTGTGTTTACATGTAAATTACCGGCATTCATATGTAAATAGTGGTGGCATTCATATGTAAATAGCGGTGGCCGGCAGCATTTATATGTATATCATGCCCCCTGAGGTCATATCCACAGTAATCTCTAGCAACCAATCAACAAGCAGAAATCATGTGCTGTAACCTCTTGCAACTAACCAGTGAGCTGTAATGTGTTCTCTAACCTCTAGCAACCAGTCAGTGAGCAGTAATGATGACAGGCCCAGAACCAGGCCTGGTTGGACGCTTTAGGTATCCGCGTTTCCCGGAGCCAATCAGTGGGTGCGTCTGGCCCCGCTGAGGAGTCTGGGGAAAAGGTACTTAAGATGTTGAAGTCACGTGTTCAAGGTTCATTCGTGAGGCGATTGCTGCCTGTTCCTGGATCTGGACCAGGGTAGCCCCCCGAGAGTGTGTGCCGCCCCACAACTTGGTCGGTGTGACTAGCCCCATTAGACCCGCATGGTCTGGGGTAAGGATCCGTCTGTTCCCGAGTCTCGGAAACGGCTGATCCGAGGCACAGTAACTGAAGGAGGATTCAAGACATCCGGGTAAGCGATCGGGGGAGGACTCTTCGGAGAAGGGCCAACGAGCTGACATCCCAAGAAGTGCTTGGTTGCTGGGTTGTCAAGGACATTGACGAATCCATGTTTTTCCAGTACTACCAAGGAGACAACGAACATTCCAGGTACCGAGGAAAGGTTCCTTTTCATTTTCGGTTGCAAGCTTTATTCAAGGTCAAAAACTTTGTAAGTTCCGGATTAAAGTGCTGACTGCCATAATCTCTGGCTAGAGATTTGTTCAGCCTTGAAGCACCCAGCTGCGAGTGGCTACTCTCTGGGTTGTGTCAGAGACTTTCTGGTGATTAGCAGTTCAAGGTGCCTGAGTTTTTTCACCCTTGCCCTCTGTTCCCATACAAGAATGTTTGTTGGATGTTACCCCTACAAATAAAAACCTTTCCAAAGGACTTTTATGGTGTCAGCGTCCAAAGTTGTTGAGTACTAACCCTGGGAACCCCTAGATGTGGAAGAACAAGCCAAGCGGAGGTAACTGATAAGCCCAAAAGTCAAGGACACCCCATCGAAGGTTATGGCCGTTACACTAACTTCTGGCAACCAATTGCAATAGCTGCCTGATCTGATTCAATAAACTGATTTTGAGTCTAGCTGCTATTTATTGCATGTCTCTGAGCAGGTGGAGAGCAAAACTGCATGGGGGGGGGGGGGGCAAGAAAAGTTTTGCTTAGGGTCCAATCAATATTAAAGATGGCCCTTATAGCAGAGGAACTAAGCACAAGAGAGAAAGGACACTCAGAGCTTTGGAGAGAGATAAGTAATTTCAGGAACCATAAACCAGGCGGTGACAGAAAATGCAGTTAAAATCACACCTAACCACTTGCCTACTGGGCACTTAAGCCCCCTTCCTGATCAGACCAATTTTCAGCTTTACTCTCACACTTTGAATGACAATTACTCAGTCATGTAATACTGTACCCAAATTATTTTTTTGTCCCTTTTTTCACACAAATAGAGCTTTTTTTTGGTGGTATTTTATCACCTCTGGGTTTTTTTGTTTTGTTTTTTTGCGCTATAAATAAAAAAAGACAGAAAATGTTGAAAACAAAAGCACATTTTTCTTAGTTTCTGTGATAAGATTTTTCAAATTATTAATTTTTCTTTATAAATTTTGACCACAATTTATACTGCTACATATCTTTGGTTAATATAACCCAAATTAGTGGATATTATTTGGTCTTTATGAAAGTTAGAGTCTACAAGCTGTGGTGAAAATCATAAAAAAAAAATTATCACATCTGATGTACTGGTGGCCTATCTCATTTCTTGCGACACAAACAAGCCAGGAAAGTACAAATACCCCCCAAATGACCCATTTTTTTTTAAATTAGGCATTCCAAGGTATTAAGTAAGATGCATGGTGAGGTTTTTGATTTTGTCATTTTTTCCCACAATTTTGTAAAATTAAGATTTTTTTTCCCACAAAATTGTCATTGTAATAGGTTATTTCTCTCACATGGCATGTGTATACCACAAATAATGCCCCAAAATACATTCTGCTACTCCTCCTGAGTATTACGATACCACATGTGTCTGACTTTTTCACAGCCTAGCCACATAGAGAGGCCCAACATGCAGGGATCACCATCACATGTTCTAGGAGCATAAATTACGCATTAACTTGTTGACTACCTATTAAACTTTTGAAGGCCCTGGAGCACCAAGACAATGACACGTGACACTGATGTAGCACTGATGGCAGATGGCACTGATGGCACATGACACTGATGACAGATGGCACTAATATGTGGCACTGATGACAGATGGCACTGATGTGGCAGATGACAGGTGAAACTGATAAGTAGCACTGATGACACGTGAAACGGATGACAGATGGCACGTGACACTGATGACAGATAGCACTGATACATGGCACTGATGACACATGACACTAACAGATGGCACATGACACTGACAGGTGGCACTGGGGGCAGGTGGCACTGATAGGTGGCACTGGGGACAGATGGCACTGATAGGTGGCACTGGGGAAAGATGGCACTGGCAGGTGGCACTGGGCACAGATGGAACTGTGTGTTTGTGTGTGTGTGGGCACGGTGTTTGTGTTCACACTCACACTGCAGCCGGAGGTCGCTCTCCGAGAGAGATGATTTCATATGTTTACATATGAGATCATCTTTCATTGGACACTCATATTGAGTGCTAAATGGCCGCTGTGATTAGCCATTTAGCATGATCTGTAAATTGGCTGTGTCCAAGGTGGCGCGCAGTGAGGGACGCAGGGACACCCTCCCGGCAATTGAGCGTCACGCTGTAGACGTCTTTCGCCTATAGCGCAGGCGCGAGGTGGTTAATGAAATAGCAAAAATAACACAGTTCAGGAATGTAGTCAAAAACAGAAGCCAGGGTTTGAATGCCAGAGCAGTTAATCAGACGAGCCTGGATCAGGAGTCAGCAAAGTAAGGAGCAAAATCAGGAACAGGTAACGGAAGAGAAGCCAGCCAGGCCAAGTCTTAAGGCTCATACACACGATTGGACTTTGTACAAACTTTCCCATGGATTTTTGTACAAATGGCATCGACCGTGAACTTGTATTGCATACACACAGCAGGACTTTATCAGCCAACTTGAGTCACTGTGGAAACAACGAGTGGCTGCTAATTAACGGACATCTGAGCAGCACTGAAATAAAAGAACTGCCCACAAGCAGCAGCAGCTAGCCCTATTAGGTAAACACTACAAATATACTGTATCTGCTTTGTTCAGGTTTCATGAGTGAGTTTTACAACCACTTTAAAGCAGTGTTCCGCCCCAAAGAATAAAAAATAAATTAAAAGCCAGCAGCTACACATACTGCAGTTACTGGCTTTTAACAATAGGACACTTACCTGTCCTGGAGTCTAGCGATGTCGGCCCTGCAGCCGATGTTTCCATCAGCTATCAGATGCTGCCGCCACCATTGCAGGTGAGGGTACCTGGTAGTGTAGCCTTATGGCTTCATGCCGGGAACCCCACTGCATATGTGCGAGGCCTCGCTCCTCTCTCCTACTGGCCCGGTGACAGGGAGAGGAGGAGGGAGCCCCGCGGTGATGTCACGGGTCAAAGACAGGTATCCTGCCCCCCCAAAAAAAGGTGCCAACTGTGGCACCGGATGGAGAGAGGAGACAAATGAGTGGAAGTTCCACTTTTGGGTGGAACTCTGCTTTAAGATGCAAAGGCAGTGGGGGGGGGGGGTGTACACATGTGCCTGTTGAAGGCAATATATTCACCTGAATGCAACATGGTAGCAGTGCAGTTGCAGGATTTTAGGGATTAAACAAAGTGGTGAGGGGGCAACATAACACCTCCTCACCACCTCTCAGACACCTTCTGAAGAGCCATCCACTATGCATTATTCTTCAGAGGGCATCACTAGTGTAATGAGTCCTTGCTTGATCAACTTCCTGTATCCTAGCCTAGATGAGGATGATGTGTGCAGCCATGCCTTAGGGTCTTAAAAACCTGGCAGAGCCAAGCACAGGGTGTTTACGTGATTCCACACAGACACCTCACTTGACTCTGCCAGGTCTCTAGACATGTCTACACATGCACAAGATGTCAAGGTAAGATAGCGGCATAGGTATAGCAACAAGAGGCCACCATCACAAAATGGACCCTTCTCTGTTCCATTCCTTCTACTGCTTCTACTATCCTTTGGAAATTTTCTACTTTTGATGCTTACAATTTTTTTTAACATGAACACCCACAAACCAATTGCCCAAGAGATGGTATAGGTGTCTTTATGACCCTTTACATTGTTTTCCTTTATTATGTAGCATAGTCCCAGTTTCTTTGCCACACTGCCACGCTATATATACTGTACGGTGGACCTACCCACTGATCAGTGTCTTTTGGTTTTCACATTTTTGTCACCTATATGGGTGGCACAGACTCGGATGTCCACAAAGACACTTCTGAGATTCATCTCTACTGCAAAAAAGTGTATTTTCTGTTTTTTACCTGCGAGAGCCAAAGTATGGAAGAGTGGACCACCCAATTTAACAATCACTATTAAAACTATATGGCCATATGGACTGTTTACATGGGATCATTACAATTTAAAGACCTATTATTCTAGAATTCGTTATTCATGGGTATCTCCAAGATTCCTTCCCCTCCCCGCTAGGCACTTGTTTCTTCTCCCACCCTCCCCTTTTATCTTCTGTGATCTTCTTTTCCCCCGTCCTCTTCCTTTTAAACATTTTATTGAAGATAATACAGTACATATTATTAGTACTTTACAATAAAATACGATATATAATATGAATAGAGAAACTTCTCAAATAAACATATAAAAATAAAAATAATAATAAAATAAATAAAATAATAAATGCATGTCTTAAAGATAAGGTATATGAGTATGTGTAAACTTTTTTGCACTTTTCAAATTATAATTATTATTGTTAGTACAATACTTGGTGAGGTTAAGATTAAACTAGAAGAATAGTACAATATTTATAAAGATTGATTATTCCCCCTGTCCTCTTATACACCTGTCCTCCCTTTTCCTCTCCCTATCTCCTTCAACATTCTTCTTTCACTGTGATCTGCAGATTTAGTAAGACAGCAGTATAATGGAATTTTTGGGGGAAAAACACTCCCTCCCTCATAATGTCCACTCAGAATAAAAAAAGATTCAAGCAGTTTTTATTTCCTTTAACCACTTCAACCCCGGAAGGTTTCACCCCCTTTCTGATCAGAGGATTTTTTGCAATTTGGCACTGCGCTACTTTACTTTGGTAATTGTGTGTTCATGCAACACTGTACCCAAACAAAATGTATGTCCTTGTTTTCCCACAAATAGAGCTTTCTCTTGGTGGTATCTGATCACCTCTGTGGTTTTTATTTTTTGTGCATTAAACAAAAAAAAGACTGACAATTTAGAAAAAATATATATTTTTATATGTCTTTTAACCAGACTCAAATTGATTTTCTAGACATTACGATCATTAAGGATGCTATGGGGAGATTAGCTACACGACTATTCAGGAAGGAGACTGCCGGCAATACGCTTTTGCACACCGACAGTTTCCATCCTGAGTCTTTAAAAAAATCTATTCCATATAGCCAACTGTTACGAATAAAACGAAACTGTACAACTGAGGAAGCTTTCCAGGAAGAGGCAGATGAACTTAGTAGGAGACTGTTATTACGGGCTATACTAAAACTTGCCTGAAAAAGGCTTTTAATCGCGTCAAGAACCAAGATAGACAAACTTTGTTGTTTGTAAAAAAAAAATCCAACAAGGCTGACCAGATTAATATTACGGTTTTCGAGTGAACATGAAAAAATAAACAAAATCCTCACAAAATATTGGTCGGTGTTAACGGAGGACCCAGCGTTGTCTACCGTTGTCACCTCAAAACCTCAAATTACCTTTCAGAAAGCGGGCTCCATTGGAGACTCACTGACACAAAGTGAGTACAAAGGAAGTCAACACTTAGATCCATGTAAAACTTGGGGGACCTACCTATGTGGGTCCTGTTCTTTCTGTGAATTTATAAAGCAATGCACAACTTTTAAATTACCGAATGGTGAGAACTTTCGGTTAAAACACTTTGCTAATTGCAAAACAAGCGGTGTAGTCTACCTGTTTCAATGCGAGTGTGGGTCTTTCTATATTGGGAAGACCAAACAAGAATTTGGGCAACGTATAAGTAAACATCTGTCTGGCATGAGGATTTGCAACCTATATCTTCCATTGGGGAGACATGTAGCAAAGACTCATGCCTATAGGATGCCTGTTGTGAACTTCACTGTTGTGGATCGAGTACATATACCACTTAGAGGAGGGGATTGGAACAAAATACTTTTGCAGCGCGAAATGCGCTGGATTAGGCTTTTAGAAGCTACAACCCCCCCAGGTCTTAATGAAACAGAGAGCTTTAGGCCATTTCTAGATGGCTATGTTTCGGGAAAAACTGATTAATGAATTGGTATGGAGATAACTTAATCCTTTTCATGTTTCTCTTCTTTTTTTTTTGTGAAGGTTCATTTCTATTTTTCATTTGCATTTTCATAATGGGTTTTCCATTTGTAATATAATTGTATTTATTCTTTGTGAACAACATTTGATACTGCTAACACATGGTCATAAGAAGATTTATTTTCTATAGATGGGATCTGCAGTTACTGCACTCCCGGCACAGGTAAGCCCACTTACATGACCCCACAGAGGAGAGGCTAAGGGGTTTTCTTTACCCTTTTTTCTCTATCCTTTCCCGATTTGGGGTTGTTTACGTGGGCTCTGGATTCGTTCTTAGCCGGCCCCTTATGTGGCTGTCATAGACTTCTTTCTTTCCTCTGTGTCTGTGGTTATAGTTCTTGTCTTGAATGGCATATCACACCTGATAAATATATTTGGGGTTAGTTTGTGATTAAATTTGCCATTTTTTTTTTTTGGATTAAATATCCATATGCCCATTAAAACAAATTGATTGAGGAAGGGTCTCCTAAAGTGTAGTAAACATTTTAAGGGATAATATGAGTTTAAACAAGATCAGAATATATTAAGTGATTTATGGTCTATTTTCCAGTTTTTGCCCTTTTAGGTATTCTTCTATTTATGTAGGGGAGATAAACGGCGCTGTCTTCTTGGTGACGGCGCCGCCATCTCCTCATTTGTTTTCTCTGGGGCGTTCGCCTGAGCCGCTTGTTGCGTGATACTGTCACTTCCGGTTGCGGAAGTGTCATCACGTCCAGAAGTTTCGGATGGGTATTACTTCCGGTTCCGGCGGAGAGTGGCGCTACTTCCGGTTCCGGTTGAGGATGACGCACCGGATGTATACATAACAACAGTGATGACGCTGTTGTTTAGGCAATAATGGCGCCTTGTAATTGGAATGGTCTCTGAGTAAGACCTCCCATTAAAGGAGCTTGTTGAGAGTTAGGAGGAGTCATCTTTTTGATTGGAGGACTCTTTGGCGCCAATCAATCTGACTTGGGTTACTTAAGGCAAATGCCAGAAGCCCTAACAGGTGGGAACTTTTCACATGTCCTTAGGATTCTTAGGATTTGATTGTACTGGCAGGACAACCAAGGAACTTTGGTTTACGAACATTGGACTCCATTACTGCGGTAAGCAATAATTGAGCAATCTTTCTCTTTAAAGAAAAGTGATAAGATAGTAAAAATTAAAACTTTCCCTGGTTTTTCTCTGCCTTAGGTCCTTCAAATAATTTAGGGTTTACACAATGTGGGGTTTCCTCACTTGTTGACCCATTGGACATGCTTCAAAGAAGTTTCTTATTCCCATCTACTGTTGAGTCTTCCAGACTCCTGGGCTTTGTAGTGCGTGACGATTCAGTAGATCATTATCATCTTTACTTCTTTCTCCTTGGTCCGTTTTTTGTTTTGAGCAGTGCCAAGAAAGAGATAAATGTTTCTTGGATGTTAAAAACAAACATGTGTCTCAATACCGCTGACTTTCTCACTTTGGATCCCCTGGGCGGCATATCCAGATGACTTGAAACGACACCCGCTAACCAGGACGACACTTAAACTGATACAAGACCTCCCCCAACAGACCGAAATTACTTCAGGCAGAGGACCCTTGACACCACTTCAGGACAACCCGGACTTCATACCGGGGTTAGGCAACCCACAGCTTCAGACCACCAATGGAGATAGACCCTTACTAGCCAAGGACTGTTACACACACAACGAGTTGAAAGGTCTCCCCGAAATGAAAAGGGAATTAGGTCGGTCCAGGCTAACTTTCTGGACTTATCTCCAAGTACGGAGCTATCTCCAGAAACACGGGAAGCTAGGCACGTTCACTAGGCGCTTGACAGGCTTTGAGTCGGTGTGTCTCTCTGGTGCACAAATTAACAAGGCTACTTCGATAGCATATGAGTGGTTGCAGGAGGCTAAACAGCCAACAGGTGACGGGCCCAGGAGGCGATGGTCGGAGGATCTACAGGTAACAATCAGTGTGAAGCAGTGGAGGAGTGCCTGTGTGTTAGCTCATAAGTGCTCAATCAGCACTAAAATTCAGGAATCAGCCTTTAAATTACTGACGCAATGGTACCTGACACCCCAAAAGTTACATAAGTGGAATCCGCAGGTCCCCGAAATTTGCTGGAGGTGTCAGAGAGAGGTGGGTTCCTTACTGCATATCTGGTGGCACTGTCCGCTGATTATTCCCTTTTGGGATGCAGTGAGGAAGCACATCAGAGCTATGACAGGAACTACTTTGACCCTGGATGCCGCTGGTTGCTTGTTGCACATATCCAGCTAGTCTCTGAAGAAGTACAAGCACTCCCTCACCATACACCTACTGAATGCAGCAAAGTCCCTTATTCCAGTGCACTGGAAGTCCTCCGTGGTCCCTTCCGTAAAAGATTGGCTACACAGAGTTGTAGACATTTACGAAATGGAAAACACAAGGGCTCAAGCAGATGGAAAAGTGGAGAGTTTCCTGGGAACTTGGCAACCATGGATTATCTTCAGGCACTCTGCGACATTCGCAGAGATTGTCTCAGGTTGAGGCGGGGCAGTATACTGCCCTAAAGGACCGATCCACATCTCCCAAAGCTACATGGTGGCGAACCCTCTGGTTCTAGGGGTTGACCCTTACTTTCTCATTTCTGAGGTGCCTTGGGCCTTTGTTTGGCATATAAATATGAGGCAGAATGGCGTGTCACCCGTACCCCAAGACGACGTGATTTATCACGAAACGCGTAGGGCGGTGTGACACGCTAGAATTTGCCTCTCGTTCAACATAAGGATACAAATTGTGGAAAACTGTGTTCGGCCGACGCATCCCTTTTTTAATATGCCTTCTTTTTCATCAATACTGTAAGTGTATTTCTTCCTTTTTTATATATTTTAATAAACGGTATTTCACTATTTGGAGTATCTTTCCGTTTTATGGTCAACTTCCTATCAATCTATTGGAATACCTTTGAACTGGCACTTGGTGCCACGTGGTTCGGTTCGATCTGTTAAAGTGTGATCTACCAGGACATCCGAGCATCAATAAAGCTGGGGAATCAGACACCCATGGTGGTCGGTTGGATTTGTCAAAGTGTGATTTACCAGGATATCTGGTAAGAAGCCATCTTATCCCTTTGGTGGTGGTGCACTATAGCTTTTTCCATAAGTTGGAGCAGCAACCAGAATTCTGAGGCTATTTGACACACGTGGTGTTCCTTTTTAGTTTTATTTATGGACTATAATTTATGATTATTTGCTGATTAATTTTGTTTCACGTTTTGCATTTCACTATAGAGTATTATTTGTACTAAGGTCACTTGTTCACACATATGATTCTTGTAATTTTTGCTTTTTTATGTAAATGTATATTATGTATATTTAATAGAACTTTTGTTGTCTATTAAGTTCAGTATACACAGTGTTTTCACGAACACATATTGGCCCCTGCACTAGGGGATATTATATTTGTCCACTAGTCTGTTTTTTAAGTTTTGTCCCCCAATTGGAGGGACCAGTCACCCTATTCTAAACTTTAGGGAGTGCGCGGTTCTCTTTGTCTTCTTTTTACTCACATATATTTTTTGGTATATATTAGAACTGCAGCATTATTTTGACTTGTATACAATATTCTGTAGCGCGATCTTTTTCCCTTTTTTTCATTTCTGATTTCCCCTTCCATTCTTTTCACCCCTCCTTTACTTATTCGCTTTGTCTTATTTTTCTTTTTCTCTCCCCCCCAAGGCCCCTACCCTCCCCCCTTCCCAAACTTTTCTCTGCTATTCTCTGCCAACTATTCTTTCCGTAGTTCTCTTTTGAGGCTTCCTGACTCTCCCAATCTCTGTCAAACACAATGGAAACATGTTTTCTGGTTACATCTGCACGAGGTATTCAAATTCTGTTTGCTAACTCTATTTAATAGCATTGTCATAGTATTTGTATAACCGTGGATCACATTGTGTTTCTTGCTCCTATTGTATTATTATTGGCTTCAATAAACTCTTTAATGGAAAACAAACAAACAAACAAACATGTGAGTAGTCAAATGTTGGGGTTTAATGTTATTATGTTAGTTTGTAAATGTACTTTTGATATATTTATTGTTTATTATGTGTTCGCAGAGAGTGGCTTCCCTGAAGAAGAAACTATTTACACATACTTTTCGAAACGCGTAGGAAAAATAGCCGCTTGTTTTGTCGCATAAATTTATGCATGTGGTATTGTTTTATGCTGTACTGTATGCCAGCACAATAATGTAATTTTATGGACTTTTTCTGTATCTACAGTAGTAATGTTTTTTTTTTTGTTTTTATAATAAAATATATTTTTACATATAATCAGTATACTTTTTTATATTGCCTTAAAAATCCCAACCAAATTTGAGGTTTGATTAATTTTATCCACTATTTAGGGATGATGGCAATAACATGCCATAGCACATGAGTCTAACCAATACTCTTATATATTTTTTACTTTCTGCTATAAAACATATCCAATAATAAATAAAAAAAAAATCGAATTTCTTCATCAGTTTAGGCCAATATGTATTCTACTACATGTTTTTGGTAAAAAAAATCCCAATATGCGTATATTGATTGGTTTGCGCCAAGGTTTTTGCGTCTACAAACTATGGGATATATTTATGGCATTTTTATTTTTACTAGTAATGGTGGTGATCAGCAATTTTTAGCGGGACTGCGACATTGCGGTGAACAAATCTGACACTAAGTGACACTTTTTGGGGACCAGTGACACGAATACAGTGATCAGTGCTAAAAAAATGCATGGTCACTGTACTAATGGCACTGGCAGGGATAGGTGTAACATCAGGGGTAATCAAAGGGTTAAGTATGCTTCTAGGGAGTGCTTGCTAGCTGTGTGGGGGATGCTTTGACTAGGAGAAGAGAGAGATCTGTGTTCCTGTTTAGCAGAAACTCAAGATCTCCATCTTCTCCCCTGTCAGGACGGCGATCTGCCTTGTTTACATAGGCAGACCACCGTTCTGCCTCCCTTGGGAGAGATTGCTGGGTGTCCAATCACAGCAGGAGCAGGTTGCAGGTCGCCGTGCGCACACCCCAGATTTGGAAGAAGCCACAATGTACAGGTATGTTGTTTCACGCAGCTGGGCCGCCCTGCCACAGTAAATGTGCAGTGGGTGGTCCGGAAGAGGTTAAAGTAGTTGTGAACATACTATGTTATAGACACTTTCTAGTACAGTTATAACTATGCAGGTGTGACGGACTGGGGTTTATATGGTCACAAAACAGACACCCCAAAGCAAAGTACATATTCATTTTTTTTTATATTTCTAAACATGTCCCTTCTATTCTATTAATAACCAGTAGATGGCAGAGAAGGTACACAAACAGAGTCTATATAAGGCCACACACCATGTGACTGGAAATTAAACTACTTCCAGCCATAAAGTCAGTGGTCATATCTCATGCTGTTTGTGTGATTCTTTGCAGGTATGTACTCTAAATCGTTCCTAATCTGTATTAACCTGTGATAGAAAGATTCCTAAACATCTTGAGCAGATGCAGAAAAAGTCTCAGCAGATTTTATGCTATTGTTTTGCTGTAATTAGAAGTTTAGAACAGCATGTGTCAGAAACAAGTGAAAAGTGCATAAGAACATGAAAATACTGCATTAGTCAAAACAAATGTCTATGATAAACACTAAACCTTTCTAAATAGGTATATTTAAACCTGATTTATTGGAAATTGCATAGATTTATAGAAGCACATGTTTTCTGTTATTTAATATAGAAAAAAACCTATTGTATGTAAAGCTTATGTATTGCATCATACAGACATGCAATGTGCACCATCTAGTGGTTAAAAAAGAGTACTACCATGAAAATATTTGTATTAAAGCAATGCATTGCTAGTATGATTATTGCACACTTAAAGTGTACCAGAGAGATAAAGATAATTATCTATAACACTGAATAACAGGGATATATACGTTATTAAATTTAGTAATGTTCATTGTTATAACTATGTTTTAAAATACTTTAGTTAAAATCGGTATTATATATATTGTTAATGGTTATAAACATGTGACTATAAAAATGTAAAAGATGTATTGTTATGTAAATTAAACTACTTCCAGCCATAAAGTCAGTGGTCATATCTCATGCTGTTTGTGTGATTCTTTGCAGTCCACGCCATGCTGATCACCTTATCTCATCACGTCTACAATCATCGGCTCTCTTAATTCACATTTTGAGGCCGGTAACATTTTGGGGGCTCGTGTGCCGGGATTCGTTGTGTTACCAGTGAGAGGGAAGCACGAGACAAGCGTGAGCCTGCTACAGAGCTACAAGGAGAGTCGTGAGAGTCGTCTGCCTCGTGAGTGCAAGTCTTCAGATTGCAACAGAGATGGCGTCTCCTCGTCGTGCGCTGATGTGGGATATCCAGAAACAAATTCATCTGCTTAATGAAGAACAGCTGCATAGCCTCGCTATTACGCTGGAAGATGAAAGAGACGTGGACGTTCCATCAGTGACTGGTACCAACGAAATGGAACTTGTTGAATTTATTGAAGACTACTTGAGAAGTGATCAGCTGGAAAAGTTGGAAGATCAAGGTATGTCTTACCTACTCATCATCCAAGACAAGATCAATGAACTAAAACTTAACAAGGAAAGTACACCAACTGTGGACATTGCAACCGCTGCAAAAAAAATAAGTAGTGGGACTGCAAGGACTGAACAGGTATCGGAGGTGGTGAGATTAACTGATGTTGTTGCTTTATTGCCACGTAGAGAATTTAAAATGCATGGTGGTGTAATTTCAGATCATGGTTCGGACATGAGTTACAGTAGCGTGTGCAGACAAATTGACGAGGGTCTAACAGAAAAATTCCCTGAATCTGAAATTATACGCACAGTGTTGAGAATAATCAAACCTGGTAATTTTAAAGATATGTTGACTGACAAAGATGATCTTACTGTTACTGAATTGAAAAGGTTTTTGAAGTCACATATGAGATAATGAGAGTTATTTCAGGACCTTAGCAATGCTACCCAGCAAGAAAGAGAAACAGCACAACAATTTTTTTACAGGCTAGTGGGGTTAAAACAAAAAGTTCTGTCTACATCACAACATGATAGGCGAGAGTTTAACTATGACAAAAAACTGGTGCAAGGCATATTCCTTCATACACTGTATCAGGGACTAAATGAGAAAAATTCTAATGTTAGACGAGATATCAAGCCTTATGTGTCTGATTTGACAGTAACGGATGACTTTATCATAGAGCAAGTCACCAGATCAGTTGATGAGGAAGCAGAAAGGCAGAGACGCTTAAACAGTGCACCTAAACATAAACCTCTTACTGTTCATTCATCCCAGACACCAGGGAATAGTGAAAAAGACACCTTGCAAAAGAGAGTTGAGGGAGATGTTAGAGCAAATCACACTGCATTAATGGAACTAACAACACAGGTCTCTGCTCTCACAAAGAACCTGGAAAAGATGATGAAACTAACTCCTCTTGTTGGAAACCAAATGACTAAGCCACTAACCAATGTTCAAGTTCCAGATACAACTCACTGCAAGCCCAGGTGTGATGATTGCATTAAACGAGAGAGTCAGAACTGCTACCATTGTTTCTACTGTGGTTGGACAGGACACAGAGCGGTTGATTGCTTGAAGAAAAGAAGGCAGTCGGGAAACGACAGACGGTCACTGGGAAAGGGACAACCAGTGAACACCTCAAATGATCTGTCCCATGCTAAGGTAAACAGGGTATTCACCCACCGGTCAACTAGAACACTCCCAAAAGAGAATGGATTCTCCAAACAACACGTAGCACAATTAATTGGAGGAAAATGCCTACTGTCATGTCGGATGAATGGTGTTCCGGTTGACATGTTGATGGATACAGGAGCTCAGGTCAGCATTGTCGGGAAGGCATGGTTAGAAAAGTTTCTACCCAGCGTCTCCATTAGGCACATACAAGATTTACTTTGTGATGACAACTTATCCATTACAGCTGCAAATGGTTCTATCATTCCATTCATCGGGTGGATTGAAGTCTGCCTGGAATTCGAAAGTAGTGGACATGGAAACTTAGACATTTATGTGCCAATGCTGGTGAGTGACTGCTGTAATGACAATCCAATTCTTGGGTTTAATGTTATCGAAGAATTGATCAGAGAAAACCGTGACCGACCAAACAGCACCCAAAACCTGACTATCTTGCTGAGTGAAGCTATGAAAGTAAGACAGA
This sequence comes from Lithobates pipiens, assembly GCF_037356315.1. NCBI lineage: Eukaryota > Metazoa > Chordata > Amphibia > Anura > Ranidae > Lithobates > Lithobates pipiens. Next base: position 201,847,815 of record NW_027507903.1, on the reverse strand, counting down.
GTGTAGCGAATAACATTGTCAATGCTGTCAGTCAAGCAACTGACCCAGGAGAAATATTCGATAGTCGTATGGTCAAAGTGGGGAAGAAGGGACTCCAGATTAAAGGAGGCGAGCTCTGTGAAGTCAAATGCAGAATTAGAGCGTGGACGAAAGGAGGAATCATGCCATTTGAACCACTTCCCGAATATCAAGTTGAGGAAGGACTTGAACTATTTCCTTCAGTGGTAGATGTGCCAAATGGGTTCTCTAAACTGGTGAAGATACCTATACTGAACCGTGCTCAACATGACATCTACCTTCCACCCAGAACAGTATTGGGTACCATCTCTCCAGCAGCTGAGATTCTACCATTGTCTCCAAACAAAGACGATGGAAAGGGAATTGACCAGAAGAAAAGGGTGTTTCATGTAAACCAGTTGAATCAAGTGGACACTGGAAATCAGCTACCCACTAACAAATCTGTTAAGTGGCACCCACCTGTCAATTTGGAAGATCTCTCAGAAGAAGAACAGGAGATAGCGAGACAAATGTTATATGATGAATCAGATGTCTTTGCTCGAGATGAGGGAGACATAGGATGCATCCCTAACCTGAAACTGAGGATAAATCTGAAAGATGAAACTCCTGTCCAGAAACGCTACAATTCGATACCGAAACCCCTATACAAAGAAGTGAAAGAATATATCCAAAACCTTCTTGACCGAGGTTGGGTAACAAAATCTTCTTCCGCATACTCATCACCAGTTGTTTGTGTTCGAAAGAAGGACAGTAGCCTACGACTATGTGTTGACTTTAGGGAGTTAAACCGAAAGACTATCCCAGATAGACATCCACTACCCAGAATACAAGATCTGCTGGATAGCTTAGGAGGATTTACGTGGTTCTCAATCCTGGACCAGGGTAGTGCGTATCATCAAGGCTTTGTGCATGAAGATTCCAGACATCTGACGGCTTTCAGCACCCCCTGGGGACTCCTGGAGTGGAACCGTATTCCATTTGGATTAACGAATGCCCCAGCAGCTTTTCAGAGATGCATGGAGAATGTATTAGAGGGCATCAGAGACAAATGTTGTTCTCCATACTTGGATGACGTACTTTGCTACTCCAAAACTTTTCAGGAGCATGTCAATGATATTAGGCAAGTGCTTAGTCGAATGCGTGAGCATGGTATCAAACTTAGACCGAAGAAGTGTGAACTCTTTAAACGACAGATTCGATACCTTGGACGAATGGTGTGTAGACATGTCACTGGAGAAGTGATCGAGGGGGTGTACATCTCACCTAGGTTGCTACACAGTGTGAGATGGTAAATCCAGGATGGATCAGTTTCTCAGCAGCGATATGCTGCTGAGTTGTTATTTAATTTTGCCGGGCCTGGGTTTATATGGAATGGCAGGTAGGTTTGGTAGAGGGACCTGTCATTCCACATCCCCCGATCCAGTTCTGGGTTTGGGATCAGGTGAGCTTTGATCCTAATTAGCCTGGGAAGCTAAAGGCTCTGCAAGGTCTGCAGGTGATTGCTCCCAGCCAGGGAAACGAACAGTCTGTGTGTTTGAGGAAGCTGCAAGCACAGCCAGTGCTGGAGCTAACATCCACCCTGCGATATCCAGGCGAAAGACGCTGCGTTTATAAGTGTCAGATAGGTGAGAAGAACCTGTTAGTAAGCGCCCAGCCGGGCTAGGTTGTTTTGTTTTTGTTATTATTTTGTGCCTGTTATACACAAGAAGCACGGTGTTGCTGTATACTTTGTTTGTTGGACTGTTTGTACCACGAATAAACGCCAAGTTCTACTTTATAAAGTCCAAGTCTGCTGTGAACTGTGTCCAAACACACCCTACCCCGGGAAGATCCCTTACAATTGGTGGAGAATGCGGGCAACGCGGTTGCTAGGGGCAACGGTGTGGACAGACTTGGCTACAGCTGCTGATGTCCTGGGTGAAAGCTGCAACTACACTCCAAAAACAGTCCAGCAACATGGAGGAGATGCTGAAGCAGTTTATGCAAGTGAGTTTGCAACAACAGCAGGCTCAGACAGAGGCCAATAGACGACATGAACAGTCCATGGCTGAACAACAGCAGATGATCGCTGCACAACAGCAGGCTCAGATAGAGGCCAATAGACGACATGAACAGTCCATGGCTGCACAACAACAACTTATTGAGCACCTGATAGCAAATCGAGAGGCGCCTGTGGTGATGGGAGCCGCTCCAGAGATTTTTTCTGGGAGAAGGACTGTGCAGAAAGCGCTGCAAAAGATGACTGCTGAGGACGATGTTGAGGCCTATCTAACAGTATTTGAGCGCGTGGCTGAGCGAGAGAAGTTACCAGCCGCTGAGTGGGCAGAGGTAATTGCGCCCTATTTAACAGGTGAACCTCAAAAGGCCTACTATGACCTCAGTGAGCAAGAGGTTAAGGACTATACTCGGCTAAAAGAGGAGATACTTGCCCGACTAGGAGTTACTACTGCAGTCCGTGCCCGGAGGGTACGCAACTGGAGCTACAGTCTGGACAAATCAGCGAGGTCCCAGATGTATGACCTAATCCATTTGGCAAGAAAGTGGTTGGAGCCAGACACTTCTACTCCTGCACAAATCCTAGAGAAGGTCGTGATGGATCGCTACCTCCGAGCGCTTCCTACTGACCTGCAACGCTGGGTGGGACAAGGTGATCCTAGGAACGCAAACGAACTTGTCAACCTTGTGGAGAGGTTCCAGGCGACTGAGGACTACCTCCGTGATGTTCCTGCAGCATCTTCACCTCCCCGGAGCGCCAGATCTGTGCCGTCAGCTGGTAAGAGACTTCCATCTATTGGGGGAGTGTGGAGGGGTGCTGATGGGGGGAAAAGGGCTCAAGTGGTGTCTCAGGGACAAAAGACTGGTGATGGTCCCGGGTGGCTAAGGGGCTCTGAAAAGGACTCCTTGCCAAAGAGACCAGGCCCTATCCAGTGTTGGAGATGCCATGAGGCGGGACACGTGTCTGCCCATTGCCCTCTTACCTCTGAACCCATGGAATGTGACGCTAGCCGGCGTCAGTCGCTATTTGCGGAACCATCTTGTGCTGCAGTTCCTGGACTAGAGACTGAACCGCAAATCTGCAACATCACAATCAATGACTTTCCTGTTAAAGCGTTAATGGACTCAGGAAGCCTTGTAACCTTGGTGCATGCTAGCCTGGTGACTGGGGACTTAGAGTCTAAAAAGCATATGAGTGTTGTGTGCATACATGGTGATACAAAAGTGTACCCTATAGTGCTGGCTAAAGTCGGGACTGAACAAGGCACCGTACAATATGAAGTGGGTGTGGTTAAAAACCTCATGCATAATGTAATATTGGGGCGCGATTTTCCATTATTCTGGGCTCTTTGGGAAAAAAGAAAAATCCCCAAAAGGAGTGAGGATACCTCTAAGGGGGTTGCCTTGTCCACTGTGAATGATAAAAATGTGCAGGATGAAAATGATTGTTTTCCTTTGCAAGTCCTGGCTGGGGAGGAGGAGGCTCCTCCCACTGAGCAAAATATACTAGACTTAGAGGTGTCTAGCGATAATTTTGGGACTGCACAATTACAGGACCCCACTCTCAAAAATGCGAGAGAGCAGGTTGCTGTTATGAACGGGGTACCTCAGGAACCAGATGCTGAAAAAAGATTTCCACATTTTTCGGTGACTAATGATCTTTTCTATAGAGTCAATAAGGTTAAAGATGAGATTGTGGAACAGCTTCTGGTACCTAAGCCGTACCGGCGTCAGGTGCTTGACATGGCACATAACCATGTTCTTGGGGGACACTTGGGGACTGACAAAACGCGAGAGAGGGTTCTCCAGAGGTTTTTTTGGCCGGCCATATATGATGACATTAAAAAATACTGTGAGTCGTGCCCCACATGTCAGGTTAGTGCCCCAGTGTCACATTTTCGCAGTCCTTTGGTTTCGCTCCCTATTATAGAGGTGCCTTTTGAGCGTATTGCCATGGATTTAGTGGGTCCCATTGTAAAGTCAGCTAGAGGACACCAGTATATTTTGGTAGTCCTGGATTATGCGACCCGCTATCCTGAGGCTGTACCCTTAAGAAACACTGCATCTAAAACAATTGCACGTGAGTTGTTTTATATGTTCTCTAGGACTGGGATCCCCAAAGAAATCCTAACTGACCAAGGTACGCCATTTATGTCGAAAGTAATGAAGGAATTATGTAAACTATTTAAAATCTCACACATCCGTACCTCTGTATACCACCCCCAGACGGACGGATTGGTGGAGAGATTTAATAAAACTTTGAAACATATGTTGAAGAAAGTGGTGGCAAAAGATGGTCGTGACTGGGATCATTTATTACCCTACCTCATGTTTGCTATTAGGGAGGTGCCCCAAGCGTCCACAGGGTTCTCACCATTCGAGTTGGTCTATGGTCATCACCCTAGGGGTCTACTGGACATTGCAAAAGAGACATGGGAGAATGAGTCCACCCCATACAAGAGTGTTATTGAGCATGTAGCACAAATGCAGGACCGTATAGCCACTGTAATGCCCCTGGTAAGGGAACACCTCCAGAGAGCTCAAGAGGCCCAAAGTAGAATTTACAACCGGTCCGCAAGAATCAGGACATTCAACCCAGGCGATAGGGTCCTTATACTAGTCCCCACTGTTGAGAGTAAATTCTTGGCGAAGTGGCAAGGTCCTTATGAAATTGTTGAAAAGATCAGTGAGGTGAACTACAAGGTGCACCAACCAGGTAGAAGGAAGCCTTTCCAAGTTTATCACATAAACTTGATCAAGCCCTGGAAAGACAGGGAATCCTTGGTCGCGACAAATACTGTTAATAATTTGTCACAACCAATCCCTCCAGTCAAGGTAGGTGATACTCTATCAGTGTCACAGAAACAGGAGGCTCAGGAATTTTTACAGAAAAACAAAAACAAGTTCTCTGACCTCCCAGGGCGTACACACCTCATCCATCATCACATTGAAACGGAGCCTAGAAGCAGAGTAAACCTTAAGCCCTATAGGATACCGGAGGCACGTAGGGAAGCCGTATCTGCCGAGGTAAAACGTATGCTTGCTCTGGGGGTAATTGAGGTGTCACAGAGTGAATGGTCCAGCCCAATTGTGCTAATCCCAAAGCCCAATGGAACTTGGAGGTTCTGTAACGATTTCAGAAAGTTGAATGAGATCTCCAAGTTCGATGCGTATCCTATGCCCAGGGTAGATGAGTTGATTGAGAAGTTGGGTAACGCCAGGTACATAACCACCCTCGATCTCACAAAGGGCTACTGGCAGATTCCACTTTCTGGTGAGGCTAAAGAGAAAACTGCATTCTCCACCCCTGATGGGCTATTCCAGTATGTAGTGATGCCATTCGGGTTACATGGAGCCCCTGCAACTTTCCAGAGGTTGATGGACTTGATTCTGCGACCACATCGTGATTACTCAGCTGCCTACCTCGATGATGTGGTCATTTTTAGCCCTGATTGGGAAAGTCACCTCTGTAAGGTACAGGCCGTGTTGGATGCCATAAGTGATGCGGGGTTGACCATAAATGCCGAGAAGTGTGCTCTAGCCCTAGAAGAGGCCAAATATCTAGGCTACATTATTGGGAGAGGGTTGATTAAGCCACAGCTAAATAAAATTGAGGCAATACAGAATTGGCCTAGACCCCTGACAAGGAAACAGGTTAGAGCTTTCCTGGGTATTACGGGGTATTACCGTAGATTTGTGCCGAACTTTGCCTCAGTTGCTGCTCCACTAACTGACTTGACAAAGGGCGGAAAGACAGCAATGGTCACGTGGACCCCAGAGGCCGAGAAGGCTTTCCAAAGCCTTAAGTCTGCCTTGTGCCAACCACCTGTGTTAGTCACCCCCGATTTCAGGCGAGAATTTCTGGTCCAGACAGATGCCTCTAACACAGGCTTAGGTGCAGTACTCTCACAAGTAGTGAATGGTGAGGAGCATCCAGTGACGTACTTGAGTAGAAAACTAACCCCGGCCGAGAAAAATTATGCCATTGTGGAGCGAGAATGTTTGGCAGTAAAGTGGGCCCTAGAATCGTTAAAGTATTACTTGCTAGGCAGGAAATTCAAGTTGGTGACAGACCATGCCCCCCTAACATGGATGAAGTTAAACAAGGAGAGAAATGCAAGAGTGACTAGATGGTTTCTCTCCCTACAAAACTTTAATTTTACTGTGGAACACAGGCCAGGGAAATTACAGGCAAATGCTGACGCATTGTCAAGGGTAAGTTGTCTGTGGGGACAAAAGGCTCAGCCCTCCGGTCTGAAAAAGAGGGGGGGGATATGTAGACATGTCACTGGAGAAGTGATCGAGGGGGTGTACATCTCACCTAGGTTGCTACACAGTGTGAGATGGTAAATCCAGGATGGATCAGTTTCTCAGCAGCGATATGCTGCTGAGTTGTTATTTAATTTTGCCGGGCCTGGGTTTATATGGAATGGCAGGTAGGTTTGGTAGAGGGACCTGTCATTCCACATCCCCCGATCCAGTTCTGGGTTTGGGATCAGGTGAGCTTTGATCCTAATTAGCCTGGGAAGCTAAAGGCTCTGCAAGGTCTGCAGGTGATTGCTCCCAGCCAGGGAAACGAACAGTCTGTGTGTTTGAGGAAGCTGCAAGCACAGCCAGTGCTGGAGCTAACATCCACCCTGCGATATCCAGGCGAAAGACGCTGCGTTTATAAGTGTCAGATAGGTGAGAAGAACCTGTTAGTAAGCGCCCAGCCGGGCTAGGTTGTTTTGTTTTTGTTATTATTTTGTGCCTGTTATACACAAGAAGCACGGTGTTGCTGTATACTTTGTTTGTTGGACTGTTTGTACCACGAATAAACGCCAAGTTCTACTTTATAAAGTCCAAGTCTGCTGTGAACTGTGTCCAAACACACCCTACCCCGGGAAGATCCCTTACAGGTGTCAGAAGAAGGCATAAAAATTGACCCAAAAGATCTTGAAGCGGTATTACATTTGAAAAGGAAAGAACCAAAAACAGTAGGAGGAGTCAGATCTTTGTTAGGATTCCTGAGCTACTACAGGTCCTTCATTCAAGATTTCTCTCGAATTGCTAAACCACTGTATGAACTTTTGCAGAACACTGAGAAAGAATCTGCTACATCCATCCCCAAAAACAATCGGAGGGAATCTATAAAGAAAAACGGGAACAAAGCACAAGTGCCATCTAAAACACTGATTCAATGGACACCCAAACATCAAGCTGTAGTATCCAGACTGGTGGACATGCTAACCAATCCACCAATTCTAGCATACCCTGATTTTGACTTACCCTTCGTCTTACACACTGATGCTTCCAATGAAGGCCTAGGTGCTGTACTATACCAACGACAAGGAGAAAAACTTCGTGTTATTGGGTTTGGCTCCAGATCATTGACTCCAGCAGAGCGCAATTACCATCTTCACTCTGGTAAACTTGAGTTTTTAGCTCTGAAGTGGGCAGTCTGTGACAAATTCAGAGATTACTTGTACTACGCTCCAACATTCACCATTTACACAGACAACAACCCATTGACATATGTATTGAGTACTGCCAGACTGAATGCTGTGGGTCATCGCTGGGTTGGCGAGTTGGCTGATTTCCACTTCGATATCAAGTACAGGCCAGGTAAACAGAATGCAGACGCAGATACACTGTCACGATTTCCGGTGGAACTCACGAAGAATCTGAGTGAGTACACAGAGCTTGTACCATCTGAGGTTGTGTCAGCTATGTGGCAAGGGAGCAAAGCTGTTGACGAAGAAGAGGCATTATGGGTGGCTTCATTGACTCTTCACTCAGAAAGTGATGTGGCCGAAGAATTGCTGAAAGGACAGACAATCTGCCCAATGACTCAGGAGAATATCAGAGCATTACAACAAGACGATACCAACATTAGAGAAGTGGTCTGGCTTAAGGAGAACAACTGGATTCCAAACCACAAAGAAAAGGAGAGTATGACCAGCAAAACAAGACGTTTGATACATGAATGGAATAAACTCAGAGTCGATGAAGGAATCCTCTACCGACACTCTGGAACCCGAAAACAGCTAGTTCTACCAGAAAAGTTAAAACCATTGGTCTTAAGAAATCTTCATGATGACATGGGTCACATTGGTACTGAGAAGGTAACCCACCTAGCACGTGAACGATTTTACTGGCCATTTATGCAAAAAGACATTGATGAATATGTGCTGAAGAAGTGCAGCTGCATCAAACAAAAGCGTCCAAATATCACCGAAAGAGCACCTATGGGTTCGATTACTACCAGTTCACCTTTGGAGTTAGTATCCATTGATTATCTTCACTTGGAGAAAAGCAAAGGAGGATATGAGTATATACTTGTAATAGTTGACCATTTCACACGCTTTGCACAAGCGTATCCAACTAAGAACAAATCTGGAAAAACGGCGGCAGAAAAGATCTTTCAAGATTTCATACCACGTTTTGGCTATCCAGAGAAACTCCACCATGACCAAGGAAGAGAATTTTAAAACAACTTATTTCAGACATTGCAACGATTGGCAGGGATTTCTCATTCAAGAACTACTCCATACCATCCACAGGGTAACCCAGTGGAGAGACTGAACCGTACTTTGTTACAGATGCTTCGCACCTTAGAGGAAGAGAAAAAGTCAGATTGGAAAGAACATCTTCCACATATGGTTCATGCATACAATTGCACCATGCATGAAGCCACAGGATACTCGCCATTCTTTCTATTGTATGGAAGATCTCCTCGTTTGCCAATTGACCTAATGCTCAACCTAAATTTGGAAAAGGAATCAGAAAGTCAACCAACATTTACTCAGAAATGGGCATCTAGAATGCAAGAAGCTTACAAAATCGCATCCGAGAATAGCAAAAAATCATCTGCTAAAGGGAAGAAGTACTATGACAAAAAGATAAAAGGAGCACCTCTTCAACCGGGTGATCGGGTCTTAGTACGAAATCTCTCTGAAAGAGGAGGACCTGGTAAACTTCGTTCATACTGGGAAGAATCAGTACACAAAGTGGTAGAAAGAATCAAAGATGGGCCTGTGTACAAAATTCAGCCTGAAAGTGGTAAAAAGACTATTCGAGTACTGCACAGAAATCTTTTACTACCAGTAAATGACCTACCAATTGAAGGACACATTCCAAGAGTACCAATGAAACAAAGGCAATCAAGTAACAGAAAGTAAAGGATACCAGAATGGATGTGGACCAGGAGGAGGAATGTTCAGATGAAGAAAGATGGTATTATCCTTATATACCAGAGACTACAGAAAGTCATGATTGTGTTGTGTCTCAACCAAACTCTCAAAACGTACAGAAAATCCCATTAAGAGTTTCTGCTGAAGAGTTCTATCCTACAACTACCACACCCAATCTTGAACAAGAACAAAATGATGGAACAGTAGTTGGCGACCAAATCTGGGCTACAGACATGGTGGGACTAGACACTGCAGAATTACCCTCATTAAGTCAAGACTTACCTGTGAACCAAGATATGCAAATAGAAAATGATGTTGATGGAGAAGACTCAACTCCTGTCAGAAGATCTACCAGACAAGCTAAGCCTAAAGAGATCTTTACATATGACACACTAGGTCAGCCAAGATACATACCAAGTCAGATTCACACCATACAAACTCCTACAATGCTAGCTACTCCCAGGACATGCCAGGTAGTTAACGTAGCTCCTTGGTGGCAACAAGTACCTATTTGGGTTACTTAAATCACTAAATAGTGTTCAGATACCAATTGAGTTTAATGTCGGGAGCCATTAACTGAAGGAGGGGAGAGTGTGACGGACTGGGGTTTATATGGTCACAAAACAGACACCCCAAAGCAAAGTACATATTCATTTTTTTTATATTTCTAAACATGTCCCTTCTATTCTATTAATAACCAGTAGATGGCAGAGAAGGTACACAAACAGAGTCTATATAAGGCCACACACCATGTGACTGGAAATTAAACTACTTCCAGCCATAAAGTCAGTGGTCATATCTCATGCTGTTTGTGTGATTCTTTGCAGGTATGTACTCTAAATCGTTCCTAATCTGTATTAACCTGTGATAGAAAGATTCCTAAACATCTTGAGCAGATGCAGAAAAAGTCTCAGCAGATTTTATGCTATTGTTTTGCTGTAATTAGAAGTTTAGAACAGCATGTGTCAGAAACAAGTAAAAAGTGCATAAGAACATGAAAATACTGCATTAGTCAAAACAAATGTCTATGATAAACACTAAACCTTTCTAAATAGGTATATTTAAACCTGATTTATTGGAAATTGCATAGATTTATAGAAGCACATGTTTTCTGTTATTTAATATAGAAAAAAACCTATTGTATGTAAAGCTTATGTATTGCATCATACAGACATGCAATGTGCACCATCTAGTGGTTAAAAAAGAGTACTACCATGAAAATATTTGTATTAAAGCAATGCATTGCTAGTATGATTATTGCACACTTAAAGTGTACCAGAGAGATAAAGATAATTATCTATAACACTGAATAACAGGGATACAGTGGTGTGAAAAAGTGTTTGCCCCCTTCCTCATTTCCTGTTCCTTTGCATGTTTGTCACACTTAAGTGTTTCGGAACATCAAACCAATTTAAACAATAGTCAAGGACAACACAAGTAAACACAAAATGCAATTTGTAAATGAAGGTGTTTATTATTAAAGGTGAAAAAAAATCCAAACCATCATGGCCCTGTGTGAAAAAGTGATTGCCCCCCTTGTTAAAACATACTATAACTGTGGTTGTCCACACCTGAGTTCAATTTCTCTAGCCACACCCAGGCCTGATTATTGCCACACCTGTTCACAATCAAGGCATCACTTAAATAGGAGCTGCTTGACACAGTAAGGTCCACCAGAAGATCCTTAAAAGCTACACATCATGCCGAGACCCAAAGAAATTCAGGAACAATTGAGAAAGAAAGTAATTGAGATCTATCAGTCTGGAAAGGGTTATAAAGCCATTTCCAAAGCTTTGGGAATCCAGCGAACCACAGTGAGAGCCATTATCCACAAATGGCGAAGACATGGAACAGTGGTGAACCTTCCCAGGAGTGGCCGGCCGCCCAAAATTACCCCAAGAGCGCAGCGACGACTCATCCAAGAGGTCACAAAAGACCCCACAACAACGTCCAAGGAACTGCAGGCCTCACTTGCCTCAGTTAAGGTCAGCGTTCATGCCTCCACCATCAGGAAAAGACTGGGCAAAAATGGCCTGCATGGCAGAGTTCCAAGGAGAAAACCACAGCTGAGCAAAAAGAACATCAAAGCTCGTCTCAATTTCTCCACAACACATCTTGATGATCCCCAAGACTTTTGGGACAACATTCTGTGGACCGATGAGACAAAAGTGGAACTCTTTGGAAGGTGTGTGTCCAAGTATATCTGGCGTAGAAGGAACACTGCATTTCATAAAAAGAACATTATACCAACAGTAAAATATGGTGGTGGTAGTGTGATGGTCTGGGGCTGTTTTGCTGCTTCAGGACCTGGAAGACTTGCCGTGATAAAAGGAACTATGAATTCTGCTGTCTACCAAGAGATCCTGAAGGAGAATGTCCGACCATCTGTTCGTGTACTCAAGCTGAAACGAACTTGGGTTCTGCAGCAGGACAATGATCCTAAACACACCAGCAAGTCCACCACCGAATGGCTGAAGAAAAACAAAATGAAGACTTTGGAGTGGCCTAGCCAAAGTCCTGACCTGAATCCTATTGAGATGTTGTGGTATGACCTTAAAAAGGCCGTTCATGCTCGAAAACCCTCTAATGTAACTGAATTAGGACAATTCTGCAAAGATGAGTGGGCCAAAATTCCTCCAGGACGCTGTAAAAGCCTCATTGCACGTTATCGCAAACACTTGGTTGCAGTTGTTGCTGCTAAGGGTGGCCCAACCAGTTATTAGGTTTAGGGGCAATCACTTTTTCACACAGGGCCATGATGGTTTGGATTTTTTTTCACCTTTAATAATAAACACCTTCATTTACAAATTGCATTTTGTGTTTACTTGTGTTGTCCTTGACTATTGTTTAAATTGGTTTGATGTTCCGAAACACTTAAGTGTGACAAACATGCAAAGGAACAGGAAATGAGGAAGGGGGCAAACACTTTTTCACACCACTGTATATACGTTATTAAATTTAGTAATGTTCATTGTTATAACTATGTTTTAAAATACTTTAGTTAAAATCGGTATTATATATATTGTTAATGGTTATAAACATGTGACTATAAAAATGTAAAAGATGTATTGTTATGTAAATTAAACTACTTCCAGCCATAAAGTCAGTGGTCATATCTCATGCTGTTTGTGTGATTCTTTGCAGTCCACGCCAAGCTGATCACCTTATCTCATCACGTCTACAATCATCGGCTCTCTTAATTCACATTTTGAGGCCGGTAACACAGGCACCGTAACTGCTTTTAAAAAAAAACTATTTCATGTAGCAATGCATCTGTTTAGCTCTTTTGCATCTCTAGTGGGAAGTGGGGTTCCAGGACACTGTGCAGACACACTGTCTATCTGTAGTCCATAGTCTGTTCAGCCTGAGGCAAGATGCACACTGTGCTTGGACATGAGGTGTGTTCAAGAGCCAGGCTCTGAACGAGAGGAGGTGAGTGCTAGTGGCAGGCTGTGATTGGGAGGAGGTGTGTGCCAGTGGAAGGCTGTGATTGGGAGGAGGTGTGTGCCAGTGGCAAGCTGTAATTGGGAGGGGGTGTGTGCCAGTGGCAAGCTATAATTGGGAGGAGGTGTGTGCAAGTGGCATGCTGTAATTGGGAAGAGGTGTGTGCCAGTGGCAAGCTGTAATTGGGAGGAGGTGTGTGCCAGTGGCAAGCTGTAATTGGGAGGAGGTGTGTGCCAGTGGCATGCTGTAATTGGGAGGAGGTGTGTGCCAGTAGCAGGCTGTAATTGGGAGGTGTGTGCCAGTGGCTGAACAAACTAAACAATACAGGCATGCTGTGCGTTTACACAGTGTCTTGTATCTCTGAATGGCCAGCCACAGGATGAAAACTGACTCCATCAGCACAGATCAGCTTCTCTACATTGTGTGGTCAGTTTAGAAGAAACTGAAAGAAAAGTGGGAAGTGGGGCAAAACTGTCCCCCACTGTCCTGGCGTATGGATTGATATTTTATGGTGTTTCTAACCTGAGCTTGGATAGCTAGGTTAATGTTATTAACATTATTATTATTAATTTATTCATGTGTATTGTAAAATTGAAAAAAATTGAGTTTATATATGGTATATATATATTACCAAAGTATATAAGTTGTTATTAAGCCTATAAATAAAACTGCGACCTTATTCAATCCAAGTCTGGTGTTTATAGTTTATTTAAATAAAAATAATATAGTTACAAAGTCCTGACTTCTGTGCCATAGGTGACTGGCAGGATCAACCAGGTACTTCAAATGTAAAAAATACATTAAATTGATAGAGACTATGATTTATAAAAAAATATGCATATTTGAACACACACAAAAATATTTAGGGTGTATGTTCATGTTGTACAGTGGTTTCAATGCTCCGTAGTCACTCCTTATATATGCACTTATGTCTTCATATAGTGCTACATCCTACCTGGATTTTCTGGCTGTACTCGACTCTTGAAAAACTTTATTCTATAAGACAAAAAATAGTGAATTAGACATGGACAATTGAAAATTGCTAATAAAATTGGGAAATGAAAGAAGACCATGCACTTATAAAGGGATGCTAGAGATGCTTTTTTTATGCTAACCGGTCATTCTGCATTCTGATCACCTAGAATGCACTCCGCCAAACTCCTCCCAAAAATATAATGTACGCAAGTAATTTCAGGACAAGATTACGCATTGAACCCCAGACAGGGAACAGCTGCCGCTCCTTGTGACCTGATCCTGTGCAGTATTATCAGCATTACCAGACAGTGGTCATTATCAGTTTATTAGTGGATTCAATTTTCTTTAATGTAAAATCACAGCAAATGTATACATTTTATATTAGTAGATATATTTCTAGTTTCCAATAACTAAAAAGTAGAATGCAAATATTGACATTATTTACTGTCTGGAGCAATTTTCTTTTTACACACATGCTAAAATCATAACGTTTTTCTAGAAAAAAGCTTAGCACTCCAAATATGATATATTTTCTGAAAGCAGAGGCCCTGGAGAATAAAATGATGGCTGTTGGAATTTTTCATGTCACATGATATTTTCACAGATTTTTGGGGAAAAAAATACTTTAAAATTAATTTTAATACATGAAAACACAATATAAGGGGGTTATTTATGAAAGGCAAACCCACTTTGCACTACAAGTGCACTGCAAGTGCAGTCGTTGTAAATCTGAGGGGAATATCTGAAATGAGGGGAAGCTCTGCTGATTTTATCATCTAATCATGTCCAAGCTAAAATGCTGTTTTTTACTTTCTTTGCATGTCCCCCTCGGATCTACAGCGGCTGAACTTCCAAGTGCACTTGTAGTGCAAAGTATATTTGCCTTTTGTAAATAACCCCCTTTATGTTACATGATATTTTCACAGCTTTTGGGGAAAAAATCATTTTAAATTAATTTTAATACACGAAAATACAATATAATGCCCATTTTTCTTGTCAAATATAAAAGATGACATTTCCAGCATCCCTTTATACAGTAAGTGCATTGTCTTCATTCTGTGTCAAGTAAATAAATACCAAATTAATGAATATTCACTTTCCTAATACTAAACTGCCTCTCCGCCAGTCAGATGCCTGGGTCTGTTACCTGTCACCTGATTGGCTGAAAAGACGGGTGCTGCTATTAGACTCCTATCAGGAGGAGAGGATGGGAGATGAGGACGGCAGGAGACGTACGAAGGACCCCGCTCGTTGCCATCACCCGCTGCCCCACCAAGACAGGGTAAGTGCCGGGCAAAAGGCGAGCAGGTGGGGGTTACACTGGGGGCATTCAAGGGCACAGTGGCAGCATTTGATGGGCACACTGGCAGCATTTGATGGGCACAGTGGCAGTGTTTGATGGGAACAGTGGCAGCGTTTGATGGGCACAGTGGCAGCGTTCGATGGGCACAGTGGCAGAGTTTGATGGGCACAGTGGCTGTGTTTGATGGGCACAGTGGCAGCATTTGAGGGCACAGTGGCTGCAATTGATGGCACAGCAGCAGAATTTGAGGGCACAATGGCAGCATTTAAGGGCACAGTGGCTGCAATTGATAGCTCAGTGGCAGCATTTGATGGCACAGTGTCTGCAATTTTGCACCCCCCCAAGAAATTTTGAGCACCATCCGCCACTGATTTGCATGTATGTGTGGAGGAGCAGGGGTGCTTTTAATGCTGAAAGCCAAGATTTCAGCTACCTTATAAAATGTACTGTATTAGTAAGGGTTTAGTCCAATGAGGTACATGCCACCCTGTGAACTTATCATTACAGTTTACATTTTTCCTGAAAGCCAGGAGCATAACTATGCTTCCGGAGCTCTGATGCTGGGCCCTCTGCTCTCAGCTACTGAGGCTATAGAAGCGCATGCAGCCACTGTGCCTGCCCCTCACCCTCTACTCTGTGTGTGTGTGTGTGTGTGAGAACAAAGTAATAATTCATACTTCATCACATGCCTGACGAAGGGGTCCTGCATGACTCCGAAACGTTGCACCTTTCTTGTGTTGTGATCATGCAATAAACTACCCATTTGGACGCCACTTTGTGCCGATCCTTGGTGTGGTGGCAAATATCTACATTGTGACAACATTGGGGGTTATTTACTAAAGGCAAATCCACTTTGCATTACAAATGCACTTGAAAGTGCACTGAACGTGCAATCGCTGTAGATCCGAGGGGGACATGCAAAACAAAAAAAATGCATTTTAGCTTTTACATGATTGGATGATAAAATCAGCACCCCTTATTTCAGATCTTCCCCTCTGATCTATAGTGACTGCACTTCCAAGTGCACTTTCAGTGCACTTGTAGTACAAAGTGGATTTGCCTTTAGTAAATTAACTCCATAGTGTCTCTTATGTCATAGCAGGACTACTGTTATAGCTGCACTCTCAGAACTCCATAAAACTGTCATATATAAATTAAATAGATAAGCCCATTAGGTGGAATGTGCCTTTTTGAACCTAAATCGGAATTCCACCTGGGTGAAAAAAATACTGGAAAAAAACAAATACTGCAGCTGTTGACTTTTTAATATAAGAACACTTACCTGTCCGGGAGCCCGTGATGTCGGCACCCGAAGCCGACTTGTCCTTCAGCTCAGGGACA
This sequence comes from Lithobates pipiens, assembly GCF_037356315.1. Lineage (NCBI taxonomy): Eukaryota > Metazoa > Chordata > Amphibia > Anura > Ranidae > Lithobates > Lithobates pipiens. Next base: position 201,831,567 of record NW_027507903.1, on the reverse strand, counting down.
GTTAGGTGAGTGTGGGATAGGCTTCCCTCAATAAATGAGTTTTAAATAAATTTAGACTAATAAACCCAAACCAAACTGCAGTTTAGGTAAATTTTAACTTTGAAAAACGCATAGCGCGTGCTCTTCAGGAGCCCGCCGCTACATACCATAAGGGTTTAAATACTGTACGAGTGGAAGGGACTCGCTAAATGTCCGTGGGTTAGGGGTGCAAATTGTCTTGCCTTGGGTACTGACAACCAATTCTATGAAAATAATTTTACTATTAGGGTCCCCACAACTTGGAAAATATTATCAAGGGGTAACGGCACTAGAAAGGTTAAGATCCACTGCTTTATATAATTCTTTTTCTGTTTTATTTATTAAATATTGGCTACAATTGAAACTACATTAGTAGTAGTAACATTTCTTTTACCTTCCAGCAAAATAATATGGATCCCCATTCCCCGCTGTGGATAGTTGCAGAGTGGCTGGAGGAGTTAGCTGTGTGTGTAGTGGCCCCTTTCACCTTAACCACTTCAGCCCCGGAAGGATTTGCCCCCTTAATGACCGGGCCATTTTTTGCACTACGCCACTGCGTCATTTTAACTGACAGTTGCGCAGTCGTGCACCGCTGTACCCAAATAAAATTGACATCCTTTTGTCCCCACAAATAAAGCTTTCTTTTGGTAGTATTTGATGGCTTCTGCAGTTTTTATTTTTTGCGCTATAAACAAAAAGCGAATATTTTGAAAAAAAAATGCTCTTTTACTTTTTGCTATAATACAAACCCCCCCCCCCCCCAAAAAAAACACATTTATTCATCAGTTTAGGCCGATATATATTCTTCTACATATTTTTTTTTAAAGAAAATCGCAATAAGCATATATTGATTGGTTTGCAAAAAAAGTTATCCCTTCTACAAACTACAGGAAAGATATAGGGACTTTTGTTTATTTTTTGTTTTTACTAGTAATGGCGGCGATCTGGGAAAGTGCGGAGTCTGGAAGATGACCAGAAGAGGGCTGGAATCAGACTCTGCTGAATGCTTTGACCAGAGGAGGTGGTGCTGCGACTGCACAGAGAGGCACAGGATCTGTAGGAGTAGTTCTTCCCTCCTCACTACCGACTGCTGAGACGGGCAAGAGGTAGAGACAAGCCTCTACGTAGATGCACAGAGAAGTGCAGTATCTGGAGGATTTCTGTCCTCCTCCTCTGCTGCTTACTGCTGAGAGGTGGGGGTGAAGATGAGGGGGTGCCACAAATGCAGGAGAAGTGGGAGGGCCACATGAAATGGCCTGGCGGGCCGGATTCGGCCCACAGGCCTTGTGTTTGGCACATTTTGTAAAAAAATACTTTTAAATAAAAGTTGTTTCTCGTTTTTTAAGAAACACAGGATTCAGCTATTTTGAGGAATTAAACACTAGCAATCAAAAATAACAAAAAACACAATGTGCACTGTGTTATTATGCTAGTAAAATTAGTAATTGCTTTCATTTGTGAATGTCATCATTTCAACCGCGTACACAGGATTGGAATTCCGGCCAGAAAAAGACAGATGAGAGCTTTTCATCGAAAAATGCGACCGTGTGTATGTTCCATCGGAATTTAGCTGTCCGAATTTCCGCCAGCCAAAAATTGATAGAATGTTCTCAATTTTCCAGACGGAAAAACGTTCTATCGGTAATTCCGATCGTGTGTATGCAATTCTGACACACCAAAAATCACTCATGCTCAGATTCAACTACGAGACAGAAGCTATTGGCTACTGGCTATTGAACTTCCCTTTTCTAGTCCCGTCGTACATGTTGTACGTCGCCACGTTATAAACGATTGGAATTTGATGTGACCGTGTGTAGGCAAGACAGCTTGAGCCGAATTCTGTCGGGAAAATCATCACAGCTTTTTCTGACGAGAATTCCGATCGTGTGTATGCGGCATTAGACCCCTTTCACACTGGAGGCTTTAAAAATAGCGCCTGTAAAGCACCTGAAAAATGCCTCCTCCGCAATCCCAGTGTCTGCTGATTTTTTCCTTCAGATTTACCAAAACCATGTAGTACAAGGGCCTGCCTGATTGCATACACATTGAAACCCCTAAGGTTTGACCTCATATTATATGGTTTTGGTAAATCTGATGGAAAAAATCAGTAGACAATCTGATAGTGTGTATGGGGCTTTACCCCCACTAGCAGCCGAATAAAGGGTTAAAAGCGCCCCAAAGCTCTGCTGCTGAGGCGCTTTGGCAGCACTGCCCGTTGATTTCAAAGCACCTCAAAGAAGCTACTTGCAGGACTTTTTGTAATGTCCTGCCCAGGGCCGTCTTTAAGGCAGGGCAAAAGGGGCAGCTGCCCTGTCGTTGTTGTGGGGCCCAAAACAGCTGCCAACTATCCAGGTTTAAATTTCCTTGTCCCTTGATGTTTTATTCCTGTGCTGTGTCCCGATATCTCAGTGTGCAGTGCTGGTACTAATGCTGCCCAGCTCTGCCCTATTGTTGTGGGTAGATGACTCACCTGCAGATCCTGTGTTTACATGAAAATAACTGGCATTCATATGTAAATAGCTGCGGCCGGCGGCATTGGTATGCAAATAAAGGCAGCATTCTTATGTATATCATGCTCCCCTGCTGTGAGGAGGTGATGCTGTAACCTCTAGCAACTAGTCAGTAAGCAGTAATGATATGCTGTAACTGCTGGCAACCAATCTCAATTGCTGCCTGATCTGATACAGAAAACTGATTTTAAGTCTAGCTGCTATTTATTCTATGTCTCAGAGTAGGTGGAGAGGGAAATGGCCCTAAGAATTTTTTTGCCCAGGGTCCAATCTATACTAAAGACGGCCCTGGTCCTGCCAGCACGTCGACCCAGTGTGAAAGCACTCAGGCTTTCACACTGGGATTGCAGAGGAGGCATTTTTCAGGTGCTTTACAGGTGCTATTTTTAACGCATCCAGTGTGAAAGGAGCTTTAAAAGCACCCTGCTAGCGGGCGAAAAACGTCTCTAAAGCGACGGTAAAGCATCGCTTTACCACCGACGCCCAAGCTCTTTTGGTGTGAAAGGGCTCTTAAAAGTGTTATTCCTCCCACAGTCTTTAATTAGACAGTGAAAGAGAGATAGCAGTTTGAGCTAATTTCTCTGTCACTATGCTGTCACTTGTTAGTATATTCGCACTGCAGCACACCTGATTGGCCTCTTGCCTTCCCTCTACAGCTCTGTACAGTAAATGCAGAAGTGTGACACCATGTCAAATTACAGGTACTTACACTGCTTGATTTAAGAAAATACAATCCATATACAACATTACTACTTAATGGCCCTGTAAACTTTTTTTCATAAATTTGTAGCCTGTGTTTTTCTGCCTGATTGTAGCATCGTCCATTAGCTCTCTACCTGTGATCTTACCGGTTACATTGTTCCCAGCTATCTATATGAATTACAAAACAATGGGGGTTATTTACTAAAGGAAAATCCACTTTGCACTGAAAGTGCATTTGGAAGTGCAGTCACTGTAGATCCCAGAGGGACATGCAAGGAAAATAAAAAACAGCATTTTAGCTTGCACATGATTGGATGATAAAATCTGCAGAGCTTCCCCTCATTTTAGATCTACCCCTTAGATTTAGAGCGACTGCACTTCCAAGTGCACTTTCAGTACAAAGTGGATTTGCCTTTAGTAAATAACCCCCAATGTCTCTTATGTTGTGAAGAAAAGAAGGAACAAGTGTTCTGTAGTCCTGCCCTAGGGTGGCAAAGCTGTACCTTTGTAGGATGAAAAGTATGTTGCTGGAACAGTTAATAATTCATTTATAAAAATACAAATTACATTAAAATGCCTGAAATTAGAAACTAAAGCAGAATACCTTCACAAATTCCTTTGTGAATATATACTGTTAGAATAGCTAGGAAGCATGCAGGATAGTGGGAGGTATAGTTATTCTCAGTATAGACTGAGCAAAGAAACTACAGATCCCATATTCATTGGAACTCTGAGCAGAGAAATAGGAGAGTATGGAGGAAATTCAGAAGGACTTGAGTGTCCTTTATGCTGCCAGTGGGACATCTCCATAGCACCTGAGAGGGAGAGAGGGGCAATCCCAAACATTCCGGAACACCGGAGAGCACCAGGGATGCTGACAGAGCCTGCTGCCTGATTGAGGTTAAGGACCCCATGGACACTGACATGTTGTACTGCCAACAGGAGTCTTAAAAATCCCTGTATTCAAATCTGGTACCAAATTAAAGCCCTTTGTGTCCTGGAACCAACAATATACAGTATTATACATTATACAGTACAAGTAACCCACAAAATTTATAAGATGCTGCCAAAACTGTAAAGAAGGGGTTCTGTGGGGAACAGGGACGAATTGGAAGAAGGGGTGTGTGGAACCAGGCAGGCTGCATAGAAAACATTTCCAAAGGAAAACATTCCAAGATCTTCAGGATCAAATGTTTGAGGTCACCGCATCCCAAGAATATAGAAAAAACATGAAACCCCCTTAATGGGTGGGACTTTGAAAGTGACCAGAAACAATAATTGTATCATATAAAAAAGTTTATTACAAAAATGGTCTATTCAATAAAAAGACTTAGGTCATAAAACACATTAGCATTTACTGTGCATGGATTCCGATATATATATACAGACATGTGTAGGCTTTTTTGATGAACCCGATGTTTCCGGCTTGATGCCCTTCAGGGGTTTTTTAACATACAGAGTCAGGTGTCTATTAGAGAAGCATATATATCAGTAAAGAAGCATTAAACAGACAATATATATGCATTGCGTTTATCCATGCAAGTAGTGGTTTTGCACTCACCAGAAGCCTTGCCCCTACAGGGGCAGTTGCACCTTCACAGTGTAAGCCCCTGTGTCGCTGTGTGGTATTGTTCTGGGACCCTCGTTATATCAGCCACCTTGCTCGATTAATCCATATGGAAAAGAGGAGTATCCATAGTGCAATAATGTTTTTAAACTATAGTTTATTGATTTAAGAAATGTACTCACATTCATCAATGAGTTTAACAGGCAGTATTGTTACAGCTGCCGCAGATTGCCGCGGTTCTAACCGAGAGAGAGTGTACGTCCTATGACCACACCCTATGCGTTTCGTCATCAAGACGTCACCTGGAGCGGCCATATTGCTACACCTCTCGTCCTATATAGGTTGCAGTGTCTACCGTGCTTGCGCAAATCCATAGCGGCCATTTTGATTAAGGGCAAAGGGATCCCTTATGTTTGGGATGAACTCCTGATAAAATTATAGTGCCTCTGGTTATAAATTTAAAACACTAATATGCCAAATGATATAGTTTAAGATTGCCCTTATGAAAGTTATTTACTGGCCTTGCAAGGGGATTTATCGGGACACTGCACTCTATATACAGTATTATGTCTTTACATTTTAACAGCAGTACCATTCCCGGGTGTTTGTAACTCTGGCATATATTTTCAGCAATGCGCTGCCCCGCATTATACATATATCACACCTTATATACAATACTAGCTGAAAAATTACCAAATATACATATCTATATAAAAATCGGCTTTGGATAAAAATTAATTAAATTTAAATGGAATGCAGTAAGAGTAAATATGAACAATTAAATAAATTAAAAAATAATAAAATAAAAAATAAGATACAATTAAAATGTATAATGAAAAAAATTAAATTAAATTGAATTACCAATGACTTTTATTAATATGAACTAAACATTTTTAATTATTATTGTGTGTCTTATGGGAGAGTGAGCAATCCTAAAAATACTACAAGAATTATTTTATTTGAATTGTTTAAAATGTTAAAAAATTAAAAACTAAAAGAAGGGAACTAGATGGGTTAATTTTATGACCATGGAAAGAGTTATTATAATGTTGATTAATATTATTGGGGGAGTTAGGAATTCTTTAAAGCCTCCTTTAGGGACTTCTTTCAAAAAATATTTTGAAATTCTTTTAAATTCTTACAGGGAAAAGGATTTTTTCCGAATGGGCTCGTCCATAAGGAGACTTGCCAAGCCATATCACAAAAACTTTATTTAGTGAGTACGTTTGTGTAAAAAAAGGAATTATGATAATCTTTATGTAAAAAAGAGGCCACGCACATGCCTTTATGGTTTTTAGAAAAGAGAAAGTCTGTGCATATTATATCAGAATTGGGACCAGGAAATAAATGTTTCTTATTTTAGACATATATTGTGAAAGTGTAGTAATATAAGAAGTTCTCTGAAAGAGCAAATGGGAAATGTGTAATTCAACAACCAAATAAAAAATGAATGAAAAAATGTAATGAAAGAAATTATGTTATGCAAAAAAAAAGGGGGGGGGGGGGCTACTACTAATAATAAGGGCATGATTTTTATAAAAAATTGGTCAAAAAACAATTAAGGTCCAGGTCAATATTTAGGCCTGCTGGCTGGAGTGTATCCAGATTAAAAAACCATTTTGTTTAATTTTGTGATACTTTGACTCTTCCCCCCTACATATTGCCCGTGCCAGATGGAGATCAGAGCCACAGAGATTACTGCCTTGACCACCAGTGTTGGTCATCTTACTTTAAAAAAGTAATTAGTTAAGTTATAAATGACTTCTCCCAAAAAGTAATTGCGATAGTAACTCGGTTACTACATTGGAAAAGTAATTAGTTACTCAGCAAAGTAACTGTGACTTTTTTTTTTATATTCTAGAAGGGACTAGCGAAGGAAGTGAATGTCGCCACCTCCATCGGTGAGATTGACACCTCGTGCGCCCCGTCACCTGGTATGGATTTACTCTACTCTACTCTGAAAAAACGGCGAGGGGGTCCCTCAAAGTCCATAGCAGACCCTTATCCGAGCACACAGCCCGGCCGGTCAGGAAAGGGGCTGGGGACGAGCGAGGGCCCCCCCTCCTGAACCGTACCAGGCCGCATGCCCTCAACATGGGGGGGTGCTTTGGGGAAGGGGGGCCCTGCGGCCCCCCCACCCCAAAGCACCTTGTCCCCATGTTGATGGGGACAAGGGCCTCTTCCCGACAACTCTGGCCGTTGGTTGTTGGGGTCTGCAGGCGGGGGCTTATCAGAATCCGGGAGCCCCCTTTAATGAGGGAGCCCACAGATTCGGGCCCCCTACCCTATGTGAATGAGTATGGGGTATGATGTACCCATTCACCTGGGGAAAAAAGTGTTAATAAAAAAAACACAACACAGGTTTTTAAAGTACTTTATTAGACAGCTCCGGGAGTCTTCTTCCGACTTTGGGAGTCTTCTCGCCGGGCTCCTCCGCTGTCTTCTGCTCCGTCGCCGCCGCTGCCCGGGGATCTTCTTCGACTTCTGTGGTCTTCTCCCACTCTTCACTTCTTCTGCCGGGCCTCCGCTATCTTCTTACAGCTCTTTTACTATCGTAGGCCTGGTCTTCTGTCGCTGTCGCCACCTTCTTCTTCTTCGCCTTCTTCTTCTTCCTTCCGATGTTGACACAATGCTCTCTCTGACCATAATGGCAGGGACGCCTTGTGCGGCGACTTTTATAGGCATAAGGGGCGGGGTCACCGGGCGATGTCACATGGTGACCCCACCCCTTATGATGTCACAGTCCTGGGGGAAGGGTCTGCTATGGACTTTGGGGGGACCCCCACGCTGTTTTGTTCGGTGTAGGGGTTCCCCTTTAAATCCATACCAGGCGATGGGGCTCACGAGGTGTCAGTTTCGCCGATGGAGGCGGCGACATTCATTTCCTTCACTAGACCCTTCTACCTGGAGTCACGTTCAAAATGAACAAACTTTACTCTGTGTGTGGGCAAGTCCGTTCATTTGTAAAGGTCCAGACAGGATGTATTTGTGGTAACACCGCCCAAGTAATGGGAACGGCATTACCATGAGGGGAAGAGTAATGAGTTAGATTACTCATTACCCTCTAAAGTAACTACGTTAAGTAACTCCATTTATTTTAACTGAGTTACTTACATCACTGTTGGCCACAGTATCTTATGTGTGGCACTATAGGTCTTTCTCAGTTTCTGTATTTGTGTCTCCCTCCTCTCAAGTATATTGCTTTGGGACGTCTCAGATAGTAATTAGTATAGCCTGCTCTGTGTCCTGTGATGTATGATAAAGACATTTTTATTTTTACTACATACTAACATGGAAAAAAAAATTCTCAGAGTTTATCACAGGACACAGAGGTCCTTTCCCTCTTTCTGGAAATGTATTGCTTTCTACAAAACTGTACTTCCTGTAGAAGAGGGGTTATATAGGGGAGGACTTCCTGTTTGATTGATCTGCCAGTGTCCATTCACCTATAGGCGGTGCATTACCCAGATAGTAATTACTATAGCCTTCTCTGTGTCCTGTAATGTACTCTAAGAAACGGATTGTACAGGTAAGTATGTAGGAAAATTCCAAATATCTAATTGCTTAGAGGCACAGGGTAGTTTTAAAGGATAACTGTGCCTTTAGTACCATTGGCCTGTTATAAATTCTCAACAACCCTGTGTGCAGCACACCTGCTTAAAAATATATTTTCCTGATTGATTTAGTGATCTTCACTGTGCAGCCTGGCATAGCCATTTTTTAGGGAAAAAGTCCCCTTTCTCATAGAAAGCATTGGTGCCACAGCTGAGCCATACATTATCCATGGAAGAACACTGGATCAAGTAAAAAAAGGAAGTATTTGAGCTGGTGTTGTGCACTCGGGGGGATTGATTAACTGAAGAGTTCATCAAAGATTATTTTCTAATGTGTATGTCTAAACTTTTTATTCTCAGATAGAACCATCTCTCACTTTTTTTGGCCTAATCGGATGCTCATACAATTTTTTGGCTGTTGTGTCTGAGATTCTCCACAAATTTTTCATTGCAGGCAATGTAAAACCTGCCTTGTCTCTTCTTAATTATGGTGTATTCAGGTGCTCACAAACGCTCCTACTGCTTAATAATATTTTTAGTTACTGTGTCTCAGGTGTTGCTGTAGCATTGACCCCTGAAGGAACTGAAGCAAAAGTTGAAATGTTGATGTTTTTGTGCACTCTGTTTTGCCATTTTTTCACATTTTAAAGTGGAGCTCCAGCCAAATGGGGGCTTGTTTGCACCATCCTCCCCTCCATTAACACATTTGGCACTTTTTGGGGGGGAGGGGGAGTGGGTACCCACTCCCACTGTTAGGTAAGATCGCTGCTCTTCGAAATTTATGGTCTCTCCTCCTGCCCCCCCCCCCCCCCCCTTCTGGGACACACAGAGGTCCTAGAAGATGGTGGAACCATTCAGAAAGCACAGCTCAACCCGTGCATGCACAGTAGGAAACAGGCTATGAAGCCCCAAGGCTTTATTTTCTGTTTCCCTTACTACAGATGCCTGTGCCTGCAACCATGATGAATCGGCTAGGAGTGCCGACATTGTGGGATTCCTGGAAAGGTAAGTGTCCTTTTATTAAAAGTGATGACAATCTTAAAGTGGAAGTTTAGTCAGAAAACGAAGTCCTGCTAGATCACTTCAGGCTGTTCTCTTTTGCAGGTATAGCTATTGAAAACATTAAAAATAAGTGCCTATACTGTTTAAAATTCTGTAATACACTGACTCACCCTGCTCTGCACATGCTCAGTTGCTCTCTATTTTTTGGTACTGTGTCGAATTTATAGAGGCTGATGTGCTGACAGCCTAAAGATTAACTGCTACTCAGGGGCTCGGCTTTGGGCTTCAGCAAAATGGCAGCCTCCAGCAGGAAGAACAGGAACAATGCTCGAGGCAATTTACAGCAAACACTAAGTTTGGTAGTATAATTATTAATGTGGAATGTATATTTCTTGCTAAAGAACAGTATTTATTATAAAGTTGTTATGGGTAATGTTCTACTTTAATATGGCTTTAAATTTGCTGCAGCTACTACTTTTGCTGGTCAAAGCAAAGCTACTACCATCTAATAAAGAAGCATGCATTGCTGCTAAACCTACCTAAAAAAAAAAGAAAAATCACTTTTTACTGACAGGTTTCATGGCCGCATACGTTTGGGTAGTCCCGCCCTCACTCCTTCCCCATAGGACCCCACTCCTTTAAATTTTCAGGCCAGGCTGAGCCAGAGGCCACATTCCTTTTTCATCCTCCTCACTCATAGGACCATTTCGTATGAAGTTTTCTACCTTTTGGAAGATGTGGCAACTGATGCGGGACAGCTGTGCAGATATTGGAAGCATCCTGTGGTATCCTGCGGTTTTTCGGATGCCTCCAGTAGTTATGGAGTCCCCAATGTGGGGTGGTGAATGGCACACATGTGCAGAAAATTGACATCTGTCATAACATAAACTCTGCCAATGGCAAATGGTTGCACCAGGTCGGATGCCTTGCTAACAGCGGGTGACCTCTAAAGTGTGCCCAGTGTGCTGTGCTTATCCTACCTCTGGGATCTGTGTCACCCTACAGATGCATCGATTGGCCTGGGGAAGAGGTCCAAGATACGTGAGTATGCTTGGCTTGAGGTCAGCAGAAGGGACCAGACACAATGCAGTAATGCGGTGGAGTAACTCTGCTTATGTTAAAAAAAAGAAGATGACTATGCTCTGGTGTGCATTGCAGCATTTTATCAAAGTTTGGTGCAGTTGTCTTCTGTCCTGAACAGATAACTGTTTCAGCAAGGTTTTTCTTTCTGTGTTGGAAGCTCTATTTAATGATTCACCTGTGTAGTGATGCTCTGATGTGAGAACCTGCAGTGTCAGTATTCCTTTAGCAGTAGTTAACCCCTTAGGGTTTTTTCTCACCTAGCAAACACACTGTTACATTGTCTCTCTGGACAGCTTAGGAAACTTCAGTAGCTACAGTTTGAATTGGGAAGGTTATTTAATTACTGCTGAGCTTAAAAGAGAAGTAAAGGTTTTTGTTTTTTGCCCTATTCATACTTACCTAGGTGGATGCAGCATCGATCCTATGCTGCATCTGTCCCCCACTGCCTCTGTGCTAAGAACCGCAGCGATCGATCGCCGTTGATGGCTCGGTTCTCTCAGCTCCCTGCTCTGCCCCCCCCGGAGCGCGGAGCTTTGGAGGGGCAGGGATCGTCCATCTCCGGCTCTTAGTGGCTCGCTGAGAGGCTGAGGCGGGCATCAGTCCAGGCACCTGGTGGATCCAGACTTTATTGTCGCGCTGATGCGGTACCTGGCCTAATTTCAGTGATGTCAGCAGAGAGCGGTCTTCAGACCTCAGGCTAGACTTCTCCTTTAAGTGGCAACTTGTACATGTAATAATAAATATATATATATATATATATATTATTTTTTTTTATTTTTTCTCTTAACAATGTGGAGTTCAGGGGCATCATATAATATAAACAAGGCCCAGGATAAATCCAAGGAAAGATCCAAGCTTACTTACCAGCCAGCCCGCTGACAACTGAATCAACCTATCCTTTAGAATGCATGTGCTTCCATTGTGGAGTCACTCATAAGCCAGTAATAGGTCCACAGATACCAGGGTGCCATGGCGAGGCTCTGTGGCTTACGCATGTATTTGCAAATGCGTGCAGACTAAACCCCTGTTTTAACACATACTGTTAGATAGGTTGTCAGCGGGCTGGCCGGTAAGTAAGCTTGGATCTTTCCTTGGATTTATCCTTGGCCTTGTTATTATCATATGTTGCCTTCCAATGCTACTTACTGTTATGGCCAGTTATAGGTGGGGGTAGTGGACACCTTTTTTTTGTACTCACAAGCCAAATTTTGTTGGGGGCCTGTTACTACAGACTGTTGCAATTTTTGCAGTCATTTCTTATTGGCCAAACAGGCCTTGGTTCCTGCCTTTGATACCAAGTTATCGGATTGTCCTTCCTCTTAGATGAGATCTTCGTCGCAGAGAGCAATACTCCACCCTTGTTCGTCTCTTTCAGTTTCTCATCCTGGCAGGAAGAGACTGATCAGGCTTGGCTGTTGTTTTATCTAAGCTAATATATATAAAGCCTACAAAAATATTTGAATAAAGCTTGTTCAGTTTGGACTGCTTTTGTTTTCTTTTGCTTCAGTCCTTTGATCAGGTCCATTCTGGACCTCAACTGATCCTAAAGCTCTCTTAGAGGGCAGATCTCTGCAGCCCCTGTCATATCCAATGTCTCATGGGATGGGTAGACTATCCCTTACTCATCCAATAATTTGATGGGGGGCTGTATCTGAGCTTCAAAGGAGAGCCAAGGCAATTTAGATGGAATTTACTACTTGCTCTGGGCTTTCTTGCTAGCTCCAGATGAGATCTCTTTTCAGCCCAGCTCGGGTAAAGACTGAGCTATGAAGTCATGTACTCTAAGGGCTACCTCTTCAGCCGGGAAGATTGCCAAGATCAAAGCTTTAGGCTAGGAAGGATTGTTTGGTGACTTACGGCTCCAGGTGGGATCAACTCCAGTCCAGTTGGAGTAAGGATTAAGGAAGGCAGCCTCATGTAGGCAGCCTCTCTAAAGGATCTAGGCCTTTTTGCCATGAGGGGTCCTTGTTGGTATTCTGCCTAGTATGGGTAGTGTTCATTTTCATACTGGGTTGCAATCTGAGGTGGTTTTGGCATCCTATGAGAACATAGTCTAACAGCTGTGTGGTTAGTCTGTATTGATCTGTGATGCTTTGATATTTATTTTTAAAATAAAGGTGACATTTTGGGGTGCCGATATTCACAGTTCTATTTTTCCATCCTATGAGAACAAAAGTATTGTTCCTCCCATATGCAGGACCACCAAGGATAAGCGGTTCCATGCCATGGATATTGGGATACTTCGAGCATGCTCTCAAGCTATAGCTTTGCTTAGAGTTTTAGGACATATCTCTCTAACAGAACCAGCGGGAAGGAGATGTCATCAAGAATCATCACTAGATGGGTCATTCCGACTAGCCAATAGGCTTATAGAGCTTGGGGCATAATTCCTATAGAAGCAGTTTCAACACACTCAACCATTAGTGTAGGCTTCGTGGGCTCCCTGTAAAAGGGCTCCAGGAATATTTGCAGGGGGGTGGCATGTCTTCTAAGGTTGTTCTGGCTCATTGTAAAGTGTAGCTAGCTTCCTTATACTGTTGGTATCTATCCATAAGGTTTCTGTTAGCTAAGTGCTATGTTGGAAACCATACCTTTTCGGCATCCCACCCTTGTTTTATTGGGCTAGTTCCCAAACATATACTGTCATGGAGCCTGTCAGGAAAACTGAAAATTTCCTATCAAACACTTAGTGTAATTTTCCTTTTCTGATGGGCTCCATGGCAGCAGGAGTTCCCTCCAGTGTCATGAGTAGGCTAGTTACGGTACGTGGCCTCTAGCTCAGCCTGAAAATTTATGGGAGTGGGGTCCTATGGGGTAGGAATGGGGACAGGGCTACCCAAATATATGCTGCCATTGAGCCCATCAGGAAAGGAAAATTATGGTAAGTATTTAATTGGAAATTTTTAGTTTTAAAATCAGAAATCGGTCAGATAGGGTTGCTGTCACTGTATGCGTGTCGTGCTGATTGTAAAAGAAAAAGTAACTTCCACAGCCAAAATAGAGTATGAGTATGATGTGAAAACTGTACTATACACAATGTATAACTTTAAGGTGCTCTAGGCATGTAATTTAAACAATTTGTTACATTTGCATATTGCCTTGTAACTGCTTTTTTTTTTTATACCATGCTTAGCCTCAGCATTGGCACAATTGTTAAATAGGGTTTACCCTCCATAGAATTCAGTGAGATTTATCGCTGTGTTCATGTTCACAAAATTTCAATCAGGATTTACTGAACTACTAGTGAATCAAACCCAGGCTGAATTGCTTGTCCCTAGAGAAGAAAAGGAAGTATTGTGACAAGTAAGGGCGCGTACACACGGGCGGACTGTTCGCCCAACTTTGTCCGCTGAACAGTGTTTCAGCGGACAGTCCGCCCGTGTGTGGGCTTTCAGCGGACAGTTTCAGCGGACAGTTTGACGGACAAAGTCTTTTGGAAATTCCGAAAAACTGTCCGCTGAAACTTGGTTTGAGCGAACAGTCCGCCCGTGTGTAGGCTACTTTCGAAATGAGCAAACTGTTCCCGCTCGGAGGAAAGTCTGCTCATTTCGAGCGCGTGTGAAGGTAGGCGGGGCCCGCGACGGAGACGTCGCGGGCTCTGCCGCCTGGAATGGACTTAAAGGGGAACCCCAACGCCGAAAAAAATCGGCGTGGGGGTCCCCCCAAAGTCCACAACAGACCCTTGTCCGAGCACGCTACCCGGCCGGCCGGGAAAGGGGGGCGAGCGAGCGCACCCCCCCTCCTGAGCCGTACCAGGCTGCGTGCCCTCAACATGGGGGGTGCCTTGGGGAAGGGGGGGCCGCGCGGCCCCCCCCCACCCCAAAGCACCTTGTCCCCATGTTGATGAGGACAAGGGCCTCTTCCCGACAACCCTGGCCGTTGGTTGTCGGGGTCTGCGGGCGGGGGGCTTATCGGAATCCGGGAGCCCCCTTTAAGAAGGGGGCCCCCGGATACCGGCCCCCCACCCTATGTGAATGAGTATGGGGTACAATGTACCCCTACCCATTCACCTGTAAAATAAAAGTACCCCAAAAAAAAACACAACACACGAGAAAAAATATTTTATTGCACAGCCCCGGGGGTCTTCCGTCTTCGGGGGTCTTCTCCGGACTCCTCCGCTATCTTCGTGTAGCTCTTTTGCTAGCGGAGGAGTCCGGCTTTCTTCCTCCCCGCTGCCGGCCTCTTCTCCCGACTTCGGGGGTCTTGTCCCCCTCTTCGGTTCTTCTGCCGGGCCACCGCGCCTTCTTGTAGCTCTTTTGCAGGCGGTGGCCCGGTCTTCTGTCGCCGCCGCCTTCCGTTCTTCTGCCGGGCCACCGCGCCTTCTTATAGCTCTTTTGCAGGCGGTGGCCCGGTCTTCTGTCGCCGCTGTCGCCGTCGCCGCCTTCCGTTCTTCTTCTTCTTCTTGTTCTTCTTCTTCTCCAGGAGATGTTGACACGACGCTCTCTCCGGCCGGAATGCCAGAGCCGCCCTGCGCTGCCACTTATATAGTGACAATGGGGCGGTGTCACATGGTATATGTCACATGGGTTGGTCACATGGGTTGATGTCACATGGGGCTATGACATCGTAAGGGGGCGGGGTCACCATGTGACATCAACCCATGTGACCAACCCATGTGACATATACCATGTGACACCACCCCATTGTCACTATATAAGTGGCAGCGCAGGGCGGCTCTGGCATTCCGGCCGGAGAGAGCGTTGTGTCAACATCTCCTGGAGAAGAAGAAGAAGAACAAGAAGAAGAAGAAGAACGGAAGGCGGCGACGGCGACAGCGGCGACAGAAGACCGGGCCACCGCCTGCAAAAGAGCTACAAGAAGGCGCGGTGGCCCGGCAGAAGAACCGAAGAGGGGGACAAGACCCCCGAAGTCGGGAGAAGAGGCCGGCGGCGGGGAGGAAGAAAGCCGGACTCCTCCGCTAGCAAAAGAGCTACACGAAGATAGCGGAGGAGTCCGGCGAGAAGACCCCCGAAGACGGAAGACCCCCGGAGCTGTGCAATAAAATATTTTTTCTCGTGTGTTGTGTTTTTTTTTTGGGTACTTTTATTTTACAGGTGAATGGGTAGGGGTACATTGTACCCCATACTCATTCACATAGGGTGGGGGGCCGGTATCCGGGTGCCCCCTTCTTAAAGGGGGCTCCCGGATTCCGATAAGCCCCCCGCCCGCAGACCCCGACAACCAACGGCCAGGGTTGTCGGGAAGAGGCCCTTGTCCTCATCAACATGGGGACAAGGTGCTTTGGGGTGGGGGGGCCGCGCGGCCCCCCCCTTCCCCAAGGCACCCCCCATGTTGAGGGCACGCGGCCTGGTACGGCTCAGGAGGGGGGGCGCGCTCGCTCCCCCCCCTTTCCTGGCCGGCCGGGTAGCGTGCTCGGACAAGGGTCTGTTGTGGACTTTGGGGGAACCCCCACGCCGATTTTTTTCGGCGTTGGGGTTCCCCTTTAAGTCCATTCCAGGCGGCGGTGCCCGCGACGTCTCCTTCGCGGGCCCCGCCTACCTGTACACGTGCTCGAAATGGGCGGACTTGCCTCCGCCTTACGTGGGCGAGTCCGTTCATTTCAAAAGTTGAGCGAACTGTTTGGCAAACAGTTCGCTGAAACAGTCCGCTCGTGTGTGGGCAAGTCCGCTCATGCAAATTTTGAGCGGACTGTTGCGGCAACTGTTTGACGAACAAAGTTTCAGCGAACAGTCCCCGCGTGTGTACGCGGCCTAATAAAGGTTCAGTACAGCACTGGGTTTTCTTCACAGTCAGAAAGTGGCAAACAATTCCACCTGATGTGCTTTATATCAGAATCACCAGAAATCACCACAAATAGAGCTTTCTTTTGGTGGTATTTGATCACCTCTGCGTTTTTTTTTTTTGCGCTATAAACAAAAATAGAGCGACAATTTGGAAAAAAAATGCAATATTTTTTACTTTTTGCTATAATAAATATCCCCATAATTTTTTTTTTTTACTAGTAATGGCGTTGATCAGCGATTTTTATTGTGACTGTGACATTATGGCGGACACATTTTTGGGACCATTGTCATTTACACAGCAATCAGTGCTATTTAAATGCACTGATTCCTGTGTAAATGACACTGTTAGCGAAGGAGTTAACCACTAGGGGGTGAGGAGGGGTTATGTATGACGTTATGTGTTTTTTTTTGTAGGGGGTGTGGCCTGGCATGTGATGTCACTGATCATCTTTCCCTATATCAGGGAACAGACGATCGGTGACAGCCACAGTAGGAAGCACGGGGAGAGGTTTGTTTACACAGACCTCTCCTCGTTCTTCAGCTCTGTGAACCGATCTTGGGACACCAGCGGCGATCGGGTCTGCTGGCCCCGCGGCCACGGGCACGGAGCTCAGGACTGGGCACTTAAAGTGGAACATACTGGTACGTGTTTGTGCCCAGCCGTGCCATTCTGCCGACGTATATGTGTAGGGGGGCGGTCCTTAAGTGGTTAATGTGTTACTAAACCCATACAAGTTTATGTATATGCAGTAAAGCATGCTTGTTAAACTCACTGTGGAACTCAAGGGGTTAATCCTGCACATTATGTAAAAAGGTGGCTTTTTGATCATATCTTCCCTGATCATCCTCTTCTTCCAACTCTGCACATGCTCAGTTTGATGTGTATTGCTAGAGTTTTTTTTTTTTTCTTGGGAGGGTGCATGTGATCAGCTCAATGCCAATCAGCACTGTCCAAACTGAGGGCCAGGGGTCCTGCAGTCTCATAGGACAGTAAGAGGAGAATGAAAACTCCTCATACAAGCTTTACCCTGACACTGATAAAAGTTTCAAGACTGCTATTTCCTGCTAATGAGCAAGGGTATTTAACAGTTTTTATTCATTAAAACAATTGCATTTCCATGTTCTGTGTACTGTGACAGACCATATATAGTGAATGCAGGGTCCTGGGTTTAGTAGCACTTTAGAAAAAGATGAGGTTTGGTTTACCGGTCTACCACTTGTGCAAGGTGAACCCTGCCCAAAGACCACCTAATACACAATTTTATTGCCATAGCAAGCAGCTAACCATAATGCAATTCCGGCCTGGGGCATTTGGGTAAATCATCTCCCTGACTTAAAAAGTATTGGTTCCAAGCAGCATTTTGTCTGCGTGTGTTGGAGTAGTTAAGTTCTGAGAGCTGACAGTCTATAGTTTGTTTTATTTATATACACACTATCTTACAAAAGTGAGTATACCCCTCACATTTTTGTAAATATTTTATTATATCTTTTCATGTGACAACACTGAAAAAATGACACTTTGCTACAATGTAAAGTAGTGAGTGTACAGCTTGTATAACAGTGTATATTTGCTGTCCCCTCAAAATAACTCAATACACAGTCATTAATGTCTAAACCACTGTTACACAAAAGTGAGTACACCCCTAAGTGTAAATGTCCAAATTGGGCCCAAAGCATCAATATTTTGTGAGGCCACCATTATTTTCCAGCACTGCCTTAACCCTCTTGGGCATGGAGTTCACCAGAGCTTCACTGGTTGCCACTGGAGTCCTCTTCCACTCCTCCATGAGGACATCACAGAGCTGTTGGATGTTAAGGACCTTGCGCTCCTCCACCTTTCATTTGAGGATGGCCCACAGATGCTCAATAGGGTTTAGGTCTGGAGACATGCTTGGCCACTCCATCACCTTTACTCTCGGCTTCTTTAGCAAGGCAGTTTTCATCTTGGTGGTGTGTTTTGGGTCGTTATCATGTTGGAATACTGTCCCGTGACCCAGTCTCCGAAGGGAGGGGTTCATGCTCTGCTTCAGTGTGTTACAGTACAGGTTGGCATTCATGGTACCCTTAATGAACTGTAGCTCCACAGTGCCCGCAGCACTCATGGAGCCCCAGACCATGACACTCCCACCACCATACTTGACTGTAGGCAATACACACTTGTCTTTGTACTACACACCTGGTTGCTACCACACATGTTTGACACCATCTGAACCAATTAAGTTTATCTTGCTCTCATCAGACCACAGGACATGGTTCCAGTAATCCATCTCCTTAGTCTGCTTGTCTTCTGCAAACTGTTTCTGGGCTTTCTTGTGCATCATCTTTAGATCTTTCCTTCTGGGATGATAGCCATGCAGACCAATTTGATGCAGTGTGCCGCATATGGATCAGTGACTGAGATCCATAGATCCAAAAAGGAGATTTTAGTCTGATCAAATGTGTACATCAGATGGATGTTAAAAATCATTAATATTAAGTAGTGCCATGAATTTATGTTGTTCGGGGAGAGTGCCACTCCATATCAATAGAACCTCATCGATGTATCTTAACCAGGTATGTACTTGGTCAAGATACATCTGCATGAAAAAGACCCATTCCTCCGCCCACAACCCCAAATGGAGGCAGGCATAGGCCGGAGCCCAGGATGCCCCCCATTGAGGTCTCCTTAGTTTGTTGATAGAATTTAGACAAGAATTGAAAGCAATTGTTCTCAAGTGAAAACTTGAGGAGTTCCAAGATAAAATATTTTTGATGGGAACATCCCGGATAATGCCGGTGTAAAAATTCCTCCACTGCTGTCACGTAACTAATGGTTTTGAGCCCGAATTGCAGAGGGCGGCCTCTCTTACAGCTCCCACTCCCAGTTCCCTGGTAAGGTAACAGGAGACACAGGAGTAAGTAGGGGCATGGGTGCCTGGCAGGATCAACAGACCGGAAAGGATGAACAGACTGGGTCAGCTCAGCAGACTGGAACAGCTCAACAGACAGGATCAGCTCAGCAGACAGGATCAGCTCAGCAGACTTGATCAGCTCAGCAGACTGGATCAGCTCAGCAGACTGGATCAGCTCAGCAGACTGGATCAGCTCAGCAGACTGGAACAGCTCAGCAGACTGGAACAGCTCAGCAGACTGGAACAGCTCAGCAGACTGGAATGTCGAACAGGTGGGGTCAGGTATCAGGCTGGCAGAAAGGGTACAAGGGAGCAGGCAGGAGAGAAGTCACAGACAGGCCAAGGTCAGGTATCAGGCTGGCGGCAAGGTACAAGGAAGCAGGCAGGAGAGTAGTCACAGACAGGCCGGGGTCGGGTGCAGGCAGATAACGGGTAGGTCACAGACAAGCCGGGTCTTTATCACAGGTAAGTATTTCAGATCAGGTTCTTGGGCACACAACGCTGTAGAGCAGACAGCGGGGACCGTCTGTGACAGACAGGCTTAAATAGCCCGTCTGGCGTCAACAGGTGCGCACGCTCGCGTTCCAGCACGCGGGCGCGTTCCCGCGTGCGCGAGCCAGAGAGCCTGGGGTGCAGATTTCTGCCAGGATCTTCATGGAAACTGCTCTCAAACCACATTGATGCGGTATCGAGGTGTAGAGGGATTCTACATCCACCCCTACTAGCCACAAGTCTTTTGGGATTCGCAAATCCTTAGTTTTGGCCAGGACATCACTAGAATCGTTTACATATGATCCCAAGTCAGTGACCTTATCTTTCAGTAAGGCACCCAGATATCTTCCAATCCTATCCATGGGACCCTTAATGCCTGACACAATAGGTCAACCGGGAGGGTGTTTAAGGTCCTTGTGTACTTTTGGTATTCTGTAAACGATAGGTATATTATATTCTTCTATCCATAGATGTTCAAATTCTTGCTTACTGAGTAGGACTGCTTCTTTTGCAAGTTTAAGGTTTTTCATTTAATGTTTTAACCATGGTTGGAAAAGGGTTGTTTAAAAATCGGAGGTATGCAAAGACCTCAGGATATTGGTCATTATGCACGTTGTTCCTTTAAACATTTTTAAATGGGGCGATTAACTTCCACAGCGAGCACGAGAGGCTTGGGGAACTTGATAGCTGCTGTTGCATGTTATGACCATCCATATCTGAAGGTTAACTACATAACTGGTTACATCTGCATCATGTATTTCGCAGCAATTTCAAGCACCATGGATGATAGAAACTAGCAGCACCTTGGATGCAGACCTGATACAGACCGCATCACCATAGGAGGGTAATGTATGCTTGACTACCATGTTCTAAATTACTTGAGACGCTGCTCATCACAGAGGGGACCGCTGTTTATAGACATTTCAGATCTTCATGCGTCTATATTATACACCAGTGCATATGACTGTTATTAAAGATACACCTATTGCAAGAACACACTAGGAAGTGATTGTATCCATTAAGTGTTCATAACCCTCAACTATCAGGTGCATTACGGTCTGGTCTCGCCGTTATTCCCTTGGCCACTACACAGGTGTTTTCCCCACAATCTTCACACAGGATTTTGCCTTTGGTCACTTATAAGGAATAATTACGGATTGCCTATACCAGAGATTTGCAATTAGCGGCCCTCCAGCTGTTGCAAAACTACAAGTCCCATCATGCCTCTGCCTCTGGGTGTCATGCTTGTGGCTGTCAGAGTCTTGCTATGCCTCATGGGACTTGTAGTTCTGCAACAGCTGGAGGTCCGCTAATTGCATATCCCTGGCCTATACTTTAGTACTAACAGTCTTTTTTGGCGTAACCAATTTGTTTTTCAGCCAATTTTTTCCGTCATCAGCAGACCTTGACTTTATTGGGGTTCCCCTTCATCTTAGTCAGTTCACTCTCGAGGCTCAGTTAGCTAATTTTTACTTCCATTCCCTTCCCCTCCTCCTTCTTTCCATCTTTTCCCAATCTTTTTGCGGGCACGAGCCTTCCAGGGACCCTAATATGGATGCCCATGCCTTATTATTCACATTTCTTGTGTTCTATTTAATACGACATTGTGGTGGCATGCTCATCCATATATAGATCTTTGGCATCCGAATGATTCTATATTTGTATTTTATCGTGTGTTTTGTCCATGTCCTGTGTTGTTTGTAGTCCCACCCAGAGATGACCTGATGCTGGCATCCTGGGCTGTTTGTCAAGTTTTCAGTATCTCCATCATGATCTCTCATTGAGGAGTACCTCATGGAGGAGTTTTATAGTGATTTTTATCTATTAATAAATTACTAATTATTTTCTATTTTCCTATACATAGTATGCTGTGTTGCTTATTTGGTCTTTTGGTTCTTTTCAGTCTTGATTAGGACAATTCAGTTTTTTTGGTATATAAATGTCCCGACTAGCTGTGGATGTCAGAAATTTTATAGTGAACTAACCTGGGAAGCAACACCTCTCCCCTAGGTCTAATTTCTTCCCTTGCTGCATGTTGTCTGAAAATCCTTCAGCAAAGCAAGATGGAGACTTTAGTTCCTCTTATCCAGAGTATTCCGGTGTTCTGGCATATAGTGTCCTGCCATCATATACTGTCCGCCCCATACTGCGCATGCGCAGCACTTGCGCAGTACGGAGCAGAAGAAGCTTCGGAAAATCTCCGAAGATGAACGGCGCCTGCGCCGTGAGTTGAGGTGGTAGCCCCACCATCCAAGCGGACATAAGGCTGGCAAAATTAGAGGGCCCCTCACTTCGCTCGCCATGCTTCGCTTGCCATGCTTCAGGCTCGGCCTCTCTGCGCTCTGCTCTTTTTATTTCAACTCTATGTCCACTTGGATGGTGGGGCTCGAACCTGGACTCACAGCGCAAGCGCCGTTCATCTTCGTGTATTTTTGGAATTTGTGTGTGCTGTGTACTGCGCATGCACAGTATACAGCGGACACTATCCGATGGGGGACTGTATATGACAGGACACCGGCTCTTGTAGTTCCATACAGTTCAATCTGAGTGTGAGACTTGAGTCCTGGAACTACAATTCCCTTTATGCTTTGCTCCCTGGTGGTAGTCACTCTGCTGACAGGATGTGAAGACACAGAGTCTTAGCTGGCACTAGAGGGAAATAGTCTCACTGAAACAATGTTGCAGAGTGTATTCTGATACTGCAGGTAAGATAGCCAGCTCCCTGCTACATCTGTATAAATGTTAGTGCGAACCTCAATTCAAAAATCTACTAGTGTATGGCCAGCTTTAGAAGGGAATGAGCAGGTTCTGCAAGGTAGAAGGGAATGAGCAGGTGAACTACATAACTGGACTTCCTCTTCTTCTTCCTTTCAGGTGCAGGGCGATAAAGTTAACAAAAAAATAAAAAATATGTATATATAAAAAAAAAAAAAAAAAAAGGTCAAACTCGATTGGCTACTCAGGCCGCGTACACACGCGCGGACTGTTCGCCCAACTTTGTCCGTCCAACAGTTTCGGCAAACAGTCCGCTCAAAATTAGCATGGACGGACATGGCCACACACGACGAACGAACAGTTTGCTGAAACCGTGCGTGATGACGTGAACGGCACGTACGACGGGACGAAAAATACGACGTCCTATACACTGCATTATAGCTTTCGGCGTGAAAATCCTTTCTGAGCATGCGCGGAACTTTGTTTGACGAACAAGCCTACACATGAGCGGACTGTTCGCTGAAACAAGGTTTCAGCGGACAGTTTTTCGGAAATTCCGAAAAACCTTGTCCGTCCAACTGTCCGCTGAAACTGTCCGCTGAAAGCCCACACACGAGCGGACTGTCCGCCCAAACACTGTTCAGCGGACAAAGTTGGGCGAACAGTCCGCCCGTGTGTACGCGGCCTCAGTCTTTTTTCTGTTGTCACTTTGCTATGTTTCTATGTTTATTAGTTTTCTGAAATGCTGCTGATGCACACTTCTCTTCATCTTCCTCTTTTGATAATCCTGCCATAGCCCCACAAACAGCCAGGTAAAACCCTGTGTGTTATCAGCACTAATACTCTGGCTACCCATTCACTTCCAAAAAAATCACACATGTATCACACAAATCGTCAATCTGGTGGTGCAGGGATTTATCCATAAAGGATACTGACTTCCAGGAGGTCTTTCATCAGGCCAGAGGGATTTGTGAACATTTTAGTTGGTCACACCCAGCCAATGCAGCACAAATATCAGATGCCTGCCAGCCACCTCATCTGTGAAACCACTAAAAAGTATTTTTTTTAATTATTTATTATTTCCTCATAAGGCAGTCTCTGCCCTGGTCAAAAAAACATGGGCAGGGATGGTAAAGCAGTAACTAAAATGCTTAGAAGTGTTAATTACAATGGACTATTGAGGTGACTACTGGAGGTGACCCAGTATGCTTTTAGGCCCCTTTCACACGGGGCGGATCAGTAATGATCCGCCCCGTGATGAACCGCTCGCTCAGCGGGGATCGCTCCGTTGTCCCCGCTGAGCTGGCGGATGACAGGGCGGTCCCTGCACACTGTGCAGGGACCGCCCTGTCAGCTCTCCGCTATCCTCTATGGGGATCGGATGAGCACGGACCGTCATCCGTGTTCATCCGATCCGCTCTGCAGACGGATAGAAAAATAGGATTTTCCTCCGTCTGCAGAATCGGACCATTGCGGAGGCGGACAATAGCGGGTGTCTGCGGATGTGCATCCGCAGACACCCACTATCCCATAGGGATGCATGTATGTCCGTATTTCATCTGCAAATGGATGAATGAAATACGGACATACTGTCCGCATGTGTGAAAGGGGCCTTATAGTGAATTCCCACTTTTGCAGTCAAACTTAATACATTTGTCACCATATTTTCTATGTACACTACTGTTTCCAATGTCTCCTCTGGACTCCTTTGCACTCCTAGTGTATTTCCAGTGGCAGCCCGTGCATTAAGGGCACACGGTCACCGCCCCCTCTCTCCTGCCACCACCCCCTCTATCACCAATAGATAGATTCATGCATTGCATGTTGACGAGTGACTGCACAGACTGTGCACAGATCTCCTGTTCACTGAGTTAGTGAACTGAATATTAGAGCTGCCTGGTGCGCTCTCCTACCTTACAGCTGCACTCCATGCAAAGAACGGAGCTGCCGACATCACTTCCGGTTTTCGTTTAGCCCACGAATTCCGAAAGTAACCTGTAAATTTAAACAACAATGCTCCTGCCCATAGTTATTCTACGGGCGGAAGCTAATCAGCGCTTTGCATTGCACCACAAGGTGGGTTAAAAGCCCGCAAATGAAGCGCCACATCTGCAATTTCATGATTGCATCGACGTGGCTCTTCCTATAGTGCACTGCGTCCGGCGCCCGGACACAGTGCACTTAGTTAAATAAAAATTTTTAAGAATTTTTGGGTAATTTTTTTTTCTTAAAGGGGCAGTTTTAACCACCTCAATACCAGGCACTTAAACACCTTCCTGCCCAGACCAATTTTGAGCTTTCATCGCTGTCGCAATTTGAATGACAATTGTGCGGTCATGCTACACTGTACCCAAATAACATTTTTATCATTTTTTTCCCACAAATAGAGCTTTCTTTTGGTGGTATTTGATCACCTCTATGGTTTTTATTTTTTGCTAAACAAATAAAAAAAGACCAAAAATTGTAAGTAAGTTTTCTCCTTCACTGACGGGCACTGATAAGGCAGCACTGATGAGGTGGCACCAATGAAGTGGCACTGATGAGGTGGCATTGATGGGCACTGATATGTGGCACTGATGGGCACTGATAGGTGGCACAAATTGGTCAATAGCTGGCACGGATTGGCATGGATAGGCGGCATGAATGGGCATGGATAGGCGGCACAGATGGGCATGGATAGGCGGCACAGAGGGGCATGGATGGGCACTGATAGGTGGCACGGATGGGCACTGATAGGCATTGTATTGTATTGTTTTGTACTGATGGATGGCAATCAGTGCCAAACAATAATGCATGCCATTCAGTGATGCCCATTGTGGGCACTGATTGGCATCCATTGTGGGCACTGACTGGCATCCCTGGTGGTCTAGGGTGGCATACCTGGTGCTGGGCATCCCTGGTGGTCTGGTGGCATCCCTGGCGGTCCAGTGTGGGCATCCTCGGGGGGGCTGCGCTGATAATCGATCAGCACAGCCCCCCCTGTCAGAGGAGCAGCCGATCGGCTCTCCTCCACTCGCGTCTGACAGACGCGAGTGAGGAAAAGCCGATCATCGGCTCTTCCTATTTACACTGTGATCAGCCGTGATTGGACATGGCTAATCACGTGGTAAAGAGTCTCCGTTAGAGACTCTTTATCGAGATCATAGTTGCGGGGTGTCAGACTGACGCCCCACAAAAACGATCGCCGCAATGCGCGCCCCGGGGGCGCGCATCGGCTTAAAATCCTGAGGACGTCATATGACGCCCAGTCAGGATTTTTAAACTACTTTGCAGCCGTCATTTGCCTACAGGAGGGCAAATGACGGCTGCAAGGAGGGGGGCAGCGCCCGGGCGCCCCCTATGGATGGGCCACCACTGGCGCCAGACACTTCTTGAATGCAAAGACATTTATTTTCTCTTATTAGAGCTGTAGGAGAGAGGGTTTAGGGCCAGGACACCCTTTAGTAGTTGAAATGTTAATTTCCAGACGCCGAGACGTCTATAGGGGGACAGCCATGCAGGGAAAGACACCCAGCCAGACACCACATCTACATTTGAGGACACACTATCTGCTATGGCAACAATCTTGAACAGTTTCTAACAAAGGTTATAATGAACTCTTTCACTTCCGCTACAATCTCCTATTGTAGATCTTCACTCCACTGAGCTCCCAGTCTCTCTCACTACACTGAGCTCCCAGTCTCTCTCACTACACTGAGCTCCCAGTCTCTCTCACTACACTGAGCTCCCAGTCTCTCTCACTACACTGAGCTCCCAGTCTCTCTCACTACACTGAGCTCCCAGTCTCTCTCACTACACTGAGCTCACAGTCTCTCTCACTACACTTGCTGATCCACTGCCACTGGATCTCCTGAGCTCTTCCAACCTTTTCGCTCATTATCTCCCTCAAGCATCACCCCGCTTCCCTGCTGGGTCCCTAGCTTGGCGTCCAAGATATTCCTCAAGCGACACCCCACTAGCCAGCTCGGTCCCTGGCTTGGCACACAAGGCTGCTCTGCAAGCGTCACCTCCGCTGGCTGGGTCCCTGGCTTGACACCTGCTGAAGCTTCCCAATTCTTCACCGTCCCGGTTGGTGAGAACACTGCTCTGGTACTTTTCAGCTACTCACAGTGGTCCCTGGTAATAAGGTGGATGGTCCCTTAGTGGTGACAGCTTCCCCTCTACCCCTGACCATGACAGGTTCTCCAGCTGGCAGAACTGTTACTTCTGGTTTAACTGCAAGCTCCAACCCTACGCTGCTCTCTTTCTTCTGGATAGGCCCTCAGACAGCCTAGCAGCCAGATGTCCCCGGGATAGGCCTCAGGCTCTGGCCTACAAGCCCGGGGCAGCACAACACACATCCACCCAGACAGCTGTCCAGGTGACACATAACCTGACCTCACCCAAATAAATAGGCTCTCCTAGCAGGCCAAGGGACCCAAGAAGATCCCTGCCCATTGGCTGAGATACCCCATCTATTCCTAATCTGTCCTTGCAATGCCCTTGTCTTATCTAATGCCACCAGATACCCGGCCATCTAGTGACAGAAGAGAGAAGTGCAGCAATTCCAGAATAAAGGTGGAATGAATTGATCTCCTATCAATTGTCCAAGGCAACTATACCTGGCAGGTACATGAACTAGCAACCCTGCCTAAACATCAGGGTGCTACACAAGTATGAGGGGAAAATGGCTGAATGGGAGAGAAAGAGAGAGTTCCTTTCCACCATATTTAATCCCAATTTCCAAAGTTCAGAAACTTTTACCATCTTCATCTGCAGGTAACCCCCTTTGTGAAGGAAAAGGGGTAGGGCTACAATGTAGATGTGGTGCAATTAGCTGAGGTAGTAGGAGGTGGGGAATATGATTTCAACGCTCCTTATTCCTTTACAAATATTCCTCTTTCTACCCTTTTCTAAATCTTTCTCCCTCTTTCTCTGCATCTGACAGCTGTCGGGTCTGTATTTTCAGCATCAGTATCAAATTGCTTTGCAGACTCTTTGGGGGTTGCTGGAGGGGGGATTTAGTCTCTATGCATCATGCACACCCTTATTAAACTTGTAGACAACCTACAGTAAAGCCTGCCCTTCTTGACTCTTGAGCCTTTGATATCACTGCATTGTATCTTAGTCTTTGGCAATCCCAAAAACCCAAAAGTGACTGTTCCCCATGAGTATGATCCTCTGACTGTGACAAAATATATTTAAATGATCAGATACTTAAGTGCTTCCGTCAAAGGTAGTGCAGGGTTGTAATATGTTATGATGTGAATGAGCATTTCTTTGTAATGTATGTAGAGATTTGTTTGATATTTGTAATTTTATTTAATGCAGAACGTTTAGTTCATTGGCTAACTTAAAGAGGTAATAAACTCAAACACAAAAATATGTTAACTTGCAGCTCACCAATTCCTAGATGTGGTAGCTCCTTTTTTTTTTTTTTTTGGCTTTTTTCCTTTTTTTCATCTGATGTTCCAGCCAGTATGTCTGTTATTTTTCAACTTCCTTTAGTAGGCAAAGCTAACTGACTGAGATGCTTAAGGCCCCTTTCACACTGACGTCCCGTTCAGGCCCGCCTGTCAGTTTTTCAGGCGGACCTGAACGGGTGCTCCATAGAGCTCTATGGAGCGTCGGATGTCAGCGGTGACATGTCCGCTGACATCCGACCCGCTCCGATCCGAAAAAGTGTAACGGAGGAAAAAGCTATTTTTCCATCCGTCTGCGGATCGGATCGGGTGACGACGGGCACTGCGGTCCGTCGTCATCCGATCTCCCATAGGGGAGAGCGGCGCTGTGACAGGTCCGTCCCTGCGCAGTATGCAGAGACAGACCTGTCATCTCCCTGCTCAGCGGGGATCGACGGACGCGGATGGGCACTGATAGGTGGCACAAATTGGCATGGATGGGCATGGATAGGTGGCACAGGTGGGCATGGGTTAGGCGGCACAGGTGGGCATGGGTAGGCGGCACAGGTGGGCATGGGTAGGTGGCACAGGTGGGCATGGGTTAGGCGGCACAGATGGGCATGGGTAGGCGGCACAGGTGGGCATGGGTTGGCAATGATAGGCGGCACAGATGGTAACTGATAGGCGGCATTGTATTATAATATATTGTACTAATGGATGCCAATCAGTGCCAATCAATAATGCATGCCAATCAGTGATGCCCATTGTGGGCACTGATTGGCATCCATTATGGGCACTGATTGGCATCCATTGTGGCACTGACTGGAATCCCTGGTGGTCTAGGGTGGCATACCTTGTCCTTGGCATCCCTGGTGGTCTGGTGGCGTCCCTGGTGGTCCAGTGTGGGCATCCTCGGGGGGGCTGTGCTGATAATCGATCAGCACAGACCCCCCCTGTCAGAGGAGCAGCCGATCGGCTCTCCTCTACTCGCGTCTGACAGACGCGAGTGAGGAAAAGCCGATCACCGGCTTTTCCTATTTACACTGTGATCAGCCGTGATTGGACACGGCTGATCACGTAGTAAAGAGTCTCCGTCGGAGACTCTTTACCGAGATCGTAGTTGCCGGGTGTCAGACTGACACCCCGCAACAACGATCGCCGCGATGCGCGCCCCCGGGGGCGCGCAGCGGCTCATAATCCTGATCACGTCATATGACGTCCGGTCAGGATTATGAAACCACTTTGCCGCCGTCTATTTGCTATAGGGCGGGCGGCAAGTGGTTAAAAGGCAATTTTTTTCCTCAGTTTAGGCCAGCTGTTGTTGATATCCTACTTGTCAATCCTGCCTACTTAAGCTGTCCAGCCCAGTGGATCTCTGCCTTAGCCTTGGTCAAACATCACAGAAACTATCCCCTATGATCCTGTTCAAGACTTGCTTTGCTGACATCCCTTCTGGCTCCAGATCCTGCTTGCTGTTCCACTACTGTCACGTACCTAGTAGTTGAGCCTGGAATGCAGGGAGCGGCCCCTCGTATCCCCTGGTTAAAGAACCCCTGGAGGTGGAGACAGGTATTCAATAGCTCAGGGGGCACAAGTGCCTGGCAGGTAGTACTGGTCCGGAGAATCAGCTGGGCACCGACAGCAAGTTGGCAGAGCAGGAGGTGCTTGGCTGTAGCGGGCAGGCACAAGTGCGGAGACTGGCTGGAGAGCAGACGTCCGGTAACACAGGAACTCAGACAGGCAACAGGAACAGCGGAGTCGGGTACAGGCCGGGTCAGCAGGAATCGGTCAGCAAGGTACAGAGGATGAGGCAGAGACGTGGTCAGACAAGCAGAGGTCGTAGGCAGGCAGCAACGGATCAGGGTCAAGGAACAAGCCGGATATCAGGAACCAAGGTAACGGGTACAGATACTGGAAGCAAGATCACGGACACGCTGTAGACTGGACAGCACGGGTAGGAGGGAGCCAGTGACTAAAGAAGGCCTTAGGGCGCCAAACGGACGTACGACGGGTCAGCGCGCCCTTGCACGTACACGTGCACCCGTTCGTGACCTGCGTGCGTGTGTGTGCGCGTTCGCGTCGACGCGAAAGCGTTCGTTCGCTTTAGCGCGCGTCCAAGGGGAACGACAGACTCTCCACGACGGGTTCCGACGGGTAAGACTCCTGTGTTTGGCCGAAACGTCAGAGTGGTCGTGACATTGCCCCCCCCCCAAGGGGCAGCCCCCGGATGCCCAACCGAGCCCACTTGTCCGGGTGGGAATTCTTGAAGGCACGGATGAGTCTCTTGGCATGGATATTAGCCTCTGGCTCCCAGGAATTCTCTTCGGGTCCGTACCCCTTCCACTTGACTAAGAATTGGATCTGGTTTCTTCTCTTCCTACAGTCCAGGATGGCCTCAATTTCGAACTCCATCTCCCCATCGACCAACACAGGTTCCAGAGGACGGGAAATCCTGTCAGAGAAGGGGTCCTTGACTGCAGGCTTGAGAAGCGATACGTGGAAGACCGGATGAATTCGGAAGGACTCAGGGAGTTCTAGCTCAAAAGCCACGTCATTTAGCTTCCTTTTGACCGGAAAGGGACCCAGGAATCTTGGGCCCAATTTCTTGGAGGGACAGGATAGTCTGAGGTTTACGGTGGACAACCAGACCCGATCCCCGGCCTTAAGGTCCAGCTCCCCTCTTCTCCTTCTGTCGAAGACTTCCTTGTTATGTTCTTGCGACCTAGCCAAGGTTTCCTGTAAGAGCTTATTATTCTCTTCAAAGAAATTAAGCCTCTTCTGAACCGCTGGTACCGAACATTCGGGAAGATTGCCAGACAAAAACAACGGGTGGTACCCGAAGTTCGCATAGAAAGGAGACTGCTTGGTAGCTGAATGGGCTGTGTTATTATAGGCGAACTCGGCCATGGGTAGCAGGGAGACCCAATCGTCTTGTGAGAAGGACGAGAAGCAGCGAAGATATTGTTCTAAGGTCTGATTCGTCCTCTCGGTCTGACCGTTGGTCTGCGGGTGGTAGGCCGAGGACATGCAGAGGTCGATCTTCAGAGTTCCACAGAGTGCCTTCCAGAATCTGGAGGTAAACTGCACCCCCCTATCAGATGTGATGTTGGCGGGGATGCCATGAAGTCTTACTATTTCCTTTATGAAAGCGTTAGCTGTCTCCGTGGCTGAGGGGGTGCCCTTCATGGGCAAGAAATGAGCCATTTTAGTGAGCCTATCGACTACGACAAAGATCGTTGTATGGTTCTCTGAAGGGGGAAGTTCAACAATAAAATCCATGGAGATCATTCTCCATGGTCTATCAGGAACAGGTAGTGGTCTTAGTAAGCCCCAGGCTCTAGACTTGTCGCCCTTACTCCGAATGCAGGTAGTGCAGGCCTGTATGTAACTCTTGCAGTCTTCCTTCATCCGCGGCCACCAGAAATTGCGCCTGAGCAATTCTAGTGTCTTGAATACTCCGAAGTGGCCAGCCATGGGATGGTCATGACAGGAGGCCAGAACCAGGGTCCGAACTGCCTGGGGAATAAAGATCCTGTTCCCATGCCACATAAGGTCATCGTTGGAAGACAGCGGAATGCCGGGTGGAGGTAAGGCGCCCATGGAGGCTTGCTTGACTTGAGAGATCACATCTCCTTGGAGTAAGAGAAAGTTTCCAGCAGGGAGGATGGTGTCGATGGGAGACGAATCTTCCGGCTGGCTAAACATGCGAGACAACGCGTCAGGCTTCGTATTCTTGGATCCGGGACGGTAAGTTATATGGAATACGAACCTCGAGAAAAAGAGTGCCCACCTGGCTTGACGAGGTTTCAACCTTTTAGCTGTCTTCAGGTATTCCAAGTTTTTGTGGTCCGTATAGACCAGAATTGGATGGATAGCCCCCTCTAGCAGATAGCGCCACTCCTCAAGTGCAGACTTAATTGCTAAAAGCTCGCGATCACCAACGTCGTAATTTCTTTCGGCTTCAGCTAATTTGCGGGAGAAAAAGGCGACTGGGTGAAGTAAGGACTTGGGTCCCTGCCTCTGGGAGAGTATAGCTCCGACTGCTACTTCCGAAGCGTCAACTTCAAGGGTATACGGCAGAGTGGGATCAGGGTGCTTCAGGATTGAAGCTGAGACGAACAATTTCTTCAGGGTCTTGAAGGCCTCTTGTGCCTCAGGGGTCCAGCGGAACTTAGAGCCCTGCTTGGTTAGCCCGGTAATGGGGGCGATGATAGAGGAGAATCCTTTTATAAACTTGCGATAAAAGTTCGCGAAGCCCACGAATCGCTGAACTCCCTTCCTATCGGAGGGGGCAGGCCAGTCCTGGATTGCAGAGATCTTCTGGGGATCCATCTCTACCCCTCGAACTGAGATAATCAGGCCGAGGAACTGAATACTCTCTTTTTCAAAAACGCATTTTTCGGGCTTGGCGTACAGGCCGTGGAAACGGAGGTGGGTCAGAACCTTCTTGACATGTTCTCTGTGGATGGCTAAAGTGGAGGAAAAAATTAGTATGTCATCCAAGTAAATAATCACAAACAAATCAAGAAAGTCTCTAAAAATGTCGTTGACAAAATGCTGGAACGTAGCCGGGGCGTTACACAGCCCGAATGGCATCACTAAGTATTCGTAGTGTCCGAAGCGGGTACGAAAGGCTGTTTTCCACTCGTCGCCCTTTCTGATACGGACGAGGTTGTAGGCACCCCGAAGATCCAGTTTTGTGAACAGCTTAGCGGAACCCAGTCTCTGGAAAAGTTCAGGTACTAATGGCAGAGGGTAGCGATTTTTAACGGTGATCTTGTTTAGCGCCCGATAATCCACGCATGGGCGCAGAGAATGGTCCTTCTTTTCCACGAAGAAGATCCCAGCGCCGGCTGGGGAGGTAGAAGGTCGGATGAACCCCTTTTCGAGATTATCGTCCAAATAGGTCTTTAGGGTATTCAGCTCGGATTCGGATAGGGGGAAGATCCTTCCGAAGGGGATTTCCGCCCCCGGGAGCAGTTCAATAGGGCAATCATAAGGCCTATGAGGCGGGAGAGTTTCTGCTCCCTTCTTACTGAAGACGTCCAGAAAAGCGTGGTATTGCTCAGGCACGGCTTGTCGGGTTTCTTCATCAGAATCCAAACAGAGAAGGACAGAAGAGTCCCCGTTGGGGGTCGGGCAACAATGCCGGTGGCAGTAGTCCGAGGAAAATTCAATTACTCCGGTGGCCCAATCAATGCGTGGGTTGTGTGCCTTCAACCAGGGCATGCCTAAGATGATGGGGAACAAGGGAGACTGGATGACATCTAGGCAAAGGAGTTCTTGGTGAGTCCCGGCGATGACAACGGGTAGAGGACTGGTCTCCTGGGTTACTGGTCCTGATTCCAAGGTAGACCCGTCGGCCAGGTATACCGAGAGCCCCTTCTCCCTTGGTCTAAGAGGGATCCTGTTCTTTCGGGCGAAGGACGAATCTACAAAGCCACTGCATGCCCCGGAATCAATAACCGCGTGGGTTGAGACAGTCCTTCCTGGAAGCTGTAAGAGAACAGGAACAGCTAGATGGGAGATGTTATCAGGCAACACAGGTGAGGGAACAGGTGGGACAAGGAGGCACTTACGCGTCTTGGCTGGGCAGGAACGAACAAAGTGCCCTGGTTCTCCGCAGTATAGGCAGAGATTGTTGACCCGACGACGCTGGCGTTCTTCTGGAGTCAAAGATGGGCGGAGTAGCCCCAGCTGCATGGGCTCCGGGGTGTCCAATGTGGATGGGACTGGAGCAGGCGGAGTTGGGTGACTAGGCACCCGTGGTAGCATCCAAATCGGACGGGAAGTTGCGGAAGATCGTTCTTGGCGGCGCTCCCTCAAACGCCTGTCAATCTGGATAGAAGCGTCTATCAGGGCCTCCAGGGTCTCGGGAACACCCACACGTGCCAGCTCGTCCTTCAGAGCCTCGGAGAGACCCGTGCGGAACTGGTACCGCAAGGCCGCATTGTTCCAATCTGTGTCTGCACTCCATCGTCTGAACTCTGAGACGTAGTCCTCCACAGGTCTGCGACCTTGTTGCAGGGCATGTAGGGCTGCTTCTGCAGTTGCGGCTAACTGGGGGTCCTCATAGAGCCTGGACATTGCCTGGAAGAAGATGTCCATGGAGTCTAAAGATGAGTCCTTCCGTTCCAACAGACGGTGTGCCCAGGCCTGGGGTTCGTTGCTTAGCAGGGAGATGACAAATCCCACTTTCGTCGCTTCAAGAGAGAATGTTCTGGGTTGTAGGGCGAAAAAGAGTTCGCAAGAGTTGCGGAACGCCCTGAACTTGCTCCGGTCTCCTGCGAATCGTTCCGGAGTTGGGACCCTGGGCTCAGGTGGGAGCATCACGACTGACGGTGGGGCATGGACCCCAGGAGCCACTGGTGCAGAGGCGGATAGCGCCTGGATTTGTTCCTCCAGTCTACCGTAGCCCTCTTGAAGGTTCTTAACTGCCTGGGTAAGGCCGGCCAGATGGTGGCAGAGCTCGTCCATGGGGGAGGCTCCCTGCGCAGGCTCGGACATGGCTGTCCAGTACTGTCACGTACCTAGTAGTTGAGTCTGGAATGCAGGGAGCGGCCCCTCGTATCCCCTGGTTAAAGAACCCCTGGAGGTGGAGACAGGTATTCAATAGCTCAGGGGGCACAAGTGCCTGGCAGGTAGTACTGGTCCGGAGAATCAGCTGGGCACCGACAGCAAGTTGGCAGAGCAGGAGGTGCCTGGCTGTAGCGGGCAGGCACAAGTGCGGAGACTGGCTGGAGAGCAGACGTCCGGTAACACAGGAACTCAGACAGGCAACAGGAACAGCGGAGTCGGGTACAGGCCGGGTCAGCAGGAATCGGTCAGCAAGGTACAGAGGATGAGGCAGAGACGTGGTCAGACAAGCAGAGGTCGTAGGCAGGCAGCAACGGATCAGGGTCAAGGAACAAGCCGGATATCAGGAACCAAGATAACGGGTACAGATACTGGAAGCAAGATCACGGACACGCTGTAGACTGGACAGCACGGGTAGGAGGGAGCCAGTGACTAAAGAAGGCCTTAGGGCGCCAAACGGACGTACGACGGGTCAGCGCGCCCTTGCACGTACACGTGCACCCGTTCGTGACCTGCGTGCGTGTGTGTGCGCGTTTGCGTCGACGCGAAAGCGTTCGTTCGCTTTAGCGCGCGTCCAAGGGGAACGACGGACTCTCCACGACGGGTTCCGACGGGTAAGACTCCTGTGTTTGGCCGAAACGTCAGAGTGGTCGTGACACTACATTGATCCCTGACTTCTGGCTTGGTTGACGATCTGTTCCGGTTATTGAATTTTGGCTATGTTTTGACTGCGTTTGTCCTTTTTACTTTTATTATTAAACAACTGTGAGTTAACTGTACTTCTGTCTTGGCCTGATTTCATGATTTCTGACAGTATATTGATTGGTTTGTGCAAAAGTTATACTGTCTACAAAATAGGGGAAAGATTTATGGCATTTTTATTATTATATATTTTTTTTTACTAGTAATGGCAGTGATCAGCGATTTTTATCGGGACTGCAACATTTTGGCAGATGTATCAGACACTTTTGACACATTTTTGGGACCATTGGCATTTATACAGCGATCAGTGCTGAAAAAATGCACTGATTACTGTGTGAATGTCACTGGCAGGTAAGGGGTTAATAGTAGGGGGCGATCAAGGGGTTACCTGTGTTACCTAGGGAGTGATTCTAACTGTGAGGGGATGGGACTGCCTGGGTGAGGAGATTGATTGTTGTTCATACTTAGTATGAACAATAGATCTCTCTCCTCACCCCTGACAGCACGGCGATCTGCCTGTTTACATTGACAGATCTCTGTTCTGTCACTGTGTGGAGTGATAGCAGGTGCCCAGCGGTCATCGCCACCACTGGGCATGCGCATCAGTTCCGGCGCTGTGCACCCCCTAGTGGTCAAACGGCAAACTGACATATAGCTACGACGATTTGCCCAGGGGAGCCAACCTGCTGCAGTATAACTGTGGCGGCTTGTCTGGAAGGGGTTAATGCAGCCATCCATGAATTGGTAAGCTGCAAATATATTACATTTTTGTTTTGGGGTTTAATACCACTTTGAGTTATTAAAGTGGTTCTAAAGGCATTAGGTTTTTTATCTTAATGCATTCTATGCATTAAGATAAAAAAAAAACCTTCTGTGTGCAGAAACCCCCTCAGCCAACCTAATATTTACCTGAGGTCCATCTAGATCCAGCACGAGAGACTCAGCTGTCCAGGACTCCCCTCCTCATTGGCTGAGACAGCAGCACAGTGCCACTGGCTCCGGCTGCTGTCAAAGTCAGTAAACCAACTAGGAGAGAAGGGGGGTGGGGAGCAGGGGCCAGGCAGTGGCTCCGTGTCTGAATGGACACAAGAAGCTGAGGCTCGGTTCGGGTGCCCCCATAGCAAGCTGATTGCTTTGGGGGCACTTAACAGGAGTGAGGGCCAGGATCGACGAAGATAGACTCGAGAAATGGAGGCTCTGGGTTGCTCTATGCAAAACCATTGCACAGAGCAGGTAAGTATAACATGTTTGTTATTTTTTTTTAAATGAGACTTTAGTATCACTTTAAAGATGCAAGTTTTCAGGACCTTCCGTTGGTTCTTGTCTTGGACATTATACTATTCCCGCTTTGTAATAAATGTAGAACCATCAACTTTATAACAATTCTGAAAATTTTATAAATGGAACATCATAACCTGTTCACTATTTTATCTCATCAATAACATTGAGGGGTCTATTTGTAAATGATTTTACATAATAATTACACAGCTTTAATCCAAGATTCACAAATTTTTCTTTTTGCATCCAGTTGGAAAAACATTTGCACCTGGGTAAAGTTTGTGTAAATAATGTGTGAAAACATTTATAAGTAAACCTCCAATTATGATTTGCTTAATATACAGCCTTAATACCTTTAAAAAAAAAAACATGGTCTTTAATTTATATGGACCTACAAAATGTAAAGTTCCATGTATTTACTGGAAAAAATAGAATCTTACTTTTCTAAAGGAAAGGTGACCTTCACATTGTAATCAGGCTGCATGTCTTTTCTCTTTCACCAAGTCTCTGCCATTGCTTTTCTAAATAAAATAGTCAATTTTTTATTCAATCCATATGGAGCCTTATGTTGTCTTGTTCTCTCATCAGGGGTTCGCTGTTGTCTCCTAAATGCAGACATGACAAGTTGACAACTTTTGATTTGCAGTTTCTGCAAGATGCTTATTCCATTTACTGGGGTTTCAATTGTTTGTCTTAAACATCCTGTTCTAGAGTGCCCTTAAAATGCTGTGGGAAGCACAAATATAATCTGGGATTGCACGATAAATTCAGCTTTCGGAGATCCCTACCGTGCTTGCATTTTCTGAACAAAAGTTCCCATCATGACACCATTTTAGCTTTCTGAAAAAAAGAACTTGATGTTCAATCTGATCTTATAACTATACAGCATGTCATCATCAATTTTCATCTTATTCTTTCATTGTGAGGGGTTTCAAGCCAAATGTTAGAAATGTCTCGTTAATATAATTTGTAAAAAATGTTTTGTTTTTTTTAACAGATTTGAATTTTTTTTCTGTCTTACTCGCATGTGTAAGCAATATTACTTTTTTATCACATGCAAGGATGCATAATGTACTAAGTTAAGACCAATTTGTAATGCACTGCCCTGTGTCAGAGATAATGGTCAGAAGAAGAACAAATGATGGCATTCAATTTATTACATCAAGAAAAAGGCATGCCTTGTAAACTGCCCAACAGGAGAACCAAATTAATCTTTGTATAAATTACTAGACCATCTGTAAATGCAGCTGAACAATCATATTTTGCCTATGTTCACTTATTTAGAACTATCAGGACTGTTAACAGTGTGGGAACTCTTTCTACCTTTGCCGACCAATGTCAAATTACTATAAAAACATGTTGGAAAATATTTGTGTGACAAGGTATATAAGTTCCAAAGCTAATGAAATATTCACAGACAAGCATTTTAAATACCCTTTTTCCATTTTAGTCCATATGCTTGGCCCTTTGCAGTAACAACACCCTTGTAGTTACACTACAAAGTAAAAACATCAGATAAGCATGTAAAACATTGGCTTGTTCTCACAGATGCCATCTACTGAGGAAGTCCAAATGAGAGGGCAAATCACGAATAGAGGGGAGAAGCCGAGTCTGTGAGAACAAACCATTGTTTTATATGCTTACCTGATGTTTTTACTTTGTAAGTGTAACTCTTTGGGGGTGGTTTAATAAATGTAGCAACAAAGATACACAATGCTAGTTGTGTTTGTTGTTCCATGTTACACAACCACACTTATTAAAGTGGAGCTGAACCTGAATGAGAGAGTAATGGAGGGTGTTCCCTAGAATCAGCTGTAGTGAAGCCACCAGCGTGAACGGGCAGTCTAAGGAGTATAAGATTCTTACCACCAATAAGCCAAGAAGTAGAAAGGAATGAGGAGGATTTGAAAGTGAGATCTTTTCCCTAATTTTTTAACTCATCAATGAGTACATCTCTGAGAACCCCTTAGGATGTTGTGAATAAGGTTTTCTTCCCGACTTGATGATTGTTGGAAGTATAGCTACTGTACTTCTTATTCAGAAATCACTTCATAAGGGAAGTTTCTTGATACACACTATTGGAGTTTGAAAATCTTTTTTTAACTCCTGCATGTGCAGGTTGAGGCGAGTCCAGCCAAACACGAGGACATGTCTGGTGTATGTGATTTATTTTTTTCAGACACTGATTTGATTTGTTTGATTTTTAAAGGGGCAGCAACACTACACAAATTGTTTTGTGTTTAAGGTGGTGCTAAAGGCTCAAGATTTTTTACCTTCATGCATTTATCTTCTCTGTGCAGCAGCCCCCCTAGCCCCCCAATACTTACCTGAGCCCCATCTTGATCCAGCGATGTGCACGAGAATCTCGGCTCTCCAGGGACTCTCACGCTTCATTGGCTGAGGCAGCAGCAGGAACCATTGGCTCCAGCAGCTGTCACTCACAGCCTGTGAGCCAATAAGAACAGAGAGGGGCCAGGACCGAGCTGCGGCTCTGTGTGTGAATGGACACGCAGATCAGTGGCTCGGGAGCACCTACTTGAGTGCTTCCATTGCAAGCTGCTTGCTTTGGGGGCACTCAACAAGAGGAAGGGACCAGGTGTCCCGCCAAGGGACCAGAAAAGAGGAGGATCCAGGTTGCTCTGTGCAAAACCACTGCACGAAGCTGGTAAGTACATGTTTGTTTTTTGTAAAACAAGGCTTTAATATATATATATATTTAATATAGTAGCAAGTCCTAGTTGCAATCTCAGAACACACATCTCGGAAGAGTATAATATGTGACCGGTCTAAACTACATGGCATGTTCACCAATGCCAGGAGCCTGGCGGACAAGATGGGTGAACTAGAGATACTATTGTATGAGGAGGATTTGGATTTTGTGGGAATTTCAGAGGCCTGGTTCAACAGCTCTCATGATTGTCTGGCAAACATTCAAGGGTATACCCTTTATCACAAGGATAGAGAGGGTAAAAAAGGGGGAGGGGTATGCCTATAAATCAAGAATAATGTACAAGTGAATGTGAGAGAAAATTATTTTCATTAAATAAATTTTGTACTTTGTTATGTACTTTTTTGTGTATGTGCCTAAAAAGTCCACCACCAGGGAACCCCTCTTTTTCTATTTTCCTGTATTATTGGATGTGACACAACAATTTTTTGCCAGACCTACTCAAACTTCTTGACTATTTGGTAGTAGATACCGCTCCCCACTCTGTGGTTCAGCTCTGTCTCGCACTTTATTACTTTATTCTTTTTCATTTTTTCTAACTAAGCTTGTAATAATTATTATTACATTTATTAAGAATTTTTTATTTGTGTTTTAACAGCAGAACATTATGTAAAATTTTACTGGTAAGGATTGGGATACAATCATGGAGGGCTTCTTGAAAGACTATAGTGATAAAGAGCATATAGATTCGGAGATTTCTTCTCTATTCTATAGACTCTCCAAACTTTTAGAGAAAAAATCTACATTCTTTTGGCACGTCAGGTCAATCAGTGACTATATTAAAGAGGATATTAACCCGGTGAGCCTCCGAGTCCAGATCTTCCCTACTTTGGAGGGTCTGGACTCGGAGTTCAAAACAAAATGGGAGAAAGTATTGTGGACTTGCTCTAGGGGTTTAATGGAAGTTTTAATTGAAGAATACACAAAGAGATCTACCCTGTTAGATGTGGATATTGTTTCTCTATATAATAGACTGCAACAATTGAAATCACAGAGACCTATAGCGAATAAAGAAAATAAACTTAAAACTCATTTAGAAATATTCAACAGGGATATTCTAAGGAAAAAAGGACGAAAAATTTGCTCGGAGTAAGAATGCTTTTAAGGATGGCAGGGCCTATAAATGGAGCTCTGCATTCAATAAGTATAATTTAAATAGGGGTCAATCGAATTCAACCCAGAATCCAGCCACTATACACCAAGCGAATAGCCATATTCCTTCTTCTATCCTTTCTCATAACTTTTTAACTCAATCAAGTCGCCATAAACCAAAAACTGGATTAAGCACAAAACGTCAGTTCCACGGTGACTCGACCGAGGAACAACAAGCTAAAAAACCCACTTTAGACAACACAAAAAAAAACTTCTTCACTTGTTATGCCTCCACAACCTACACTGGCACCTACCATTGGCACCTCAACTCCTCCACTAGCTCAGGAGAATTCCTCTACATCACACCTAGGCTTCAAAGAACAAAACACTGTCACGATTGGTGGATTTGATGTAATTTCAAATGATCCATCTTTTTTAGAAAAATTTCTTGCAAGTAAGCAACCTCCAGCGGACAACCTCAACACACACTCAAGTATCACTTTAGCATCACCAGATCAATCTGTGATCGATTTTAATATAGTCAATCTTTCTTCATACATACTTTTCAATGATGAAATTTCCATCCTCAAAAAAGGTCTTAATTTCTGCTCTAATCAGGACATTGCTCCCTTTGAAATATATAAAGATCTTCAACTCTTTATACGCAAATTACTTCTAAAAAAAGCTATTTTCTAAGCAAAAAATGTCTATAGAACAAACTCCACGAAAAGGAACAAGCTATTGAGGAATTAGTCTCTCTCTTATGCCGCGTACACACGGTCGAACTGTATGACGTACTCAGTCCGTCATACAATCCGACGGACAATCTGGCGTACTTTCCACTGAACGGACTTGACCACACACGGATACACAAACAGTCCGACGAAAGCTTGCGCGATGACGTACAGCACATACGACGGGACTAGAAATAGGAAGTCCAAGACACAGCAAAGCACCCTTTGGGCTCCTTCTGCTGACTTTGCGTTAGTAGAAGTTTGGTTAGAGACGATTCGCGCTTTTCAGACTTCAGCTTAATTTGTCCGTTTTCTGCGGCGCAGTCTGCCTGTGAGGTTTGTATCTGTCTTTCGGTACGCGTGGATCAGTTGGTACCTGTTGTTAGGCGCTTCTGGTCCGCTCGTTTCTGGGTTTCAGATCGTTCTTCATAGGTCTGGCTGTTCTTCAGTGCGTTCAGTTAAGCTTGTTTGTCCAGCCGTGGAGAGTGGACGTACTCGTTCGCGAGTTCGTGCTATATGGGGGCTTGGTGTTGGGGTTAATACTTTGACCCGAGCCCAGTCTGTGAACAGGGCGAGGAGGAGTTCATGGACAAAGAATTGGTTGCGCCAGCGCGACCAATTCTCGCATATGCCTTTACTCCGTGAGATCCGTGAGAATAATCCTGATGATTTCAGGAATTATCTCAGGATGACGGACCCCGTTTTTCACCGTCTGCTGGCTTTGCCTTATATCCCTTATATCAGCAGGCAGGATACCTGCATGCGGCAAGCCATGACTCCGGAGCAGAGGCTCGTCGCCACGTTGCGCTACTTGGCGACAGGGAGAAGCCTTCAGGACCTCAAGTTCTCTACAGGCATCTCCCCCCAGGCTCTGGGGATCATTATTCCAGAGACCTGTTCTGCCATTATTCGGGTCCTGCAGAAGGAATATATGAAGGTAAGTTTGTTCTTTTAATATTGCATTATATGCATTGTATGTTTGTATTAATTTCATCATGACTTTTAATATCCATGACAGGAATATGCTGTGAATGTCCCCTTTATATGAATACATGCAATTGTTTTTTTGATGTATTTATTTATTTTTTTGTGTCATTTTTTTATAGCTTTTACCTTTTTGTGTCCCACGTGCATATTTGCTTTCACTAACGTCCCCAGCATGCAATCCTGGGCCCCTATACACCCACAGCCGAGACTGTTTTTCTCTAATTCATATTGTCAGCTCCATTGTACTGTTTTACTGCCCCCCCCACCCTTTTGGAATTGGTTTTAGGGATTGTATACTCATTAATTATGCCCCCACCCCACTCAAATTGGTTGCAGGGATTGTATACTCATTAATTAGGCCCCCACCCCACTCAAATTGGTTGCAGGGATTGTATACTCATTAATTAGGCCCCCACCCCACTCAAATTGGTTGCAGGGATTGTATACTCATTAATTAGGCCCCCACCCCACTCAAATTGGTTGCAGGGATTGTATACTCATTAATTAGGCCCCCACCCCACTCAAATTGGTTGCAGGGATTGTATACTCATTAATTAGGCCCCCACCCCACTCAAATTGGTTTCAGGGATTGTATACTCATTAATTAGGCCCCCACCCC
Source organism: Lithobates pipiens (assembly GCF_037356315.1). Classification (NCBI taxonomy): domain Eukaryota; kingdom Metazoa; phylum Chordata; class Amphibia; order Anura; family Ranidae; genus Lithobates; species Lithobates pipiens. The sequence continues at coordinate 201,789,192 of NW_027507903.1, read as the reverse complement.
ACTCAAATTGGTTGCAGGGATTGTATACTCATTAATTAGGCCCCCACCCCACTCAAATTGGTTTCAGGGATTGTATACTCATTAATTAGGCCCCCACCCCACTCACCCACATAACTTATGTCCCCTGGTCCATCAGAGGGCTGAGTAATCTGGGAATTGGGCCGTCTATTTGTTTTTTTTGCTGCAAAACATTTTCAATATTTATGTTTAACTGCTGTTCCAAAATGTTTTTGAGTTTTATTTGTTATGAATTGTTTTGATTTAATGACTAATTTTTTTTTTTACCTGTGTTTGACTCCCCAGTGTCCTTCCACGCCACAGGAATGGCAGACTGTGGCTTCCCAGTTCGCTGCCCGTTGGGACTTTCCCAACTGTGGAGGGGCGATCGACGGGAAACATGTGCGGATTGTGCCCCCACCCCATTCGGGGTCCTACTAGTGGAATTATAAGGGGTTCCATAGTGTGGTGTTAATGGCGGTGGTGTCAGCACAATATGACTTTCTCTATGTGGATGTGGGGAAGAACGGCCGGATGTCTGACGGAGGAGTGTTTAGGCAGACCGAGTTCTGCCACCGTCTCATCACTGGTGGCCTGGACTTGCCACCAGATGCTGATAATGTGGAGGGTCTACCTTTTGTTTTTATCGCTGATGAAGCGTTCGGTCTGAGTGACCATTTGATGAAGCCCTTCCCCCAAAGGACCCTCACCCCGGAGAGGAGGGTTTTTAATTACCGGCTGGCCAGAGCAAGAAGGGTTGTGGAGAATGCCTTTGGTATTATGGCCAGCCGTTTCCGTCTGTTTTTGACAGCAATAAACTTGGCAGAGTACAAACTGAACTATGTCATTCTCTGTTGCTGCATTTTACACAACTTTTTAAGAAAACATTCTGGAACCCATTACCTGCAGCCAATTGGGCCTGAGGCCAGACTAATGCCAGAACTCACAGGGCTGGATCATGACCATCCTGGCTTAGCCCCCCAAACAGCACGTGAGGTGCGTGACCAGTATGTCACCTAATTTAATGGTAGGGGGGCTATTCCAATGCCAGCTGAGCAATAAAGATTTCCTTTTCTTCAAATATATATTGTCTGATCAAATTTTTAAGTTTGGTTCTTGTTTGCTTTTCAAGGTGGTTTCAAGGTGGTTGTCTCTACGTTCTCCTAATTCAGGGATATGCAATTGGCAGACCTGCAGCTGGTGCAAAACTACAAGTCCATCATGCCTCTGGGTCTCATGCTTGTAGCTGTCAGTCTTGCTATGCTTCATGGGACTTTTAGTTATTTAACAGCTGGATTTCCACTAATTGCATATTCCTGTCATAGTGCATTTGTATTGCAAAGTGTTTTTTTTTTTCCCAAGAGGAAATAAGGTCCTTTGTCACAGGAAACACAAAATTACTTCCCAAAAAGGTATTGAGTATTGAAAGAAGGAGACACACACACATATCTTTTTTGAAAAGTTGTAATAGTGCACATTGAAACAAGTGCCTTTTTTTTTTTGTAAACAATATAGAATTTTTGTAGTAAACAATATATTATTTTTCTAATTTTTTGGTAAACAATATATTATTTTTCTAATTTTTTGGTAAACAATATAGATTTTTTGTAGTAAACAATATATATATATATATATATATATATATATATATATATATATATATATATATACATATTTTTTTTTTTTTTAAATAATAAAAAATCTAGATATATACACACATACATATTTGTTGGATGTTAAAAGTTGAACTATTTACATAAAACAAGGGTAAAAGCCAAATTTAGAAGATGTGCACCAAAAATTGGTAATGTCAACATGTGCTATCTCCCATTATGAGTGATCAATGGATGCGTTTTGTGGGTGCAATCCCTTCCTCTCACATACTAGAATGAGGAAGAGGTTGCAAACACAAAATGTTGTGAAAACACGTACATTGAGATCCTCTGATGGCACATAGCATATGTTGACACACTGTGTGCATCTTCTAAATTTGGACTCTAAAAAAATGAACTAAAATTTCAAAAAACATAAAATGATTTTTGCAAGCAAATGAAGAACATGATCTTGCATTTTAGGGAAAAGGGGCTTAGATTCTCCCCAAAACATCGATCATGTTTTTCATTTGCTGCTGAATGGTGTCCAACTGCCTGTGCATGTTGCGGATCTGGTTCCGCATGCAATCGATCTCGCCATTCCAGACCATGATCTGCCCAATCAGCCTCTGGGCGCTGTCAGTTGTGAATGGCTCTGCGGCTTGTCCTTCTACAACCAGATCATCACCTAAAAAAGGTGTAGAAAAAAAAAATAGTGTTAACATATGCAGGCATTAATGGTTTACCTTAAGCTGCTTTGTCAATCACTCACTTTGTGGGGTGAGTACCTCCACCACCTCTTCTTCTACCTCCACCTCTGGCACTCGGCTGGGGTCCTCTGGCACTGGGCTGGGGTCCTCTGGCACTGGGCTTGGGCTAACTGCCCAATCAGGCTGGTGAGGTTGAGGGGTCCTGGGCTGCTCCAACTCATGTCTGAGTCTTTGTTCCCCTATGAGAATGAAACAAACCAAAAAAGGTAGACTTTTAAGCCCAGTGATATTTGAATCCAGAAATCTGAATATTAAACATTGGTTCGAAGTGGTGTACAATTATTAGCTAGTTGTTACAAAATCCTAGTTGAATACATCATTTAAATTACCTTTTAGGCTGGGTTCACACTGCTGTGATGCGTGAAAGCTGCAAATCTACTGTGGGTTCCCACATCGCATGCCTCCCGGAGGCAGTTCACACGACCCTATGCAAACTGCTGGGAGTGTCAGTGAAACCTTTAACCACTTCCCACCCGGCCAATGTATATATACGGCCGGGTGGGAGCCGCCTGCTCCTGATAGGACGTTCAGGAACGTCATTCAGGAGCAGCGGGATCGCGCGCGCGCGCGCCCGCGCAGCGGCGCGATCCCGATGTGCTCGTGTCACCCGGACACGGCACATCTCAGATCGGCAGGAGGGCTCTGTGATTGGCCCTCCTGATCACATGACGGCCGTGTCCAATCACGGCCGTCATGTGATGTAAACAAACAGCCGGTTGCTAGGCAATCGGCTCTCCTCTCCTCACACGGAAGTCACCGCTGAGAAGAGGAGAGCAGAACGCTGCAGCCGGCTGATGATCAGTGAGTATGGGCTGCTTTTCACAGCTTTTTACTCACTGATCATCAGTGTAGTGTAAACACACAACACACCACACAGTGAAAACACAGTCCCCACATATGTCCCCAAAACACACATGTCCCCAAAACATACATGTCCCCAAATAATAAAAACACATGTCCCTAATAATAAAAACATGTCCCCCACATATGTCCCACTAAAATCACATGTCCCAATGATTATCTGCACACATATGTACGTGATCACCTGCACACATATGTACATGATCATTTGCGTACATATGTCCGTGATCACACAAACCAATTATTATACACTTAACGGAATTTTTTTTACCAAAAACATGTAGCAGAATACATTTTGGCTTAAATTTATGACAAAATTTGATTTTATTGGATTTCTTTTCAAATAGAAAAAAGAAAATATTGTTTTTTTCCCAAATTTCCGCTTTTTTTGCGCTTATATCGCAAAAAAAAAAAAACGGAGTCGTGAATAAATAACACCAAAATAAAGCTCTATTTGTGCGAACAAAATGATAACAATTTCATTTGGGTACAGTGTAGCATGACCGCGCAATTGTCACTGAAAGCGCTAGAGCGCTGAAAGCTGAAAATTGGGCTGGGAAGGAAGGGGGTGAAAGTGCCCTGTATTGAAGTGGTTAATGACACCCCCAGATCAGTTCGCATATTGCAGTGCGATCTGCAAACTCAGACAGGAATCGGATCGCATGGTGTGAACACCCATGCGATCCGATTCTGCTGTGGCTTAAAAAAAGGGTCCTGTACAAGTTTGTGCCGGATGCCATGCAAATTCTGCCATACTACCTGTATGGCTGAAATCGCATCGCACAGAGATCACATGTGTTTTGCACTACAGTGCGGTGCGAACCACATCCGATCTCATACATAGCAGCAGTGTGAACCTAGCCTTTAAACAAACTGTGATACTTTACATCATTTAGCCAAGTTTCATAGATGGACACACCAGAATCATCCCCTTGAGTCCCTGTGTGTGATGATCTCAAAAAATGTTCTATGATGTCCCAAACTACACGAAATTATCCCCAGTTGAGATGTAGAACTTCTATATCTATATCTTAATTACAATACATTACACTGAATAAAGTGATGAAACAGTTGTAGCTATAAAGATATGTACACAAGGATATCCTAAATTGAATGTCACAATTCAAGGTATCATTAACAACAATAAAAGAACTAACAAATAAAAAACCTAAACCAATACCATATACTGATACGCGCCATTTACGTACAGTCATACGAACGATCAAGCAGACGACAGTTTAATACGCCAGATTTACCAACGGGTAGGTACGAACGTCAAAATAAGCGCAAAGTACTCACTTTTTTTGAGCGCCTTTTTTATTCTCCTGTATTGATCTGGCTCCCTGGATTTTATATCCGACCAGCATTTGCGGAGTTGATCTTTAGCTCTTCGGACACCAAATGTGTTCTCCAAAGTGCTCATTACTTTACTCATTATTCTGTCCTTCCGGATATTGGGTTTGGGATAGGGGCCATTTTTCCCATCGTAATCTTCTTTTATTAAGATGTCCACCATCTCCACCATCTCTTCGAAAGACATGTTTGTGGCCTTAAACCTCTTCCTAGCTCTGAAGTATTGGGTTCAGGGCTTTCCTCCGCGCTGCTCTCAGAAAATATGTCCGCCATCTTTATCTAGCTACTCTCCCACAGCGGAACGAGGGTAAAAGGGGCGGGGAAATACGATCACAAAGAACATCAGGGGTGGGCGACGCAGGCGGAGCTTGACGCATGCGCTGTATATAAAGCGTTACCGCGAGGACGTACGTTTGTCCGAACGGAAGCAGCGAGTGATACACACGACGGTAAGATGGTGATCTTTTTATTTTTAGGGTTTTAGGCCTGCGTTAGGAATGTATATAGTGGGATTTTACCTTGTGGATGGTTAGTTGATTTTAATGTGGGTTGGTGATTGAGTGGGGTTGGTGTTTTGTGTGGGTGTGTGTGGGGGTGGGTGTATGGGGGGGTGGGGTGGGTATGGGGGGGTGGGGGTGGGTGTGTGGGGGGGGGGGGTAGTGTGTGTGGTAGTGTGTGTGTGTGTGTGGGGGTGGGTGTGTGGGGGGGGTAGTGTGTGTGGTAGTGTGTGTGTGGGGGTGGGGGTGGGTGTATGGGGGGGTGGGGGTGGGTGTGTGGGGGGGTAGTGTGTGTGTGGGGGTGGGGGTGGGTGTGTGGGGGGGTAGTGTGTGTGGTAGTGTGTGTTTGGGGGTAGTGTGGGTGGGTGTAGTGTGGGTGTAGTGTGTGTCTCGCCTACATTGTCACAATATAAATAGTGTGTGTTTGGTCTGACATTAGTATTTATGTTTTTTTTTTTTTTCAGAAATAAAAATGCAAAAGTACAGTCCGGACCCCTTTAAGGAGGAGGCATTCCTGGCAAAATTCATAGAGATGTTTGAGATGCAAAGGAACCTGTGGGATGCCAAGCACCAACTATATTCAAGCCGTCCTGGCCGGAGGAAAACACTGGGGACACTTTTGAAGTTTGTGAAAACCCGACTCCCCCAGGCAGACATTAAGTTTGTGAGCTCCAAAATTCAGGTCCTGCGTAACATGTATAGGCGGGAGCGCAACAAGATCCTAGACTCCCGCACATCAGGAGCAGCAGCAGATGAGATATATGTACCTAGGCTGTGGTACTACAACAGGCTGCGTTTTCTGGATGACCCGTCAGAAGCCAGGCAGTCACTTTCCACTCTTCCGTCTACCCTTCCCTCCACCCTTCCCTCCACCTCAGGTGAGCCACCCCAGGAAGATCCAGACCCTTCCTTCCTGGACGAAGTTGATGCGCCCAGCTGGAGCCAGGTATATTTTAGTTTATAAAGTTATGATTGCTCAAATATTAATGATGTAAAGTTCAATGTTTGAATTGCTTCCAAATCTAGGATTTCATCACAAATTAAATTAGATATAAGGATACAGTAGTTTCCACAAATGTGGCTAAAATCTTGGTGAACTGATGGAAAAATGATGGTGTCAAAATGATAGCCTTTTGTATTTCAAGACAAATGTATTTGCAAGTGAGAACTGTAAAATTGTCAGTGATTGATGATTTCAAAATATATACATATTTTATTTATTTATTTATTTAATTTTTACACAGGATGAGCTCACCCAGGAGGAGGCGGGGACCAGTGGTATGGAGGAGGAGGAGGCCGGGACCAGCCACACGCAAGAGATAGCTGGGCCCAGCAGGAGTCGGACAGAAAGTCAGGTCCCTCCCCTCCGCCTAGCCAGCAAAAGGCCCAGGAGGATGACACAGACAGAGGAGGAGTCATTGGCGCTTATACGTCAAGACAGCCAATTGCTTAGTAAACCCCCCAATCCTGAAGAGGCCTACGCTACTTATTTGGCAAGCAAGTTGCTTGAAATGGACAAGGGACAGCGCAACTTGTGCGAGGCTATTTTCTTCGATTGCATTCAGCGGGGTCTGAAGGGTGAGCTAACACCAACCACCAGACTCTACAACACAGACCCTACTGCTCCTCCTCCTCCTCCTCTTACCACAAGTCCACCACCAGAGGCACAGCCTCCAGCGAAGCGTGGAGGGAAGGCTACACGGAAGAGTCGGAAGTGACTGCCTGGCTTCAGTCTGCTCTGACAGAAGACGCAGGCTGTTGTAGTACCACAGTCTGGGGACATAGATGTCATCTGCTGCTGTTCCTGGTCTGTGGGATTCTAGGACCATGTTGTGCTCCCTATTTTCATGTTTACACAGGATCTGAATTTTGGTGGCCACTGACTTGATGTGTGCCTGGGGGACAAAAGGCTTCACAAACTTCAAAAGTGTCTCCAGTGTTGCCTCCCTCTTGATTTTGTTTTGTACAGACGAAAAATAAAGATTTATTTTTTCCAAAAATATTGTAAGTTTTTTTATTTTGGATTAAAAAAACAGAGTTTATTTGTGAGTAGGCAGGTACATGTCAAAAGACTATGGGGGTTATTTACAAAACGCACGTTCATGTTAATATAAATATGCTAACTACAAGTGCAATTTTGAAAGCACTGCAGTGCACTTGGAAGTGCAGTCACTGTAAATTTGAGGCTAACATTTGAAATGAGGGGAAGCTCTGCTGATTTTGAACATTCAATCATGTGTAAGCTAAAATGCTGGTTTGGGTATCTATCTATCTATCTATCTATCTATCTATCTATCTATCTATCTATCTATCTATCTATCTATCTATCTATCTATCTATCTATCTCTAATTACATAGTCTGCTTGGACCAAAAAAACACAAGTACATCTAGTTTAACCCCCCCCCCCCCAAAAAAAACCAAAATAAATAAATAATTTTAAACTAACAATAGTAGTTCCAAAAATATATAGTAATAGATAAATTATAAAATGATATATATATATATATATATATATATATATATATATATATATATATATATTTTTTTTTTTTTTTTTTTTAGATATATATATATATATATATTCTCGAATTGGAATATTAATCATAGGATGAGGATGAATAAAGACATTTGTGATAACTCTGTGTGAATATAAGCAGCAAAGCAACTTCACTTTTCTCGCATTATGAAGAAAAGAATGTGCTATATTAAAAGATCACAAAATTAGCAGCATGACGAATATGCTAGCTTCAATACGAACACTAGTTTTACAAGACAGAGCGCTTCCGCCCTGTAAATCCTTTCTGGGCATGCGCCATTCTTAGTCTGTCGGACTAGCATACTGACGACCGTATTGTCCGCTGAAACCAAAGTACGACGGAAAGATTTTTGGAAAAACCGAAATTCTTAGTACTCCGGACTGCACGCTGAAAAAGTCCGCTGAAGCCCACACACGAGCGGATTGTCCACTGAAATGTGTTTCAACGGACTAAGTACGTCATACAGTTCGACCGTGTGTACGCGGCATTAGAAGAAAATGACCCACTCAATTGACCCACTCACACTCAAGAAAAAATCAGACTTATGCCCTGCGCCCAGTTCCTGCCCAAATGCAGCAGCATTTCTTAATCTTATGGGTAAAGAGTTGGAAACTTTGAAAATAAATACTAAATCTTTATCTAATCTCCATACAAGAGAACTTTCAGCTTTGAGGCAATTTTCCAACAATAATCAAATAACAATAAAGCTTGCTGACAAGGGTGGCAATATTGTAATTTTTGACAATGCCACCTATGTCAGCATGTGTAACAATATTCTCAAAAACAGTAACTGGTATCGACGTGTCCCCAGCAGACATTGTTAAAAAATATAACAATGACTTCTATCTACTTGTGGACATGGCATTTTCAAATAATGTCATTCCAAAACAGACCTGGGACTACATTAGGAATAAATTTCCACGTACACCGGTATTCTACGCATTACCGAAAATCCAGAAGGATGCAAAAAAATCCTCCTGGCAGGCCCGTTATCTTGGGTGTCGGGGCAAAAAGTGAGAATGTCAGCAAACTTACTGATGAATTCCTTAAACCTCTGGTTGTTTCCCTCCCCTCTTTTGTTAAAGATACATTGCATTTTCTCCAAATTATCGATCATCTACAAATCCCTGAAGGTGCTTTATTAGTTACAGTAGCTGTAGAGTCTCTCTACAACTCAATCCCGCATACTAAGGGTTTGGCTGTAATTAAACATATACTACATAAAAACTAAAATATAGACCCCCGTCTACGGTGAGTTCATTACCTCAATGTAGGAATTTATTCTCCAACATAACGTTTTTACCTTCAATGGCTCCAACTACCTGCAGGTGCAGGGAGTAGCGATGGGGACTTGTTGTGCCCCATCCTACACAAACCTGTACCCGGGTGAGTGGGAGGCCATGGTCCTAGATGATGAAGACTTATCGATATATACGGACCGCATTTTATATTGGTACCGGTACATCGATGTCTTTCGTCCCAAACATTTTGCAAACTGTCGTATGTTTGGAGTCATCTATTTACTAGTATGTGAATGCAATTGCTTTTATGTTGGAAAGACGAAAGTAGAATTTTGGAAGAGGGCCTATAGACATATACTTAGCATGCAATCCTGTGACCCGGACTTGCCCTTAGGTCACCACACCTCCATAGTACACAATGGTAAATTTCCTAAGATGAAATTTTTGATATTAGATCGTATACATCCAGATCCAGGCTGTAATAATATGTAAATTTATGAATTTTTTATGATTCTTATTTATTTTGTATTTGTGATGAGATTTGTGATCCTTTGTCATTTATATCTGGCTGTTAATTCCCATTGAAAAATGTAATGCATAATATAATATTGTATAACTTTATCAATCATCTATGACCTCCGAGCTTCAGAAAGTCCTCCTCCTTTGTATTTTATTAAGGATGGTTCAAAAGGATAATCCCTTTTGTAACTATATATTATATGTAACAGGCACGCTTTTTCATTTTCTGATATATATTCTTTTATTTTTTTCTTATATGTTTATTACATCTATTACATTTTTTTTGCCCCCTCCGGTCCATTTGGTGCGTGCAGGGTAGTCACCCGGCACACCAAGCCGCCTGAGCTTGTTTAGCTCTTGGCGGTGTTGTGAGAGACTTTGGCCGACATTCCACCTCCGGCCGATCTCCACTTGGCTAACCCAGATCACATGCGCAGTGCTCTGGTGAAGCCTACTGTGTCGGTGGGTGTAGTGGGCGGGACTCCGCTCCAACGCTCATGTCTTTGACATGCGCAGCTTGGACGGGGCCATGCCCACACTGCTCGGGAGGTAGATCTGTGCCCGCCCGTCCTTCTCCACCTCCATCAGCTGCTGAGAATTGCTTGCGGCGGCTGATTGGAGGAGCTAACCTATATATACTCTTAGTAGTAGATCCATTGCCATTCCACAGCTGAGTCTGTGAAACGCCGGATGGTCAAAATAAGCTCTTTCCCACTTGGTCCAAGGTATGGATTTAATTACTGCTACTCATTCCTTTATACTGCCTATACTCCAGCGATACTTACTATCCTATTGTTTCCACATGCTCTTGAACCAGTGATTAAAAACTCTTTTAAGGCTCTAATTATTTACTTTATCTATAATCTACATAAGATAAAATATTTATTAATTTTTTTTTTCTCCATTACTTTCTTTCTTTTGTTTCTTTTTTCTTAAGGTCGGGTGCAATAATTTTTCCACCTCAGTGCCTCTCCCATGTGTGCTTGACAGATCTACTTTTCCTTTGGGGCTTTATAAAACCTGTGGCTGCATAGTGCCTATCACTTTTGCTTAACGTTACACATTAATGGAGACCCTTGAAGCTTGGAGACCCTTGAAGCTCGGGAAGTCACCTATATGCATTTTTTGACCTACCCTTTTTGTTTTTAATTAACAGCATACCATCTACACATAGCATTATTTGTTGATATGTAAGTACACTATTATAGATGATATCATTCCCCTCTCTTTTTCTTGGTAAATTTGTCTATTATTCTATTATTATTATTATTTATGTTCTGCTGCTTGTATTTTACTAGAACTGTACTCCATACTGTATATCTTTCCCTGAAGAAGGAGATTGCCAAGGCTCCGAAACGTATAGGGCAACTAATGCTGTGGCTAATTATAATGATACTGTGTATGGATAATCTATCTCCTGTACTCTATATATGATGCTGTTTAACTCTCTTTATGGCATGATTTTATTTCATTCAATAAATTTTGTACTTTGTTATATACTTTTTTGTGTACGTGCCTAAAAAGTCCACCACCAGGGGAACCCCTCTTTTTCTAGTTTCCTGTATTATTGGATATGGCGCAACAATTTTTTGCCAGACCTTGCTGTTCTACTCTAACTTCAGTGAATGTGAGAGATGACATCACTAAGGGAGCTAGGGAGGAGGTGGAATCCTTATGGGTAGAGCTCCAAAGGGATGAAGCTAAGGGGAAAATAATACTGGGAGTATGCTATAGGCCCCCTAACCTGAGGGAGAAAGGGGAAACTGATCTGCTATCACAATTTGGATTAGCAGCAAGGATGGGAAGTGTTATCATCATGGGGGATTTTAATTATCCAGACATAGACTGGGCAGAGGGAACCACGCATTCATCCAAGACTCACCAGTTCCTCAATGTCTTGCAAGACAATTTTATGGGTCAGACGGTAGATGCACCAACTAAAAATAAAGTCTTACTGGATCTACTGATTACCAACAATACAGACTTGATCACGGATGTGGAAATACGGTGCAATTTAGGGAACAACGACCACAGGTTGGCTTCTGTATAAATATATACAATTGGCTTCTGTATAAATCACACAAATAGGAAACATAAGGGAAATATAAAGACACTGAATTTCAAAAGAGCCAACTTCCCTAAACTACGAACCTTACTAGAAGACATGAATTGGGATAAAATCTTAGGAACAAAGAACACGTAGGAGAGATGGGTTTTCTTTAAGAGTATATTAACCCCTTCCCGCCGAGCGTACGCAGATGTGCGTACTCGGCTTCCGGGGGGTATACCGGATGATGCCCGCACCTGCAGGCATCATCCCGGTACTGTTTTTTTCAGCGGGCGATTGGCTATCCAGCCATAACAACCAAAGCGGCTAAAAGCCGCTCGGCTGTTATGCCGGAGGAGCGGGAGGGGACGTCCCCCCTCCCGCCGCCTCCCGCCACGGTTACTGGTGCTCCCGCTCGATCGGGAGCACCGATTCAAGATCCGGCGCCTCCGGCTGCCGGGGAGGAACTGGAACGAAGCCGTAATCGGCTTCGTTCCAGTATCCTAATCGTGAACACGGAACTTGACATCACTTCCCGTTTACTCGGCTGCCAATGGCGCTGGTTTTAAAAATATATACGGTATTCAGAATTGCCGTTTTCGGCTATCTGAATACATTGCAGTGTAAAGGAGGGGTGGGGGATCTTTTAGACCCCCGATCCCTCCATAAAGAGTACCTGTCACCACCTATTACTGTCACAAGGGATGTTTACATTCCTTGTGACAGCAATAAAAGTGATCAAATTTAGTTTATTTTTTTAAAAACAATTTATTAATTTTCAAATAAATAAAATAAAAAAAAATTAAAAATTTTTTTTAAAGCGCCCGCCGTCCCCGCGAGCTCACAAAGCAAAGAAAACGCATACGGAAGTTGCGCCCGCATATGTAAACGGTGTTCAAATCACACATGTGAGGTATCGCCGCGATCGTCAGAGTGAGAGCAATAATTCTAGCACTAGACCTTTAAAGCGTCGCCTATTGAGATTTTTAGGTACCGTACTTTGTCGTCAATCCACGAGTACGTGCAATTATAAAGTGTGACATGTTTGGTATCTATTTATTCGGCGTAACATTATCTTTCACATTATGCAAAAAAATTGGGCTAATTTTACTGTTTAGTTTTTTTTAATTCATGAAAGTGTCCCTTTTCCCAAAAAGTTGCGTTTAAAACACCGCTGCGCAAATACCATGTGACATAAAACATTGCAACAATCGCCATTTTATTCTCTAGAGTCTCTGCTAAAATATATATATATAATGTTTGGGGGTTCCAAGTAATTTTCTAGCAAAAAATATGGATTTTAACTTGTAAACACCAAATTCCAAAAAATAGGCTTAGTCATGAAAGGGTTAAATAAGGGCATTAGCCAATGCATCCCATTGGGTAATACATTTAAAAGAGCGAACACAAGTCCTGGGTGGCTTAACTCCAATGTAAAAATGCATATAAAAACAAAGGAGGACTTCAAAAAATACAAAGGTTAAGGGATCATCATGAAGAATCGTTCTTGCCAAAACCAATCTACTAACCTTCTATGAGGAGGTGAGTTGCCAGCTAGACAAATGAAGGGCTGTAGACATGGTGTATCTGGATTTTGCAAAAGCAAAATGGGGGAATCTAGGATGGAAAAGGACCTGGGGGGTCCTAGTAGATCATAGGCTCAGCAATGGCATGCAATGCCAAGCTGCTGCTAACAAATTTAACAGAATATTAGCATGCATTAAAAAGGGGATCAACTCCAGAGATAAAACAATAATTATCCCGCTCTACAAGGCTCTGGTCTGGTCACAGCTGGAATATGCTGTCCAGTTCTGGGTACCAGTCCTCAGGAAGGATGTACTGGAAATGGAGCGAGTACAAAGAAGGGCAACACAGCTGATAAAGGGTCTGGAGGATATTAGTTATGAGGAAAGGCTGCGAGCACTGAACTTATTCTCTCTGGAGAAGAGACGCTTGAGAAAGGGATATGATTTCAATATACAAATAACATACTGGTGACCCTACAATAGGGATAAAACTTTTTCACAAAAGGGAGTTTAACAAGACCCGTGGCCACTCATTAAAATTAGAAGAAAAGAGGTTTAACCTTAAACTACGTAGAGGGTTCTTTACCGTAAGAGCGGCAAGGATGTGCAACTCCACAAGCGGTGCTCTCAGCAAGGGGCATTGATATTTTCAAGAAAGATAAGCACTTGAACTAGATAGAAAAAAGAACAAAAGAGCTGCGCCAAATAATATATAAATCAAAAAAATATAAAAAATCAAAGGAACAATTTATGAAGAAAAGTCCATGAAAACTTTATGTTATCCAAGAAAGGAAAACGATCGCACCACAGTGATTCCACACTTTCTTATCGCTATAGTGTCCCACCACCGACAAAACAGTGCGCTTACCAGATGGTAAAAGCACAAGGAGCGTTTAAAGTACCAAGTCACCGGCAGCTCCTCGCTTCCACCGAACACTTTATCCTTAATCCCTCAGGAACGAACGATCCATACACTGTAGCCGCTCCACAATCTCATAAGTAACCCAGGTACCCGTTCGTAATATAAAAAGAAAAGAAGCCTCCCATAGCGTAAAAAACTTCAATGCTTTTTTAATTAATAGAAATACACTTACATAAAAACGAACGTTTTTCACATGTAAAATCAAGCCGGCCGGAAAAAACGAGAGCCCGTCCTCCTCTCGTAACATATGGTGACGTCACAGCGTGCCCTCCCATACGCGTTTCGTGATACGTGACGTTTTCAATGGGGAACGGGCCCGCCGTAACGCACCACCATTAAATAGAGCCAAACCTCGTTCTGAGACTTAGAGGTCTGGCAAATAAAACCATCTTAGTTGTGGGCAAGACGTCTAAATCACCCAACAGAAAGTAAGGTCAAAAAATTTATAAATAAAAAGAGCATAGTAATCCGGATGTCACTCCCCAAAAATGTTCCACGAATTAGAGCCCCTGAAAAATTTATAATTAAAAAACAAAAAAGTGATTATATATGTATTAAATACCCGAATTGTATAGGTAATGTATCCCATACAGAACTATGAGGATACATTACCAAAAATTTACCTCATATCCGTATGTGTCAAAAATAATAAAATACTAAAAAATTTCTTAAAGCTAAACTATCCCCAAATATGTAGAAACTGATCAAATCACCTGTGCACCTGATGGAGGGGGGAGGAGCTGCTGACTAGGTGAGCTCCATGAGGTCGGCATGCTGACACGCTGGTGTAGGAAGCTGCTGCTGCTGCTGCTGCTGCTGCTGGTGCCTGTGCTGTGGCATAAAGAGATTATGGAGCCTATATATTAATATCTGCACAGAAGTTAACCTACGTTATGGAGACTCTGAGCCGCATATGAAATCTCCCTGGAAGGACTCACTCAGGGATTGCTAACACAGCAAATTTCCGAGCTGCATAAGGGATATCCCTTTCACCCCCTCACCTGTGGCTAAGTGGATGGAGTGCCTGGCGTGATCACTGTGAGGAGGTGGAGAGCCTGTGGAACGCCGTTCTTTGGAGCCGTACGTCCGGTGGATTGGAGGACCCCGTGGAGTGCCGGTCCCTGCGCCGCCAGATCTGAAGCTGAGAGAGGCTGGGGGAGGGAGTGGATCCGAGCGCCGGTCCGTGTCTAAGGCTTGAGAGACGGAGCCGACAGATGTGATCCTCCCTTCGGAAGCCTCGGAAGTGTCACAGAGGAGTCGGGCAGAGGACGGCAGAGATCGGGAGATCCCGGAAAGATTTCAGGGAACCTCGGGAGAGCTCGTGAACCTCCGGGGGGGTACGAAAAAGAACGGAGCTGGATGGTGAAAGGATGGTGAAAGGTGACAGGAGAAAGTAAAGCTGAACAAGCAAAATATGATGCTGACCACCACTCTATGGACACTGTTCAAGGTTAGTAAGGAAATAAAGTAAAAAGAAGTAAATAAAGTAAAAAAGTAAAAGGAGAAGCAATCTTGAACAAGGCGATACCGCTGAAAGCTCAGGGGGGGCGCTTTTCTCTTTGAAGCCTAAAAAGCACAGCTAACAGCTTGTGAGCAGCCTATATACTTGTGAATATTGGGGACTAAACTGCACTATATTTTTCATCTGCTATCGCTGGTCGCTGCTGAATAGTATATGGGAGGTTTCGAGGTGGAGCACAAAAAGTGATATCACTGAAGGCTCAGGGGGGGCTGAGTGACTGCATGATTCTGGCATTTTTTGCATATCCCCATGCAGCTTGAAAATCGCTACCAATAATCTGTAAGCAACTTTTATATCTGCGAATACTGGCAACTTAATTGCATTTTTCTGGCATTTTTTGCATATCCCCATGAAGCTTGAAAATCGCTACCAATAATCTGTAAGCAACCTTTATATCTGCGATTACTGGCAACTTAATTGCATTTTTTGCATATCCCCATGAAGCTTGAAAATCGCTACCAATAATCTGTAAGCAACCTTTATATCTGCGATTACTGGCAACTTAATTGCATTTTTCTGGCATTTTTTGCATATCCCCATGAAGCTTGAAAATCGCTACCAATAATCTGTAAGCAACCTTTATATCTGCGATTACTGGCAACTTAATTGCATTTTCTGGCATTTTTTGCATATCCCCATGAAGCTTGAAAATCGCTACCAATAATCTGTAAGCAACCTTTATATCTGCGATTACTGGCAACTTAATTGCATTTTTCTGGCATTTTTTGCATATCCCCATGAAGCTTGAAAATCGCTACCAATAATCTGTAAGCAACCTTTATATCTGCGATTACTGGCAACTTAATAGCATCTTTTCTATGGTGTGTTTATTTTATTTTTTTCCTCAGCCATCTTAAGTAGATGCTTTTGAATAGTATATGAGAGGTTATATGAGAGGCTTTGATTTGGAGCATAAACAATGATAAATGGGAATAGAGTAAAGGGGAGGAGGAGAAGAAAAGAAAAAAGAAAGGAAAATATATATATATAAATAATGGCACCTAAAAAGGGTAATAAACCACTTTGCTCTGGAGGGAATAAAAAGGACAGTAAAGGTAAAAGCAATACAGAGGCTCAAGCCACACAAACCACTCATATTAAGGAATTTTTCCAACAATTACAGCCTCAAATATCGATGCAAACATCACATATAACACATTCATCACAGTTATCTCAGGAGGTAATAAACTCTGTGGAATCATCTTTAGTATCTGGTATATCAGGAGAAGAAATGGTAGATCATCCTAGAAATAGTTCCCCCATAGATATCCTGGAAATGGAAATAGATGACAAAAAGGAGAAGGAGAAGGAAGAATGGGATATTAAAGCTTATGTAACCTCCTTACCCACAAGGGTGGATATGGATCACTATGTTCAGAGGATGGAGAAAGCGTATAAAACAGAAATCCAAGAGATAAAAACAATTGCGTTGGAAACGCATGGTAAAATAGAAGGTATGAATATAAGAATGGAAAGTTTGGAGAAGGAGCTAAAGCAGGTGAAGGAAAAAATGCAAGAGCAAGAAAAGGATTTAAAGCAAGCAGTAAGTACTATGGATGAGCAAGAAAACATAAGTAGAAGGAATAATATAAGAATAAGAGGCTTAAAGGAAAGCGTGACTTCAGAAATGCTCCTGGAAGTAATTCAAAAGATCTTTAGTAATATATTGCAGGACTTATCAAAAGCAGAAATATTAATTGATAGAGTGCACCGGGCTATGGCACCAAGGAAAGGGGATGTCAATATGCCTAGAGATGTGATATGTAAACTTCACTATCCTCAAACTAAGGAGAAGATCATGGCGGCAGTACGGAAAAATAATCATATACAGTATGAAGGATCAAATATGCTTTTTTTTCAGGACTTATCTAAATTAACATTGGATAAAAGAAGGGCTCTGAAACCATTATTGGAGCAGTTAAGGATTAAAAATAAGCAATATAGATGGAAATTTCCCTTTCAGCTACAGGTTCAGCATGAAGGACAGACTGTAATATTTAGAGAAATGGCTGATTTAGAGGACTTTCAGAAGAAATTGCAGCTTCCAGAAGTGAAAATACTAGACTGGCCTAAGGATTTTATTAGAAGGAGATAGGAGGGAAATGGGGGCTGAGGTGGAGGGGAGGGGGAATGGATTGGGGGGGGGGGGGGAGGTTGGATATAGGTGGGTAAAGGGTGGAAGGGGTGGTGAGGATAGGTGTTGGGAGGGAGGGGATGTAGGGGGGTATAATGGTAATGGGTAAAAGGAAGTAAGTCGAAAAGGCAAGAAAGAGTCACTAAATTGTATGGATGTATTATATTTGGTATGTCACAGGCCTTAATAGTAATAATGAATTTGTTAACAAGATTATTAAATATTCACATTGGGGTTGGTTATGTTACTTTAGGGTTAATAAAACACTATTGATATGGGAGGTTAATATATAGTTTGGATATGTTAGATATGTAGTGGTAAATCTAACCTTAATTAAACACTTAGTAATGGGTGTGTAATATTACCCCCTCCCCCTTTTTTTTTTTTTTTTTTGAAATGTATTTATTTATTTATTTTGAAATTTTTTTTAATATATTTTTTTTTCTCCCCCTCTTCACTACTCTCCACCATATCCCTCTCTCTCCCCTGGTTTTTTTTCCTATGGTCTCCTCATTATAGTTGGAAGGGGAAAAAATAGCTCAAAGCTTGATGGTAAGATGGAAGATGTATAAATAAATGATAAGGCAAATAGATGTATATTGAAAAGGAGAATAATTCGAATAGGAATGGAAAAATAGCATGTAACGGCCGAATGGTAGTAAAGTTAGATCAGCAGTATCAGATACCCCCTCAATAGGGACCTTACCTAGGGTAAGATAGACTAGTATAGTCAATAATTAGGGGATAAGAGGTGTCAAAGGGGTGGGTTGGAGTATATGTGGGTGTAAATTTTAGGGCGAATGAGTGGTAATGGATTGGGTAGGATAAGGAAGTAGATTGGAAGGTATTAAGTGATATTTGTGTTAGTATAGTAAGTGTTTGCGTGTTCTTATTATTATTTTTTTTCTTTTTTTTTTTTTTTCTTTATGGGAAATGTAAGGTTTTGCTCCTTTAATGTCAGAGGTCTAAACTCCCCCTCTAAAAGAAATCAAATATTGAATTTTATGAATAAACAGAAAATTGATATAGTGCTATTTCAAGAAACACACTTTCGATCAGATCACATACCTAAAATAAATAATAGAAATTATAGTGTGTGGATACATGATACATTTCCTTACTCTAAATCAAAAGGTGTATCGATTGCGTTTCATAGGGATATACCAGTCCAAATAATACAAAAATATGAAGGTAAGGATGGGAGGTTATTAATAATAAAACTTAAGCTGTATGGAAAAATATTTACAATAATAAATTTGTACCTTCCAAATTATGGGCAAATAGAGACTGGAATAAAAGCCCTATCAGACGCAATGGAGAAAGCTGAGGGAATAGTAATTGTGGGAGGCGACTTTAATTTCCTGATGGATATAAAAAGGGACACTACAAATATTAATATGCAAAAAAAAAAGAATAACATTAAAATAAAGGAATTTAAAAATGTCTTGAGAAAATACCAGCTAACTGATATATGGAGGGCCCAACATCAAATGGAGAAAAATTATACATACTATTCAAATATTCACAACTCATACCACAGATTAGATTATTTTTTTGTAAATAGGGAAGGTTTAATAATGAAGCCAATATCAGAGATAGGGGGATTTCTATGGTCAGATCACGCCCCAATATATCTAGAGTTTGCAGTAATTGCGACAAAGAAAAGGAGTGGGATATGGAGATTGAATGATAATCTAATCAAAGATAATAAATGTGAGGTAGAGATACAACAAACTATAAAATAATTTTTAATAACTCATGAAGGAGATGAAACATCACTCCCAATTCAATGGGAAACATTAAAATGTGTATTGAGGGGAATATTCATCAAGCATGGAGCAAGAAGAAAAAAAGAAAAAATATTGAAACAATCTCAATTGGAAACAGAGATTAGAGAATTAGAGGAGTTACATAAGAGGAGTATGAAACCATTTGATAGAATAAGATTAAAGGAAAAACAAATGGAAATGCAATCAATGCTTGATGAAGAGTCCCTACAGATAAGAGACAAAAATAGAACACAGTGGTATAAGTTCGGAAATAAATCAGGGAAAGTGTTGGCCCGAACATTAAAAAAGCAGCAACCCTTAAGTTACATAGAAAAAATTGTAAAACCAAATGGGGAAATGACAAATGACCCAGTGGAAATATCTGAAACTTTTCATACTTACTACTCCAAGTTATATAATATAAAAGAAAATCAGGAATATAAGGAGAAAGGGAATAAGGGTGAGGCGATACGAAACTATATACGGGAAACAGCGGTACCCATGTTCTCAATAGAAAAAATTGAGGATCTGGAGCGTGAAATCTCAATAGAAGAAATAGAGCATGCAATCGCAGAACTTGCACTGGGAAAGAGTCCAGGCCCGGATGGGTATACCGCTAGATTCTATAAGACATTTGAGGCCGCGTACACACGGGCGGACTGTTCGTCCAACTTTGTCCGCTGAACAGTGTTTCAGCGGACAGTCCGCTCGTGTGTGGGCTTCAGCGGACAGTTTCAGCGGACAGTCTGACGAACAAAGTTTTTCGGAATTTTCCGTAAGACTGTCCGCTGAAACTTGGTTTGAGCGAACAGTCCGCTCGTGTGTAGGCTTGTTCGGCAAACTAAGTCTCGCGCATGCTCAGAAAGAATTTACACGGCGAAGGTTGCATTGCAGTGTATCGGACGCCGAATTTCTCGTCCCGTCGTACGTGCCATTCACGTCATCGCGCAAGTTTTCAGCGGACTGTTCGTTCGTCGTGTGTGGTCAAGTCCGCTCATGCAAATTTTGAACGGACTGTTTGTCAAACTGTTTGACGAACCTAGTTGGGCGGACAGTCCGCCCGTGTGTACGCGGCCTAAGAGTTTAATCACGCCTATTCTTAAGAAAACATATAACTCTATCTCTCAAACACAGCCATTTGCAGTACAGAGCACGGAGGCCCATATCGTATTAATATTAAAGCCTGAAAAGGATCAATCAATTTGTAAAAACTATAGACCTATATCTTTGACAAACATAGATATAAGAATATACTCTAATGCCCCGTACACACGAGAGGGATTAAGTCTGACAGACCTCCAAAGGAGTTCCGCCGGAGTTCCGCCGGAGTTCCGACGGAGTTCTGGTGGACTTTTCGACCGAACGGACTTGACCACACACCATCACACCAAACTCCGACGGAGTCGAACGTGATGACGTACGACTGGATTCGACGTAGGAAGTTCCTAGACAGTAGCCAATAGCTGCCCTAGCGTCGGTTTTAGTCCGTCGGAGTAGCACACACACGAGCGGATTTTTCAAAGGGGACCGGGTCCGGCGGAGTTCCGTCGGGAAAATTTAAAGCATGCTTCATTTCTAAAGTCCGTCAGACTTTAGCTTCGCTAAAGTCCGTTGCAGCCCACACACGATCGGATAGTCCGCTGGACTCAGTCCGTCGGAGTTTGGATGTCGAAAAGTCCGCTCGTGTGTACGGGGCATAAGATAATAGCGAGACGAATAACAGAAATTATATCAGATCATATAAATTTGGACCAAACGGGTTTTATGAAGGGTAGAGAAACAAGGGATAACATTATCAAGACATGTACACTGATGGAATACGCTCAGAGAAATGCCATCCCTGCCTGCCTTCTGGCTATAGATGCCGAGAAGGCTTTTGATAGGGTGGGATGGCAATTCTTGGAGGAAGTATTGAGGCAAATAGGAATGGGACCTAAAATGCTAGATAGGATCACTGCATTATATAAAAATTCAAGAGAAAAAGTTAGGACAAATGGGATGTTGTCAGATTATATAAAGATATCAAATGGGACTAGACAGGGGTGTCCCCTATCCCCACTTCTGTACGTTATGATAATGGAACATCTTATGGAAGCTATAAGGGGAAATACGGATATCAAAGGGATAGAGGTTAAAGGTAAAGAATATAAGACGGCTGCATATGCAGATGATCTTTTATTATATATAACTAACCCTATAATTACAATACCAAATGTAATAAAAGAACTGGAAAGATTTGGGCAATTGAGCAACTTTAAAGTTAATTATGATAAATCTGAAGTAATGAACATCTCATTGGAAGAAGGAATGCAAAAGATAATACTAAATGATTTCCCATTTAAATGGAAACAAGACGCGATTAAGTATCTTGGAATATATATTCCAAGTGACTTAAAACTTCTACAGGACATGAACTATAATAAAGCAATTTATAAGGTAAAAAAACTTTTAGGAAAATATGATAAAATAACTTATTCCTGGTTAGGGAAAATAAATATTCTAAAGATGGTGATACTACCAATTATGCTATATATTTTTCAAACGGTCCCTATTATACCATCAGGAAAGATTATGAAGGATTTAAGAGAAGCTGCAGAAAGTTTTATATGGTCGCATAAGGTTCCTAGAATAGGAAGAGAAGTATTAATAAGAACAAAAAAAATGGAGGACTGGCAATGCCTGACTTCTCCAAATACCTCCAAGCAGCGTCAATAATGAGAATTATAGATTGGCAGCATAATGCAAAATATAAACAATGGGTAAAGCTAGAAGAAGATATAATAGGGGCTAGAATAAAACATCAACCATGGATAAAATCTAATTTAAGACCAGAAGAAAAGGAGTTACCCATTTTTGTAAAAACAACATTAAAAATTTGGGATGATATAATAAAAAAAGGAAATCTCTCCTCAATGAGTGGCCCTATGACCCCATTATTTGCCAACCCCGAATTTCTTAAATGGAATATGGAGGAGCATGAGCGAATAATACAAATCCTGATAGATGGGAGAATGCCAACGTTTCAGGAAATGGGACATGAATATAATAATAAATGGCTGCAATACTCTCAGTTGAAAGCATATATAGATCCATTAATGATAAGTATTAATAGACAATTAACTGTATTCGAGCAAATAGTATTAAATAAGTATAAAGCGAATAAAAAACTTTCTAAGATATACAATCTATTACTCCCCTATGGTGATATTAAAAAAATAGCAGCAGTGAAAAAATGGGAGGAGGAAATAGGGAATGTGTTGACAGAGAAGGAATGGGAAGGGATATATGGAAGAATACATAAACTATCGGTAGCAATCAAGGACCAAGAAAAAAACTATAAAGTTGCAATAAGATGGTATAGAAGCCCAGTAGTAATGAATAGAATAAATAAAAGGAACCCTGAAACCTGTTGGAGATGCAAAATAGAAAAGGGTACTTTAGAACACATATGGTATAGCTGTTACAAGTTAAGAGATTTTTGGGGTAAGATAACAGAAATATATCAGCGAGTGACAGGTACTAGGATAAACATAGATATAATGATAGTACTATTCTCTCTCACACCTAAATCATTAACACAGAAAGAGATAGAGTTTTTGCACTGTATGACTACAGCTGCAAAAGTTGTAATAGCGCGAAAATGGAAAAAGGAAAATGCTCCATTAATAATAGAGTGGAAATGTGAAATGAGTGAAACACACTATATGGAGAAGCAAATAAGAGAAGAAGGATATGTGGAGAATCCGATTTCAAAGCATTGGAAAAAGTGGGAGGAGTTTTGCACCTCAGGGATCCTTAAGGAACATTTGTAAGTGAGGAAGTGAGGAGCGATGGGGTAGGGGGGAGGGATGAGGGCTGATTTATATATATATATATATATATATATATATATATATATATATATATATATATATTTTTTTTTTTTTTTTTTTTTTTGAGAAATATGTAGTAGTTGATGGATGTTAGGTATGTTGATGGATGTTTTGTATGTTTTATAATTATAAAGAAATAATGAAGGAAGATTTGAAACAAATATGTAGAATATACAAAAATTACAAAAAATATATATGTATATAATATTTCTGTATTCTCCATGTATATATAAGTAATATACAGAACATAAAAAATCACCCACATATACGGACCCCCTAACAAAAAAGGGGGGGGGGTTAGGTATGTAAACCGGAATCGCTTAAATGTGCTATACTAACCATATACACAGATATCATAATTACCCCTCTAATAAATAAATGAAAATAGTGATGGCCAATAGCCAAAATAGTGCCACCCCATAATTACTATTTTACTTTTATAGCAACAGAAACAAGAAAAACCCAAAAAAAGACCCCAAAAAAAAGGAAACTATTTTTATATAGAAATATAAAAATAAAGATAAAAATAAAAATAAGGATACCCCCAAAGATTTTGAAAGTTGGGCCTCTACTGAAAGAAAAAACGCCAACCTCCATGTCTCAGAAAAAGTTTACAAAATACAAGGCTCATGGACAATTAAATCAATCAACTCCTTAAAATTAATAAAAGATAATTTAATTTAACCAGTAGATAAATAAAAATGTGTACCTAGGAATTATCTATAAATGCGTTCACATCTGTATCTATATTGAGTCCGTAAGGGACATAAGATTTCAACCGATGGATCCAGGACATTTCAGATTTAGAAATTTCTCTGACCAATGAGCTTCCTCGCCAATGTGGTTTGAACTTGTCTATGCCCAGAAATAAAGTTTTAGAAGGATCTTTGTTGTGTTTAAGCAAATAATGCTTAGACACCGAGTGATTGGGGAACCCTATAAGAATGTTTGTGATGTGCTCATTCCACCTTATTTGTAAGGGCCGTTTGGTCCGTCCCACATACTGCAGCCCACATGGGCACTGCAGCATGTAAACGACACCCTTTGTGGAACAAGTAATGCAGGGTTTGATAGCATGTTCCTTTCGTGTTACCGTAGAAGTGAACACGGTAGTACGTCTCTGAGTGCATATATTGAGAGAGCAAACCCTACATTTTCCACACCTGTAGTATCCAGTTAGTTGGTCGAAAAAGCTCTTCCCCATCTTGGGTGGATCAATCGCGTTGGGAGCCAGTTGGTGTCTCAAAGAAGGGACACCCCTAAAAATAACTCTAGGCCTGGCCGGTAAAATATTCCCCAACACAGTATCCCCCGTAACAATGTGCCAATATTTCTCCACCAGATGTTTTACACTCCTATGTTGTAAGGAATAAGTGGTGACAAAAGAACATTCTCTCGAAAATCAACATTATTTCTTGGGCCTTTTTCACTCAATACATCAGCTCTATCAAGATTGAGGACACCCTCCAAAGTAGAGGCCAGAGACTCGCGTTCATATCCTTTTTCTAGAAATCTGGAGGTAAGGACACCTGCCTGAGTGCAGAATTCCCCTGGATCCGAGCAGTTACGCCTCAGGCGCATATATTGGCTCTTGAGGACTGCTCTGAGCCAGGGGGCATGATGACAGCTATCTGTGGGGATAAAAGAATTCCTGTCCGTCTCCTTAAAGTAGGTAGACGTCACAAAAACCTCATCCTTCACCGAGATGTTCAGGTCAAGAAAATTAATTCTGTCCTGACTCATCTCATAGTTCAGGTGAATATCCCTCTGATTATTATTGAGGGATTGCAAAAAGTTAGAAAGGTCACACAAATTACCCTCCCAGAGGAGGAGGATGTCATCTATGTATCTTGCCCACAGGACCAACTGTGGGACCTCCTGGGCATAGATGACATCCTCCTCCCACCTGGCCATAAACAAATTGGCCAGGCTCGGGGCATACTTGGCACCCATGGCAACTCCCCTAACTTGTCTATAGAATTGTTGGTTGAACCAAAAATAATTATGGGAAGCTGCAAATCTAAGTAAAATCATAAGAAAATCTATTTGTTCCTCACAGAGATTAGAATCCCGAACCAAAAATCCATGAATAGCTTCCATACCCAGTTCATGTGGGATAATCGTGTACAGGGAGGTAACATCTGCTGTTACCATCCAGATACCCTGTTTAGCAGAGATCACTGCCAAAATATTAATCACATGCCTGGAATCCTTAATAAAAGAGGGCATCTTACCCACAAGGGGCTGTAAAGAAAAATCAATATATCTGCCCACCCGGGATGTGAGGGAATCAATACCACTCACTATTGGACGTCCCGGGGGGCAGATAGGATCCTTATGTACTTTGGGCAAGTAGTACAACACAGGAGTGCGTGGGGCTTTAGGAATCAAATATAACCTTTCCTTAGCGTTGAGAATCCCAGCTGTATATCCCTTCAACACAATTTTTTCCAATTCTTTAACATATTGGATCTTCGGATCAGAAGGTAAAACAATATAGGTGTCATGATCGCTGACAATTCTCTTCATTTCGGTCATATACGCTTCTCTGTCTAGCACAACAATAGCACCCCCTTTGTCAGCGGGCCTAATGACCAGGTCTCTCCTCTCACAAAGGGACTCCACCCCATCCTGTAGTGTTTTATTCATTCTAACCTTTTTACTTTCTAAAAGATCCAAATCTTTCAAAACTAAATCTCTGAACACTCGCAATGAATGTGCGAGTGTTCCAGGAGGGTTAAACAGGGAAGCATTCGCAAACCCTGAATGAACAACCTCAGTGGTCCTGTTTAGCAGTGATCTCTGCTAAACAGAGTATCTGGATGGTAACAGCAGATGTTACCTCCCTGTACACGATTATCCCACATGAACTGGGTATGGAAGCTATTCATCTATTTTTGGTTCGGAATTCTAATCTCTGTGAGGAACAAATAGATTTTCT
The DNA here is from genome assembly GCF_037356315.1 of Lithobates pipiens. Lineage (NCBI taxonomy): Eukaryota > Metazoa > Chordata > Amphibia > Anura > Ranidae > Lithobates > Lithobates pipiens. Next base: position 201,763,091 of record NW_027507903.1, on the reverse strand, counting down.
TATGATTTTACTTAGATTTGCAGCTTCCCATAATTATTTTTGGTTCAACCAACAATTCTATAGACAAGTTAGGGGAGTTGCCATGGGGGCCAAGTATGCCCCGAGCCTGGCCAATTTGTTTATGGCCAGGTGGGAGGAGGATGTCATCTATGCCCGGGAGGTCCCACAGTTGGTCCTGTGGGCAAGATACATAGATGAAATCCTCCTCCTCTGGGAGGGTAATTTGTGTGACCTTTCTAACTTTTTGCAATCCCTCAATAATAATCAGAGGGGTATTCACCTGAACTATGAGATGAGTCAGGACAGAATTAATTTTCTTGACCTGAACATCTCGGTGAAGGATGAGGTTTTTGTGACGTCTACCTACTTTAAGGAGACGGACAGGAATTCTTTTATCCCCACAGATAGCTGTCATCATGCCCCCTGGCTCAGAGCAGTCCCCAAGAGCCAATATATGTGCCTGAGGCGTAACTGCTCGGATCCAGGGGAATTCTGCACTCAGGCAGGTGTCCTTACCTCCAGATTTCTAGAAAAAGGATATGAACGCGAGTCTCTGGCCTCCACTTTGGAGGGTGTCCTCAATCTTGATAGAGCTGATGTATTGAGTGAAAAAGGCCCAAGAAATAATGTTGATTTTCGAGAGAATGTTCCTTTTGTCACCACTTATTCCTTACAACATAGGAGTGTAAAACATCTGGTGGAGAAATATTGGCACATTGTTACGGGGGATACTGTGTTGGGGAATATTTTACCGGCCAGGCCTAGAGTTATTTTTAGGGGTGTCCCTTCTTTGAGACACCAACTGGCTCCCAACGCGATTGATCCACCCAAGATGGGGAAGAGCTTTTTCGACCAACTAACTGGATACTACAGGTGTGGAAAATGTAGGGTTTGCTCTCTCAATATATGCACTCAGAGACGTACTACCGTGTTCACTTCTACGGTAACACGAAAGGAACATGCTATCAAACCCTGCATTACTTGTTCCACAAAGGGTGTCGTTTACATGCTGCAGTGCTCATGTGGGCTGCAGTATGTGGGACGGACCAAACGGCCCTTACAAATAAGGTTGAATGAGCACATCACAAACATTCTTATAGGGTTCCCCAATCACTCGGTGTCTAAGCATTATTTGCTTAAACACAACAAAGATACTTCTAAAACTTTATTTCTGGGCATAGACAAGTTCAAACCACATTGGCGAGGAAGCTCATTGATCAGAGAAATTTCTAAATCTGAAATGTCCTGGATCCATCGGTTGAAATATTATGTCCCTTACGGACTCAATATAGATACAGATGTGAACGCATTTATAGATAATTCCTAGGTACAAAGTTTTATTTATCTACTGGTTAAATTAAATTATCTTTTATTAATTTTAAGGAGTTGATTGATTTAATTGTCCATGAGCCTTGTATTTTGTAAACTTTTTCTGAGACATGGAGGTTGGCGTTTTTTCTTTCAGTAGAGGCCCAACTTTCAAAATCTTTGGGGTATCCTTATTTTTATTTTTATTTTTATCTTTATTTTTATATTTCTATATAAAAATAGTTTCCTTTTTTTGGTGTCTTTTTTGGGGTTTTTCTTGTTTCTGTTGCTATAAAAGTAAAATAGTAATTATGGGGTAGCACTATTTTGGCTATTGGCCATCACTATTTTCATTTATTTATTAGAGGGGTAATTATGATATCTGTGTATATGGTTAGTATAGCACATTTAAGCGATTCCGGTTTACATACCTAACCCCCCCTTTTTTTGTTAGGGAGTCCGTATATGTGGGTGATTTTTTATGTCCTGTATATTACTTATATATACATGGAGAATACAGAAATATTATATACATATATATTTTTTGTAATTTTTGTATATTCTACATATTTGGGGATAGTTTAGCTTTAAGAATTTTTTTTGTATTTTTGTATTTTATTATTTTTGACACATAGGGATATGAGGTAAATTTTTGGTAATGTATCCTCATAGTTCTGTATGGGATGCATTACCTATATAATTTGGGTATTTAATACATATATAATCACTTTTTTGTTTTCTAATTATACATTTTTCAGGGACTCTAATTCGTGGAACATTTTTGGGGAGTGACATCCGGATTACTATGTTCTTTTTATTTATAAATTTTTTGCCCTTACTTTCTGTTGGGTGATTTAGACGTCTTGCCCACAACTAAGATGGTTTTATTTGCCAGACCTCTAAGTCTCAGAACGAGGTTTGGCTCTATTTAATGGTGGTGCGTTACGGCGGGCCCGTTCCCCATTGAAAACGTCACGTATGACGGAACGCGTATGGGAGGGCACGCTGTGACGTCACCACGTGTTACGAGAGGAGGACGGGCTCTCGTTTTTTCCGGCCGGCTTGATTTTACATGTGAAAAACGTTCGTTTTTATGTAAGTGTATTTCTATTAATTAAAAAAGCATTGAAGTTTTTTACGCTATGGGAGGCTTCTTTTCTTTTTATATTACGAACGGGTACCTGGGTTACTTATGAGATTGTGGAGCGGCTACAGTGTATGGATCGTTCGTTCCTGAGGGATTAAGGATAAAGTGTTCGGTGGAAGCGAGGAGCTGCCGGTGACTTGGTACTTTAAACGCTCCTTGTGCTTTTACCATCTGGTAAGCGCACTGTTTTGTCGGTGGTGGGACACTATAGCGATAAGAAAGTGTGGAATCACTGTGGTGCGATCGTTTTCCTTTCTTGTATAACATAAAGTTTTCATGGACTTTTCTTCATAAATTGTTCCTTTGATTTTTTATATTTTTTTGATTTATATATTATTTGGCGCAGCTCTTTTGTTCTTTTTTCTATCTATATTTATGTGTGTGTATCCCACTGTGGAGCAGCAGCCTTATATTCTGTGAAACATTCATTTGTAATTTTTGGATTTTTTGGATTATTTGTATTTATGTCTAAGATTAATTTTTTTGGGGATATCCATTTGAGGAAAATACTTATTTTTTTTGTTTGATATTTTTTCCCCTAGCACGATAAAACAAGAAAGAGGAATTGTTTCCCTTTTTTTGAGGGTTTCAGAGCGGTTTTATTTTCTTTTGCTTAAGCACTTGAACTACCGCAACATACAGGGATATACAATTAAATACTGACATATAATCACACACATAGGATGGACTTGATGGACTTGTGTCTTTTTATCAACCTCACCTACTATGTAACTATGTAATATCACTTTAACATTTATACTTAGCAAGTGGTTTTCTTGTAAATATTATATTTTTACATAGTTGCACATTTCAGTGTTTAGTCTGTAGCAGTGTAAGTGTGATTGATCTATCTATCTATCTATCTATCTATCTATCTATCTATCTATCTATCTATCTATCTATCTATCTATCTATACAGTATCTCACAAAAAGTGATGACACCCCTCACATTTTTGTAAATATTTTATTATATTTTTAATGTAACAACACTGAAGAAATGGCACTTTGCTACAATGTAAAGTAGTGAGTGTACAGTTTGTATAACAGTGTACATTTTCTGTCCCCTCAGACTAACTCAACACGCAGGCATTAATGTCCAAATCGCTGGCAACAAAAGTGAGTACACCCCTAAGTGAAAATGTCCAAATTGGGCCCAAAGTGTCAATATTTTGTAAGGCCACCATTATTTTCCAGCACTGCCTTAACCCTCTTGGGCATGGAGTTCACCAGAGCTTCACAGGTTGCCACCGGAGTCCACTCCTCCATGAGGACATCACGGAGCTGTTGGATGTTAGGGACCTTGCACTCCTCCACCTTCCGTTTTTGAGGATGCCCCACAGATGCTTAATAGGGTTTTGGTCTGGAGACATGCTTGGCCAGTCCCTCACCTTAACCCTCAGCTTCTTTAGCAAGACAGTGGTCATCTTGGTGGTGTGTTTGGGGTCGTTATCATATTGGAATACTGCCCTACGACTCAGTCTCCAAAGGGAGGGGTTCATGCTCTGCTTCAGTATGTTACAGTACATGTTGGCATTCATAGTTCCCTCAATGAACTGTAGCTCCCCAGTGCCCGCAGCACTCATGCAGCCCCAGACCATGACACTCCCACCACTATACTTAACTGTAGGCAAGACACAGTTGTCTTTGTACTACTTACCTGGTTGTCACCACACATGCTTGACGCCATCTGAACCAATTAAGTTTATCTTGCTCTAATCAGACCACAGGACATGGTTCCAGTAATCCATGTCCTTAGTCTGCTTGTCTTCAGCAAACTGTTTGCAGGCTTTCTTGTGCATCATCTTTATAAGAGGCTTCCTTTTGGGACGACAGCCATGCAGACCAATTTGATGCAGTGTGCGGCATATGTCTGAGCACTGATAGGCTGAGCCCCCACCCCTTCAACCTCTGCAGCAATGCTGGCAGGACTCATACGTCTATTTCCCAAAAACAACCTCTGGATATGACGCTGAGCATTTGCACACAACCTCTTTATTTGACCATGACGAGGCCTATTCTGAGTGGAACCTGTCCTTGTTAAACAGCTGTATGGTCTTGGCCACCGTGCTGCAGCTCAGTTTCAGGGTCTTGGCAATCTTCTTATAGCCTAGGCCATCTTTATGTAGCGCAACAATTCTTTTTTTTTTTTAGATCCTCCGAGAATTCTTTGCCATGAGGTGCCATGAGGGGCCATGTTGAACTTCCAATGACCAGTAGGGGAGAGTGAGCAATAACACCAAATTTAACACACCTGCGACCTTGTAACACTAACGAGCCACATGACACCGGGAAGGGAAAATGCCTAATTGGGCCCAATTTGGACATTATCACTTAGGTTGTTGCCAGCAGTTTAGACATTGATGGCCGTGTGTTGAGCTATTTTGAGGGGACAGCAAACTGACACTGTTATACAAGCTGTACACTCACTACTTTACATTGTAGCAAAGCTTTTTAAATTATAATCACAAAAGAAACTGCCCAAATTACCCTGATCAAAAGTTTAAATACCCTGGTGATTTTGGCCTGATAACATGCTTAAGTTTTTGAGGATGCCCCACAAATGCTCAATAGGGTTTCGGTCTGGAGACATGCTTGGCCAGTCTATCACCTTTACCCTCAGCTTCTTTAGCAAGTTAGTGGTCATCTTGGTGGTGTGTTTGGGGTCGTTATCATATTGGAATACTGCCCTGCGACCCAGTCTCCAAAGGGAGGGGTTCATGCTCTGCTTCATTATGTTACAGTACATGTTGGCATTCATGGTTCCCTCAATGAACTGTAACTCCCCAGTGCCCGCAGCACTCATGCAGCCCCAGACCAGTCTGACCCCCAGACCATGACACTCCCAGCCCCAGACCATGACATTTTTCCAAGAATATGAATGATAATACAAAAACATTTCTTTTACTCATGGTTAGTGTTTGGCTGAAGCCATTTATTATCAATCAACTTTGTTTACTCTTTTTAAATTATAATCACAAAAGAAACTACCCAAAAGACCCTGATCAAAAGTTTACATAGTCTGGTGATTTTGACCTGATAACATGCACACAAGTTGTCACAAAGGGGTTTGAATCACTATTAAAGGTAAAGGTACGTTTGTGCAGCACTGGATGAAAGATGCAAGGGTCTGTCAGGAGTCCAGAAACTCATTGACCTTTTATACACACACACACACACACACTAATTACAAGCAAACATATTACAGGTGAGGATGGTTACCTTTAATAGCCATTCAAACCCCTTTGTGTCATTTTGTGTGCATGTTATCAGGCCAAAATCATCAGGGTCCTTTGGGTAGTTTCTGTTGTCATTATGATTTAAAAAAGAGTAAACACATTTGATTGACAATAAATGGTTTTATCCAAACACTAACCATGATTAAAAAAAAGAAAAGTTTGTGTGTTATCAATCATTCATATTCTCTGAAAAATAGCCAAATAATCATAAATTCTGCCAGAGTATGTAAACATATGAGCACAACTATATATATATATATATATATATATATATATATATATATATATATATATATATATATATATATACAGTATAGTATATATATGCAGGTGTTATTAACACATATCATTTATGAATAGTAAAATATTTCTTTATTGTGTTCTCTTAAAAAGGGATTTTTTGGTCTTACCTGTAGATATGTCTCTTGAACATACACTATAGATAACTTAAGAGATAAAGATGCTAGGATCCAGATACCTGCATAATCAAGTCCTTTTCATCCTTTTTATTTTGTGTTTCTTTGCATGATAATGGAAAGGTAACTTTTACCCAGTACATCATAGGTTTTTGCTATTCAGAGACCTGCCTATTCTGGTTCTCCTCAAAACTGATAACCAGTGGACACATATCTTTTGTTTTATTACGCTAGTGATTGTTTGGAGAATTAGCGCCATATTCTCAAACATTGGGGGTGTGATGGGTGCAGTAAGATGGCAAATGTTAATGTGTAACTTGTTATATATATGTATAGGTCTTTTTTTTTTTACAATATATTTTAGACGACAATGTGGTTTAAGCTGGAATTTCACTATAGGAGGAAAAGCATTACGAAGATATGATGACCTGACAACATTCCTGCTGCTACTTATTATTTGCATGAAAGACTAGTTGAACATTGTTTGTCTTGAACACTGAACTCTTTGCTCCTCCCATGAACTTTTCTGATTTAAGCCATGTCTCTGCACTTCCTGTTTGCCAGATTGGGATGGGATGGGATGCATTGGCTAATGCCCTTATTTAATATGCTCTTAAAGCAAACCCATCTCTCCTCCGCATTCTTTGTTCCTAAGATTTTATCCCAATGTGTGCCTTCTAGTAAGGTTCGTAGTTTAGGGAAGTTGTCTCTTTTGAAATTCAGTGTCTTTGTATTCCGCTTATGTTTCCTCCCTCACAACTATTAAGGTCACCCTCTAATTCTATCCTATGCTCCCTCACTCACATCTTCAATCTCTCCCTCTCAAGTGGCACCTTCTCCTCCCCTGTAAAACATGCGCAGATCACCCCCATACTTAATAAACCCTCACTGGACCCCACCAACCTGAACAACTTAAGACCTATCTCATTGCTCCCATTCACCTCTAAACTTCTAGAATGCTTAGTCTACAACCGTCTTAGCTCCTACCTCAGTGAAAATAACCTTCTTGACCCATTATAGTCTGGCTTTTGCTCGCAGCACTCCACGGAAACTACCTTACTAAAACTCACTAACGATCTACTAACTGCTAAAACCAACAGCCAGTACTCCATACTCCTACTACTTGACCTCTCTGCTGCCTTTGATACTGTTGACCACCTGCTCCTCCTCAATAAACTACATTCCCTTGGCCTCCGAGATTCTGCTCTTTCCTGGTTCTCTGCCTATCTATCACAGCGCTCCTTCAGTGTCACGTATAACTCTGCCTCCTCCTCTCCATTGCCTCTTTCTGTGGGGGTCCCCCAAGGCTCTGTTCTTGGACCCCTTCTCTTCTCTATTTACACCTCCTCCCTTGGTCACTTGATAACCGCCCACGGCTTCCAATACCACTTATACGACGATGACACCAAAATCTATCTGTCTACTCCTCACCTCACTCCTTCAGTCTCCTTTCAGATTACTAACCTGCTAACTGACATATCAGCATGGATGTCACACCACTTCCTTAAACTAAACCTCTCTAAAACTTAATATTCCCCCCTGCACATGCCCCCCTCCATGACTTTTCCATCAAAATCAACAATGCAACCATCAGGCCCTCCCCTCACGCCAGGGTACTAGGTGTAACCCTAGACTCTGACTTGTCATTTCAGCCCCAAGTCCAATCGTTGTCAAAAGTTTGTAGATTTAACATCTCTAAAATTTGCCCCCTTTTAACAAATGAAACCACCAAGCTCCTCATTCACTCCCTTGTTATATCTCGCCTTGACTATTGCAACTCCCTTTTCATTGGCCTGCCTCTCCATAGGCTATCTCCTCTTCAGTCTATCATGAATGATGCTGCCAGACTTATCCACCTTACCAACTGCTCAGTGTCTGCCAACCCTCTCCTCCAATCCCTACACTTACTCCCAATCACCCAGCGAATTAAATTCAAAATACTAACCATAACCACAACATACAAAGCCATTCACAACTCTGCCCCGAGCTACATCACCAATCTTGTCTCCAAATATCACCCAAATTGTCCCCTCCGTTCTTCTCAAGACCTCCTACTCTCAAGCTCTCTTGTCTCCTCCTCCCATGCTCGTCTCCAGGATTTCTCCAGAGCCTCTCCAATCCTCTGGAACTCGCTACCTCCACTGGTCCGGCTATCCCCTACTCTTACTACCTTCAGGCGATCCCTGAAAACTCATCTATTCAGAGAAGCCTATCACATCTCAAACTAATCTCCTACCACTTCCATCAGCTCATTCCCGACAGTTATAACCTTTTGTACCACCTGCCCCAACCTATTAGATTGTAAGCTCTTCTGAGCAGGGCCCTCTTAATCCTCTTGTATTTTATTGTATTGTAACTGTATTGTCTCCTTTTTATATTGTAAAGCGCTGCGTAAATTGCTGGCGCTATATAAATCCTGAATAATAATAATAATAATAATGTGCTATCACCAGTAGTAGCCACGGCGAGCGATCGTGCTCTAGATTACAAACATGTCCAGCGCTCTGCATGGCGTGGGCATTGTACACTGCATTGCAGAGAAGAAAAATAAAAGTTTGACTTTATTAATCCTGCTTAACACACTGAAAGGAGTTGTGGCTGTCTACTGTTGCCCCAAGTAACGGTATGTGACGAGGGGGTGTATTTGACGGGATGCTGCATGGTCAGTCCCACGCAGTAGGATATCACAGAGGAGAGACTTTACTATGTTACTGGTGATCGCTGTACAGTTTGCCTGCTTTTAGTTCCAGCTCTGTGACACAGTTTTAAAACTAAACCTGGACAATGCCTGCAATTCATCACCGCCTGCCGCCAGGTGTCACTACAGCGCACACTGTCTGAAGCCTGCTTACAGTTCCTCGCATGCTGAACCAACAAGCACGTAGGTGGAGTCACGCCTCGACGGAGGACAGAAAAATAACTCAGTATGCTGTGCGGAAGACACGAGGTGGAGAAAGATGGTGGAGGGTGATCTCAGGATGCCCGCTGTGCAGCGATTGCCTGAAATGCAGGACCGGATGTTAGTTGACACTGGCATCCGACTAGAACTCTGTGGAGGACTCGCTTTGGAAGTGATCGGAGGAGTGGAGCGGCTATGCATGCTGTGTCCCAGGTGCCACCTACCTAAAATTGGAGTCAATGCCTGGGCCCGGTGGTTCCTCCACTGCAGAGCCGATGTCCCAAGCATGGACCCCAGTGCAAACCAGCAGAATCTTTGCAAGTCAGCCATCCACTACCCAGACCATGGCACCCACATACAGACAGTGGGTCATCAAGCCCCCTGATGCCTCCTGCCTGGAAAAGGAAAACTTAAAAAGTTACCCCGACTCTCATGATTCCAGCAGGAAGTGCAAAGGAGGGTTGCCTTGGAGTGGGGTTTAGATTACCCCTATGTCCTAATCCAGACCATGGACATCATAGAGGCCTCACGGGGACAGTGGGAGGATGACATGGTTTGGGACTTTTTGCATGACCCCAAGCCAGTTCGGGTACCAGAAAGTGATGCCTTGGCCCGGTTGAAAGACATCAAACAAGAGTGGAGCTTGGGTCGTGCACTTCACAAAGACCGGGTCTTGGTTGTAAAGGTGGGTTGGCCTATCAGGAGCCACTCGGTCTCAGTCAGAGGAGAAGGGGATAGCCGGAGGAGATTGCTGGATCCGCGGTTTTATGTATAGGGAGGACTGCTGTGTAGCCCACATGGCCACCAGGACTGCAAGGACAGGGCAGGGCTTGTGTGTTTTTCTCCAATGACAATCTCAAAATTTTCAACAGGGACAGCTTTTGCCTGCCACCCAGGGTGCATAATAGGAGGACAAGAAATCATGGACACTAGGGTGCACTGTCCCTGTTAAACCTTCCTGCTACCTGACTTTCGGGAGGGGTCCCTCCAACTAGGAGCAACCAGAAAGTTTAATTTTTTTGGTCAAAGCGGCAAAAGACTGTTCATTGTCTCTGCAAGTGATATATGAAGTCTGGCAGCGGGGTGATTGGTGGTTTGTTACTAGCGACAACTACATTGCTACATTACTAAAAGCAGTCTATGCCTCGGGTGACCACACAAAGGTCATCCCTTTATTTGTCAGATGTCTAATTGATGCCATACCTTAGAGAACTTTCTTATGAATTTTCTGTAGAAGTTTGCAAACCCAACAAATCATTGTTTGGTGGTGTGCATTTTTAGCTTCTTTTTAGGGCTTTTCCTTGTAGCTTTTTAACACCTTTTTCTGACACTTTTTAAACAGCTTTTTTTTTCTTTGCTTTCTTCAGCCTACTAATTAAGGAAAGTGGATGATTGGTCACAGGTGCTTGAGGCCTATATAACCTTGTGTAGAGCACATGTGAAATTACCAAACTGCTGGTTGGAAGCTAAACAGTGGGGATCATGAGTGGAGAGTGAACAAGTCTTGCTTTTTGACTGCTGGTGATTGCTGGGTTGCATTTTTAGGTTCTTTTTGGGGCTTTTCCTTGGAGCTTTTTAACACCTTTTTTCTGACACTTTTAAACAGCTTTTTTTTTTCTTTACTTCCTTCAGCCTACTAATTAAGGGGAGTGGTCACAGGTGCTTGAGGCCTATATAACCTTTTGTAGAACTCATTGTGAGCCTGCTCATCTTTGAGTCTGCTGGAACTCTGTGCAAGTGGAACTGGTCTAAGTGGTGAGTTAAAAACCAGAGTTAGGCCCCTTTCACACGTGCGGACTGTATGTCACTATTTCATCCATCCGTTTTTGGATGAAATACGGACATACATGCATCCCTATGGGATAGCGGGTGTCAGCGGATGAACATCTGCTGACACCTGATATCATCCATCTCCGCTATAGTCCGATTCTGCAGACGGAGGAAAATCCTATTTTTCTATCCATCTGCAGAGCAGATCGGATGAACACAGACAGACCTGCACGTAGGTCTGCGAGTACCTGTGTATTGTCTTATTGAGTACCTGTGTATTGTCTTATTGAGTACCTGTGTATTGTCTTGAGTAGGGATGAGCCAAACACCCCCCTGTTCGGTTCGCATCCAGAACATGCGAACAGGCAAAAAATTTGTTTGAACACATGAACACCGTTAAAGTCTATGGGACACGAACATGAATAATCAAAAGTGCTAATTTTAAAGGCTTATATGCATGGTATTGTCATAAAAAGTGTTGTGGGACTTGGGTCCTGCCCCAGGGGACATGTATCAATGCAAAAAAGTTTTAAATATGGCAGTTTTTTATCAGGAACAGTGATTTTAATAATGCTTAAAGTGAAACAATAAAAGTGTAATATTAATTTAAATTTCGTACCTGGGGGGTGTCTATAGATTGCCTGTAAAGAGGCGCATGCTTCCCGTGTTTAGAACAGTCTGACAGCAAAATTACATTTCTACACAGGAAAAGAGGGGGGAACAAGAACCATACCAGGCCACCAGGCCCTCCTGAACCATACCAGGCCAGATGCCCTCAACATTGGGAGGGTGCTTTTGGGTAGCCCCAAAGCACCTTGTCCCCATGTTGATGGGGAGAAGGGCCTCATCCCCACAACCCTTGCCTGGTGGTTGTGGGGGTCTGCGGGCAGGGGGCTTATCGGAATCTGGAAGCCCCCTTTAACAAGGGGACCCCCAGCTTCCCTCTGTTTGAATTGGTAATGGGGTACAAATGTACCCCTACCATTTCACAAAAAAAAATGTTGGTTCGGGGTTCCCCTATGGGGAAATCCCCATGCCGTTTTTATGTGTATTGCGGACCGACAATTCATTGTAGCCGCGAGTAGTTTTAAATGACTTTTTCCTTTAGAAATGTCATCTTGCTGTCAGACTGGCAGACTGTTCTAAACTTTCTACACTTTTATTGTTTCACTTTAATCATTATTAAAGCGGAGTTCCACCGAAAAGTGGATCTTCTTCTCATTTGATTCCCCCCCCCCCTCCGGTGCCACAATTGCCACCTTTCAAGGGGGAGGGGGTGCAGATACCTGTATAATACAGGTATCTGCACCCACTTCCGGGAATAGTCTCCCGTGGGAGTCACACCCCTTCCTGCAGCCCCCCGCTGTCTCCTGGGAAACACACAGGTCCCAGGAGATAGCGCGGACCACTTGCGACGTGCAGCGCGACTGTGCATGCGCACTAGGGAACGGGGAAGTGACGCCGCAACGCTTCACTTCCTGATTCCCTCAATGAGAATGGCGGTGGCAGCAGCCGAGAGATTGTTTGGCTTAGGCTGTCGACATCGCTGGACCCTGGAACAGGTAAGTGTTCATTTATTAAAAGTCAGCAGCTGCAGTATTTGTAGCTGCTGGCTTTTAATAATTTTTTTTTTAGGTGGACTCCCTCTTTAAAATCATTGCTCCCGAAAAAACTTTTTTTTGCATGGATATATGTCCCCTGGGGCAGGACCCAGGTCCCCAAACACTTTTTATGACAATACCATGCATATAAGCCTTTAAAACCTCCTCCTTGTGCCCAAAGCCCGGTATAAATCCAAGGGTGATCGGAGATTCGCTGTCCAAGGGCCTCAGCTATGGAATGCTCTTCCAATCAACATCCGCCTGGAAGAAAATCACCTGGCTTTTAGGAAAAAACTCAAGACCTTCCTCTTTTAGCAGATCAAAGCTCGCCACAGCGCCTAGAGGCGATTCAGTTCGCATTGTGCGCTATACAAGTATTTCATTCATTCATTCATTCAAATTGAGCACTTTTGATTATTCATGTTCGTGTCCCATAGACTTTAACGGTGTTCGCGATTTCAAACTAATTTTTTGCCTGCTCGCATGTCCTGGATGCGAACCGAACAGGGGGGTGTTCAGCTCATCCCTACTCAAGACAATACACAGGTACTCAATAAGACAATACACAGGTACTCACAGACCACTCACAGACCTACATGCACGTCTGTCCGTGTTCATCCGATCCGCTCTGCAGAGGGATAGAAAAGTAGGATTTTCCTCCGTCTGCATAATCGGACCATAGCCTACATGCACGTCTGTCCGTGTTCATCCCCAAACACTTTTTATGACAATACCATGCATATAAGCCTTTAAAATGAGCACTTTTAATTCCTCCCATAAACTTTTAAAGGGTGTTCTGTGGCTTTCAAATTTGCCGCTAACACCCAAAATTGCTCGCTGTTCAGCAAACAGGCGAACAGCCAATGTTCGAGTCGAACCCATGTTCAAATCGAACATAAAGCCCATCCCTAGACTTGAGTATTAGTGTCAGGAAGCTAGTTATTAGGTAATTTGGATAGGGTATAATCCCCAGTCCTCATTAAATGTAATAGGTACGATGCCCGGGTGTGGAGAGGCGATTTGTTGTACACCTTGTGGCATGTATGCATTCCCTGATCATCCGATCGAGGGTGAATACTGCTGTACAAATTGTAAGCGCATTGTTTCCCTGGAAGCCCAGGTTCTGAAGGAGAGTCAGGAACGTACACGGCAGGTTCCGGCAGGGGCCAGCACAGAGGTGGGTGGAGACAAAGAGGTGCAGGCACTAGCAAAGAGTAGATGGGTGACAGTCAGGAAGGGTAGAGGGTGAAGTGCCAGCGAGGCCAATCCAGGGCTGGAGCATCCCAATATGCTCCATTGAGTGACATTGTTGATCCCAGTCAGAGACCAGCACTGCTGGAGCTTATGGACTCTCCTAGCTGCCAGGGGAAGAACTCCTCCAGTGAGAGTGGGGGGGAAGCGAAAGGAAAGGAAAGACAGATTCTGGTGGTAGTGGACTCAATTCTTAGAAGGACAGAGAGGCCAATCTGCAACAAAGATCTGAAGCGCCGAACGGTATGTTGTCTACTGGGCGCTCAGGTTCGATACATCAAGGATCTGGTGGACAGATTACTGGGAGGGGCTGGGGAAGACCCAGCTGTCATGGTGCAGGTTGGCACCAATGACAAAGTCAGAGGCAGATGGAGTGTCCTAAAGAACGATTTTAGGGACTTAGGAGCTAAATTGAGGAAAAGGACCTCCAAGGTAGTATTCTCAGGAATACTACCGGTACATTGAGCCACACCAGAAAGGCAGAGGGAGATTAGGGAAGTAAACAAGTGGCTGAAGAGCTGAGCTGGTGTAGTAAGTAGGGGTTTGGGTTCCTGCAGGACTGGGCTGACTTCTCAGTCGATAACCAGTACTATAGAAGGGACGGACTGCACCTAAATGAGGAGGGTGCAGATCAGCTGGTAACGAAGATGGCCGAAAAGTTAGAGGGGTTTTTAAACTAGGCAATGGGGGGGAGGGTCCAGAGGTAGAGATAGTCAGTGTGGAACATATTCCAGAGGGTACTATTGGGGGCATTAGTGGTAGGTTGACCAAAGCACATAAACCCAAGGTAAGTATAGTAGTAAGTCCTAGTGGCAATCTTGGAACGACCCATAAGAGGATAATATGAAACTGGTCTAAACTACATGGCATGTTCACCAATGCCAGGAGCCTGGCTGACAAGATGGGTGAACTAGAGATACTATTGTACGAGGAGGATTTGGATTTTATGGGAAATTCAGACAATCCTTATGGGTAGAGCTCCAAATGTATGAAGCTAAGGTGAAAATAATACTGGGTGTATGCTATAGGCCCCCTAATCTGTGGGAAGAAGGGGAGATGATCTGCTATCACAATTTGGATTAGCAGCAAGGATGGGAAGTGTTATCATAATGGGGGATTTTAATTATCCAGATATAGACTGGGTGGAGGGAACGGCGCATTCATCTAAGGCTCGCCAGTTCCTAAAGGTCTTGCAGGACTATTTTATGGGTCAGATGGTAGACGCACCAACTAGAAATAAAGCGTTACTGGATCTACGGATTACCAACAATACAGACCTGATCACGGATGTGGAAATACGGGGCAATTTAGGGAACAACGATCACAGGTCAATTGTCTTCCGTATAAATCACACAAATCACAGGGTCCAAGGGACAATTGGTTAGGTGAGCATCTGAGAAAAGTTTTGCAACCTTTTCAGTAGTAGCCAATTCAAAAGAGGAGAGTGTTGAATGTGCTATTAGGCCAGGTATGTTGGGTGGGGAAAATGTATGCACAGCGGAAGTGTCCTCATGAATTGCATCAATCTTGTCTTTGAAGTGATTGGCAATCTCTTGGGCAGTGAGTGAGTTAGTGGGTAGAGGGGGTGGGGGACGAAGCAGAGAGTTAAAGGTTGAGAAGAGCCAATGGGGACTGGATGACAAAGTATTAATAAGAGAAAAAAGTAGGCTTGTTTGGCAGCATGGAGGCAGGAATTGTATTTTAGAAGGGCAGATATATATGGTGAAGTCTTGGAGGCATTTGGTTTTACACCACAGCCGTTCAAGAGCACCGCAATGTCTCTTGAGATTTCTAGTGTTGTCAGTTTGCCAGGGTTGTAATGGTCGGGGGCCTCATTCTGTGTGTGAACAAGTGCATCTAGTGATGATGAGAGTGAACTGTTGTAGACAGAGATGGCAAGGTCAGGACAGGACAGGGGAGAGATTATTTCATATAGGTGGTCAGTAGCAGAATAGAGAAGAGAAGGCTTAAGGTGGCGAAGGTTCCTACAAGTAATTGTTTGCTGCTTGGAAGGATGGGTGGTTGGAGGTAAGGATACAGTGAAACTAATCAGGTTGTGATCAGAGAGAGGAAAATAGGGGTGTTTGTGAGGTTGCCAGGGTTGCAGAGATGGGAGAATACAAGGTCAAGGGTATTACCATTGGAGTGAGTGGAAGTATGTGTACATTGGGTTAGGTCAAAAGATGAGGTTAAGTCGAGAAGTTTAGCTGTAGTTGGGTTGTTAACGTTGACAGGAATGTTAAAGTCACCAAGAATGATCGTGGGTATTTCAAAGGAGAGAAAGTAGGGCAGCCAGGCAGCAAAGTCATCAAGAAACCGCAACACCGGTCCAGGAGGCCGACAAATTGCTGCAATTCTCAGAGAAATAGGAGAAAACTGACGAATACAGTGCATCTCGAAAGAAGAGAGGGAAAGAGAGGGAGGGATGGGAAGGACTTGGAAGGTGTATTGTGGGGATAGAAGGAATCCAACTCCACCTCCTTTCTGTCCATTGGGTCTGGGGGAGTGAGTCCAATGGAGACCACCATGGGAGAGGGCAGCAGGAGAAGCTGAGTCCAAATGTTGAAGCCAGGTTTCAGTTATGGGGAGTATGTTAAAGCCATGAGAGATGAAGAGGTCATGTACAGATGTTAGCTTGTTACAGATGGAGCAGGCATTCCAAAGGGCACATGAGATAGGTGGGCTTCTTTGAGGAAGCAGGGGGATAGAAACTAAATTAAGTGGATTGTGGTGGTTGCCAGAGAGGGAGGGGTATTGGAGATGTGGCTTGCAGTTTGAGAATGGCTGCCCAGGATTAGGAGAAATGTCACCTGAGACTAAGAGAAGGAGGAGGGTGAGGAACGCAAGATGGGAGTGAGATGTGCATGAGCGCATGTGTCTAGTGGCCTTGGAGTTTATGCCAGCATGTGGATGCAGCAAATGCAGGAGATGATGGGTGCAGTAGTAGGGAGAGGGTAGGAGTGAGGGTGATATGTGCATGCTGCAGGGTAGAGAGGAGGGGTAGAGTAAGGAGAATTTGAGGATAGAAGACACTGATGTGAGAAGGAAGAGAATGAGGAGCATCGTACTAGAGTGGGAATCTGAATTGATACAAAATAAATGAGAAATGCTGGTTTGCTTGTCGTCTTGCAGAGTGGAGCAGAGTTCATGCACGGTTACAGTCACTGGTTGCAGGGCTTATCGTGGTGAGGAGTGTCCATAGAAACAAATGAGTGCAGGGGCGTGATGGCAGTGCTGATCCTGGACAGTTGCTTAAGGACAACAGTACTTGGCGACAAGTTTGAACTTGGTTGCTATGAGCAATGGCATGTGGCAAAGGTCAATTTTAAAGCAAACATAGTCTTTCCCTCATTATACCCCAAACTTGGCAAAACGGGCAAAGTCTCCCTTGGCTTTTAGCAGTTGCTAGGGGCGATGGCCAGCAGGTTAACCGTGAAGGCAGTTCTCGGTGGGACCTCCAAATATAGTGATGTAGTTGCTGCTAGTAACAAAAAAAATCCACCAATTCACCCCAATACCAGACTTCATACATCACTTGCAGAGACAATGAACAGTCTTTGGCTGGTTTAGTTTTTGTTTTTTTATTGAGGGGTACAACTTGGATGGGGAAAAGGGGATATGGGATGCACATACAAGTATGAATCTCCTGCTGCATCTCTATGCAAACTGTTGCTCCTCCTCTGCTTAACTCCCACAGACTATTCCTTCCAAGAATTCCCCATCCATCACCGTGTGAAGGATGAAGACATCACCTTTGACAGTGTAAAAATGATGGTTTCAGAACCTCTTCTTCTCCTGCACAAACTTGTTTTCTCCTGCACAAACTTGTTTCCTCCTGTACCAACTTATTTCCTCCTGCACAAACTTATGGTTACTGAGGTAAAGTAATGTCACATCTTCTTTTTCTTTTGAGCAATAAGGATCCACTCTGAATAAGCCCCTAAGCAGGCTCTGTTTGCTTGCTGCTACTAAAAGCTTTAAAAGCTTTCTCATGCACAGTGGACTACTGTTCCTAGCCAGCCCAATTTGCAAATCCTGTGCCCTAGGGCCACATCGATTTGACACAGATCCCCACAGTCTCTCCTCTGATTCAGGGCTCCCCATCATTCACCGTGTGAATGGTGAAGACTTTGCTAATGACCGTGTAGAAGCAAAGTTCCCTCACAGACTTCCTGACACATTAAGCCCTCCACCGTGGTAACACTCACCAACTTTTCACTGCACTGAGTCCTTGATGAGGAACTTGACTGGACCATACTTTCCGACAGCTTCACCTGCCCCCTCTGCTCCAGGAGTTCTTTATTACCGACTGTGTGGTGACAAAGACAATGCCAATGACCGTGTAGAGGCAAAGTTCCTTCACAGATTCTCCCTGGGCCTCCTCCTGCGATCAGCGCACCCCTTACCCCCCTCCCAGATGGGGATGCCCTCCTGTTGCTGCCTAGTATTCCATTCCTCACTTCACTCAGCTGACTTCTCCCCCCCCCCCCCCCGTGGCATGTTACCTCAGCTTATATAGGAGGCCCACCCCTGCCAATACCAGATGGGGATTGGTCAGGGCTCCCACATGCCACTCCAGTTTTAGGCCCAGCCCCTCTTCCAGAAACTTCTCCCTGGAAGCAGAGGAGGCACCTCAGAACTAGAGCACAGGTGGTCACATCCACTGCTACTCTGACCACTCTCAGCCCACAAATAAAAACAAACAGGCCTAGCTTGCAGCATAGGCCTGCCTAAATTTGCCTATGCTGACAGTCCCTATTAAAAAAAAACTATTACTAGCACCTACCTATTGGTAGAGGGTGATACAGTAAGCTAAAGACTATTTTCACTTCTGCACTAGTATTGGTTCATCCCGACCTTGAACTACATTTAAACGTGGAAGTGGATGCTTCATACTCTGCTGTGGGAGCTATTTTTTCTCAGCAAAGGATCTTTGTGCTTACTTCTCTCTTTTAATGTCTTCAGCCAAAATGAATTATGGCATTGGGAATAAAGAATTGCTGGCAAGAAAGCCTTTTCTGAAGGCATCTTCTGGAAGCGGCTAACCATCCTGTAACTGTTCTCACTGATCCTAAAAATGTGGAATTCATCCATTCTACTAAGAGATTGTCTTCTAGACAAGCACATTGGTCTTTATTCTTTTCCAGGTTCAATTTTAATATCCTGTATCACCCTGGATCGAGCAATGGCAAGGCTGATGCCCTATCAAAGATGTTGTCACTTCTCCAGGAAGTGCACTAGCTGACGAAGGGGCCTGCGTGGCTCCGAAACATTGCTGCATATATATCATGTGATCATGAAATAAAGCTTTGGACTCTTTTGAGGAATCTTTGGTGTGCCGTTGACATTTTCTTGACTTTGTGTATCCACGGTTTCCAGTCTATGGTCATTACAGCACCCAGCATCATTCAACAGCTTGGTTTTCTTGAATGTGTACATGGGGAACATTGCGTTCTAATCTGTTAATGTATCTCCTACTCTATGCACCTTTAGGTGATCCCTGAAAAACCATCTCTTTTGAGAATCCTATCTTGCCTCCACCTTAAACTTAAACTTAAACTTTTATTTCCTTCATCAGCTCATCCTCCACAGTTATTACTTTACCTTATCACTTGACTATCTCTTTTAGATTGTAAGCACTAACAAGCAGGCCCTCTGATTCCTCTAGTATTGAACTGTTTTGTAACTATACTGTCTGTCTTCATTTTGTAAGGCACTGAGAAAACTGTTGGTGCTATATAAATCCTGTATAATATTAACAATCATAACAAAATATTTGTATTTTTCAGCAAAAGCAAAATTCTGTGGGTTTTGTATTGGCAATAATAACGTATAGTACATTCAGTAAAAAAAGATTAATTGAACAAGTGCCAGTAAAATCTTTCTTCAGGTTTAACTTTGTTATTAAAAATATATTTTCACTAAAGAAACATGCTGCATTGACCTATTTTGGTAATAAATACTTACTGGCAGAGGCTATCAAACAGCAGATATCATATTTAAGTCCATCTGTTCTCCTTCACTACGATCATAACACTAAAAATATAAAAAATTTTAACAATGGAAAAAACAGAAACCAAACATTGAAAATGTTAAGCAACCAAGAATGCAAGTTGATTTCATTTTTTTTATAATTAATAAAGTTGTCTTCATTGCAATTAAAATATATAACTATAATTCTTCATATATTATTTTTGCTAAATTAATTTCCTATCTTTCATCATCAGTTATGTACTTGGACCTATACTATAGCATTTTTTTTACTATACAAAGTGACACTTTTTTGCTAAGTCTTCCTGTGTTTAAATGCTACAAAAATCTGATTGCAGCCATGCTTGAATAGTTATTTGAAGTGTGCGATCTCAAAGTAACATAGACAGCTCTGATTTGAGGCTGCAGAGCTTTTTCAGCTTGTAAAACGCCTGAAAAAACGCTTGAAAAATTGCCGCCGATTTGACATGCGTTTTGACACCAGTGGGAACTAGGGCTTAAGCGCAAAAAAGAACATGAACTTCTTTGAGGCAGATTACAGGCGTTTTTCTGCTTTTACATTGGTGACCTGTACAAAATCGCAGCAAAATCTCTGCAAAAACACTGTAAAAATGTGTGACTTTGAGACGCTCAGGTGTAAACGCAGCCATACTGTGTGCAGATTTCTGAAAATCTATCAAAGACATAAAGTAATAATAATAATAATAATTATAATAATATTTTAACTAAGGAAAAGTGAATGTTTACTCATAGGGCCCTTTCACACAGGCGGACCGATCATGTCCACCTGTCAGGTTTTCAGGCGGACCCTATCGGATCCTTAAAGTGGAGTTCCACCCAAAAATTGAACTTCCACTTAATTGCTTCCTCCTCCCTCCGGTGTCACATTTGGCACCTTTCAGGGGGGAACGGGGACCTGTTTTTGACAGCCTGTGCATGCAGCCTCCTGTTCCGGGAGACCCGAACTCTCAGAACTTTGGTCCCCTCCTCCTTCCTCCGCCGCCGGTCCAATCAGAAAGCGTAGCACACTCTGTGCATGCACAGTAGGGAACCGGGTGTGAAGCCGAAAGGCTTCAATGGCCGGGTTCCCTTACCTAGAATGGTGTCGGCTGCACCCAACAGTCGATCCAAAGATCGGCTGGGGTGCCAACATCACAGGCTCCCTGGACAAGTAAGTGTCCATATAGGAAAAGTCAGCAGCTACAGTATTTGTAGCTGCTGACTTTTAATTTTTTTTCCCCCAAGGTGGAACTCCGCTTTAAGTCTGTAGACACCCGCCAATATCTGATCCAATCCTGTCTGCTAAAAATAGTAGCAGGAGGTTTGTTTATATCTGACCGCCCAGAGAGAAGAGCAGGCTGTGCCTGTGTCGGTTCTGCATAAGTGGAGCAGACACAGAACAGCCATCTGCCTGCTCAGGAGGGATCAGCGGACAGATACCCCACTGAGCAGGCAGACTCCAATGGGGCCCACCCCATGTGTAAGGGTCCTAAAAGTTGAATGATTATTAAGCTTAGTTAATAAGCTGAAGCTTGAAAATATCCAATCATGAGCATGATTGGGTATTCAAAATGAACACATATTTATGTTTTATACCAAATTCAGTGTGCATGCACTTTGTTTAAGGGATGCCTTTGGCAAATAAACCAAAATCTGGTTTGTTTCATTTTACAGCACTATTATTTCACTTCAAAGTTTTGATTCAAATTGCCAGTATCAGACTTCAGAGACTATGGGGTTGATTTACTTTAGGCAACTAGGCTGTTCACAGAGATCTCAATGGGGTTTTCACTTCACGAGGAATTTTTTTTCCCCCAACATAGTGAAAGAGCCAAATCTCTACTGACTTCCCTTCTCCAATCAATATTCAAGCAAAAATACTGTTTTACTGACGTCCCTCAACAAATCAAAATTCAAGCAAAAATACTGTGTTTTTTTTTTATGTGATGGATATTCTTTGCACATATTCATCACATTCACTGAGCTATTTGCCTTTAGTAAATCAACCCCATTGATTTGCAAAGTATAATGATGAAGAAATAATCTATTATTTTGGTGTGTTTTGATGTATTCTGTTTGGTGTGTTCATGGGCACCCTTTGATAATGGGAATCTTTGCAATTGTGGATGTCAGGTCTTAATTTCAATATAGATATATATGTTGATTTGATTCATATTTATTTAGTATGGTTAAGATTCAATTACTGGATTTATATTCTAGTGTTGTCCCTTTATATTGGGATTCTTTGTTTCATTCAGTTGTATATCTTCAATATTTCCTTTTTGAGCATGGTATATATTATATATTGTATATTATATATGTGTATCTACTCTTTAGGTGGCTAGTTTTAAGCTAATTTTCTCCCTTTCTTTTTGTTCTTCATTATTTTGATTATAGGTTTATATATTAACATGTATCTATGTTTTTGTTTTATAAGGGTTTTTGGTTTATTGGATTATTGAATATTCTGTGTATACATGTTTATACTGCCATTTTATTAACATGGAGCCTATGGGTTAATTGCCAGGAAGCTGCATCTTCAATTAATGAGTTTCACCTGACAGTTTTCTGTCTTAAATGGGTGAAAATTCTTGGATCACTCAATATTGAATAAGCACTGACGTGTGATATGCTTTCAATGGCTGTCCTAGAACTGCGAGTTTCTCCTGTCATTTTAACTGGATGTACCCAATAAAGAATTTTAGATTTTAATCTACTTTGGAGTGCCGCCATCTTCATCATATTCCTGAATTTATCAGGGTTGAGGACTGGGCTGGCACCCTGGTAATCCTCAGCATATGTGGATGCAGCTACGGGCTGTTTGGAGTGGTGTACATACTGTATGTTTTTCCATAGAGTAGGTGAAGTAAATGGTACAATAAATATTATTGTACCTATATATTAATTTGTCTATCACTATAATTAGCTAGTCTATTAAAACTCTGACCACATGTTATTGTTGATATAACAATAATACAAGGTTAGCTATGAAACCAAAAACACGGTTTATAAGTAATAAAGTCTTATTTATTTCCCAAGGAAATAGGAAGTGCTAACATGAAAAATATTACAATATCACAAATGTATACCAACAATACACATCATATCAGAGTATATAATACAAGAATATGAAGGATACTTATCACAAGGCTGTCCGTGAGGCTTTGTATCATCGGCTAGGCTCAGATGTTAAAGAGAGAAAGCCATGTGGCTTAGGCAGCCACCCGGCTTGAACCAACAGTGGAAAGGGACAAATTGCCTGTGCGTGCCCTTTTTACTCAAAAACATTCACACCCACTCGTAGCCACCCCCACTTGCCTTCTGCTCAATAGATATTGCCAAGAGGTAGTTCTTCTAATATCTGATCTTTCTCCAGGAAGCATGCTGTATTTTCCACTAGGGAGCAGCATTTGTCCATGAATCACCACTGTCTGACCTGGGTCAAATCTTCATAGACATCTTGGCCTTTGATCTTCTGTAGCTCAACCCATCAGTCATTTTGGCAGCAGTGGCTCTTTGAAGCTTGTAATCACACATATCACACCAGGTGGGCTCAAGCCAAGCCCTTGTTATTGTGATATGCTACAAAGCTTTGATGTGTAACTGTTTACATTCCAACTTAGGCCATCTGGCTGTATCAACCAGGAAATTAAATACCAGAAACTCGACAGTAGACCATGTTGCTATCCAAGAGTATGCACCTTTTTCTCTATGGCTAGGGTACAGTAAATCTGAAGTTTTTTTCAAGAACTATTAAGTCTGCCTTTACCACAGGAAATAGCTGCCACAAAACCCATAAGAATGTTTCTTCTTAAAGATTTACAGCTAAAGCGTGTATAGTTTGGTAAAAGTTGGCCAGCGGCACAACAGATTGATGGTATAGTTTGTGAGCTCTTTTTTAATGTAGCTCTGCATTAAATCATCATAAAAGTAAAAAAAAAAAAAAAACTGTCTCTAATTTTTTTTAAATCCTGCATGTCATTGTAGTATTGTTTGGAGGAGAAATGGAATGTCTAGCTTTAATTTATACAATGGCAATTAGAGGATGAATGTGCAATGCTTAGGTGTACAGTAGTTACCGCACAGCAATGTGGTTGTGTACTGCAAACAAAAGGTAGCTCCAAGAACAAATGATCAGTAACAAGTGACTGGTGCCCTCAAATCAACCACAATCTAAATGTAATGACAAAAGTTCCCCCAATAATAAGGACAAAAAAACAGCAAAGGGAGTGATTGCTGTTAGTCAGAGCAAGTAATCAGAAGTAAAATACAGCTTCCTATCTGAACCTGATCTCCACAACAGCTTCCATCTCGTTAATACTATGGATGCTCTGTGTCCCCATCTTTTATTCAGAGCTACAGAAAGTGCTTCAAAATGATGTGCTGCAAAACATTAGGTAAGAAATACCATTAATTATGTCTAAGCTCTCTGTATATCCTCTTAGGGGAAAGGAGTCGCAGTGCCAGCGTCCTCCCACGAGCATCTTGTCGTTTCTATGCATACTGAGCACTCACTGCTTCAGTGATGCATTTGTGAGTAAAGTTGTAAGGAAATAAACCATTTTAATGTACAAACAGCACTAGATTTGGCCTTTTCTATTCCTACGTGCACCGAACCCCATTGAGGGAATTTGTACTGGCTGGTATTCATCCAATCAGAGTTCCATGACCAGCTGATTCGTGTGAATCGCAGAGAGGGAACCTGCTTTTTCTGACCTTCTGGTGAAACAGGGGTCAGAGCTAGGGATAAACCGAACACCCCCCAGTTCAGTTCGCAGTAGAACATGCGAACAGGCAAAGAAATTAATTTGAACACGTGAACACCGTTAAAGTCTATGGGACACGAACATGAATAATCAAAAGCGCTAATTTTAAAGGCTTATATGCAAGGTATTGTCATAAAAAAGTGTTTGGGGACCTGGGTCCTGCCCCAGGGGACATGTATCAATGCAAATTTTTTTTTAAAAATGGCAGTTTTTTTGGGAACAGTGATTTTAATAATGCTTAAAGTGAAATATTCCTTTACATTTCGTACCTGGGGGGGTATTTATAGTATGCCTGTAAAGTGGAGCATGTTTCCCATGTTTGCAACAGTCCCGGGACAAAATGATATTGATAGCGTGACCAGAAAAGAAAAGCTGATCACAGGCTTGTGTCAGGGGGACAGCGGTCCGTAAGAAGTTGGGACATCACCCAAGTATCTGTGCCCGCCAGTGCCACCTGCCAGTCCCCACCAGTGCCACCTGTCAGTGAATGACAATGCCACCAACCAGTGCCCACCAGAGCCACATACCAGTGCCCACTTTTGCCACCTATCAATGCCCATCAGTGCCTCATCATCAGTGCCACCTATTAGTGCTGCCTATAAGTGTCAACTAGCAGGGCCCATCAGTGCCACCTATCAGTGCCCTTCAGTGCCACCCATCAATGCCCTTCAGTGGCACCCATCTGTGTCCTCCAGTGCCACCTTATCAGTGTAGCCTATCAATACCCATCAGTGCAGCCTCATAAGGGCACATCAATGAAGGAAAAAAATTACCTGTTTGCAAAATTTTATAACAAACTATAAAACATTATTATTTTTTTAACCACTTTACGACCGGCGCACAGCGATGTACAACCATTTTTTGAAGCTGCCACAACCGATATCCATCTCTTCAGGCGCCAGTCGTGTGTGCTATAACGGTGGTCTGCGCGGCAGGTTCGCTGCGAGATCACCATTATCAGCGATGAGAGAGGTGCCACCCCCCCTCCCGTCGCTCTCACGCGCCCTTCGCCGCTTACCGGAGCCATCGGTAGCGGCGGAGGCGATCGGGTCCTTTCCTGTGCTGGGTATAGAGACGAGTGAGGCTAAGATGGCCCCCACCCATCTTTATATCATAGGAGGGCGGAAGTGACGTAAAAACGTCACTTCCGCCCATACCTCTTAAAGGTATATTTTTTCAATGTCATTTTTTTTTTAAGTTCAAATGTGAGACCTGAGGACTTTTTTGTCCCCAGATCTCATATTTAAGAGTACCTGTCATGCTTTTTTCTATTACAAGGGATGTTTACATTAAAGCGGGGGGAAAAAACTACACAGACTGAGAGGAGGAGTGAGGGGAAGAGTGGAGGCTGGGAAGGGGAGTGGCTAAAACGGGAGAAGAGCTAGGGAGGGGCATGGCTAAAACAGAACAGAAAGACTATACAGACTGAGAGAAGGAGTGAGGGGACAAGTGAAGGCTGGGGAGGGGCATAACTAAGGCAGAAGGGAAAAGGAACATAAACAGTGAGAATAGCTATAGAACGTAGAAAGGGAAAGGGATGACAGCTGTTGTATAGAAACTAATAAGCACAAATGGATATGAATGGGACAACAAAGGAATATGTGGTAATTGAATTTGATGTAGAGATAAATAAATAAGTAAATAGCAATGGATAAAAATAAATGGAAATAAATGAAAGTAAAAATAGAAAATAAGAAAAATATATAATATATATGACATAAAGATGGAAATAAAAACAATAAAAAAAAATTGAAATAAATATAGAGAAAAAATTAATGTGTATATAGATACATATACGTATGCACGCACACATACAAACACAAATATATGCGTAGAATACTACATGTAAATGTATATATGGAAAAAAAGTACCCTATATGGAATAAATAAAATTCAAATTGTATTGTACATGACCCAGAGAAAGAAGGAAGAGCTGGGGAAGGGAAACAGAAACACTGTAAATTAAATAACAGTAGAGATATCTATACTCTCATTTATACCCCCAGGGGAGAGTACATCCAAAACATATATCCAATATGTTTCCCTGGTGCAGAGTTTCTTGAATCTCTCTGCTGCAGGGAGGGCGCTGGAGATCGGTTCGATCACCCACACCTTCAGTCCTACGGTGGATTTTTATGAGCCGTGCCAAAATGTTTTGGGACACTATGAGGGTCTGTACCACCCTCTATGAATCTTCTATGTTCGCCAAAATGGGTTCTTAGTGCCCTAATGGTGCGGCCGACATAAAGTAGGCCGCAAGGGCAACTAAGAGCGTAGACAACATAATCGGATGAACAATTATAAAACTCTTGTAGCTGGTACATTTTTCCTTTAGTGGTAAATGATTTGTGCCCATGGTCGACAAAATTTTAAGTTTTACACAGTGCTTTCCTGCATTGGTACATACCCATGATGGGTATCAAGACAGGTGTAAGTGATGGAACAATATCAGATTTTAACTTACTTGCAGCAATTTTATTCTTAAGAGCTCTTTGGTAAGTGACAGTGGGATTGGCAGGGAGTACTGTTGGGGGGTCTCGTGCTAAAATGTTCCAATGTTTGGACAGTATTCATTGCATGCTCCTATATTTAGAATGAAAGGTTGTGATGAATCTTACTGAACCATCATTCAAATTATGGCTTGATCTTGGTGGCTTACTGTGGAGATATGATTCAAAAGCTGCATCAATTAGGTCCTCTGGGTATTGTTTATTAAGGAATTTGTTTTTTAGATGGGTACTGAGCTTGACGTAGTCAGACTCCTTAGTGAAGTTTTGCCTAAGACGGCAAAATTGGCCTTTGGGGATATTCTTTATCCAATTGGGATGATGACAGCTTTTAAAGTGTAAATAAGAATTCCCTGCTGTGGGTTTGGTGTAATTCTTAGCACAGATGAGCTGGTCATCATAACTTAATTCCAAGTTCAAAAATGCCATAGTGGAAGGGTGGGTGACAAATGTGAATGACAACCCGAAAAGGGTTGCTGTTGCAATGCTCAACAAATGGAGTAATGGAATCAAGGGCCCCGTCCCAGATGATGATGAGGTCGTCTGTGCACCTCCCGAAGAACACTATGTTAACTGCAAAGGGGTTATTGTTGTAAATGTAATTGTTTTCCCAGAATCCCATCGCTAGGTTTATGAGGGGGCGAAATTGGCCCCCATTGCAGTGCCTTGTAATTGCTGATAATATTCATCATTGAAAGTGAAATAGTTGTGTGTGAGGCAGAATTTTGTCACTTGTACAATAAAATCTGCCTGACAGGAATTGATAAGGGGATCTGAGAGTAAAAATTGTTCAAGTGCCATTAATCCAAAACTATGCGGAATGGATGTATAAAGTGAACACACATCAAGTGACAGCCAGACATAAGTCTTCCAAATGTATGATGTCAAAAGTTCAAGGAGATGGGCACCATCACAGATGTAGGATTGCAACTGGAGGACCATAGGTTGTAAAAATTGGTCAATGTATAGGCTAAAGCCAGTGGTCACACTGTCCATAGCTGCCACGATCGGCCTTCCAGGGAGATGTGTTAGACTTTCATGAACCTTAGGTAAATAGTAGAAGTATGGTATATGGTAGAAAGTTTTACGCAAAAATTAACTTTCAATTTTTGTTATGATACCTTCCTGTAATGCATGTTCAATCAGAGCATCAGCTTCTTCAGCAAAATCAGTTGTGGGATCCTTTTTCAGTTTAATATAGGTAGCTGTGTCGGAGTGGAGTCGTGGGCTTCTTCTAGGTAGTCAGTCCTATCTAGAAGTACAATGCCTCCTCCCTTGTCGGCAGATTTGATCACTAAGTTGTCTGCGTGCATGAGGCCATCAAGGGCTTGGATCTCAGAGGATGTGAGGTTGTTATGTTGTGACGTCATGGTGGAATTAAACATTTTAATAAAATCTGCATAAACAACTCTATAAAATGTTTCTAAATAAGAGCCCTTGGAATGAGTGGGGAAAAATATGGATTTAGGCTTTAGTGATGAGTGAACTATTGGGGGGGGAGTAGCTAAATGTTGGGTTAGTGATCTTAATATCTCATCTTCATCAAAAGTATCTATGTCAATATCAGATAGCCTCAGTAGAATTATTGGAAACGTTATGAGAGAGAGTGTTTTTCTCTTTTTCATGTTTAATGTGGAAGTGTCTTTTCTGGCAGAAATCCTTTATGGACACTATATATTATATGGACTATGTTTGGACCGACAGCATGTTTATATAGTCTCAGGCTACCTGCACTGTGTGTATAAAAAAAATGTCAGTGATCTGGCTCACTGCACATTTACTTGTATATTGATGTTTTGAAACCTTCTGTGCTGCAGACAGGTCATCTGTTTTTCTTTCACAGTGTTTCAGGATTGCTTGCATTGTAATTTAGTTTTGTCATTGTCATATGTTGACGTATTATAATATTATATTTCCCAGACTGTATTTATTCGGCCTCCAGAAAAAGAAAACTCTGAGGACAGGTTGCAGAGGGGGATGAAACAAATCATCTAAACCTGAAGTACCAAAAACTGTAAAAATATTTAATTTATCTTCTCACATTTTATCTTCTAGTGAGACCTCCCTCCTGAGCCATGGACTCAATTTCGCTCCAATTAGTAAACCCATCCCTTCCTTCTTTTTAAGGATTTAAATCGATACATCCGTAATCTTACTTTAAAAAGATACTTCCACGTTAAACATGAAAAAGAGAAAAACACTCTCTCTCATAACGTTTCCAATAATTCTCCTGAGGCTACTCCTTCTGCTTCATCCACCCTTGAGCTATCCGATATTGACATAGATACTTTTGATGAAGATGAGATATTAAGATCACTAACCCAACATTTAGCTACTCCACCTCCAATAGTCCACTCATCACTAAAGCCTAAGTCCATATTTTTCCCCACTCATTCCAAGGGTCCTTATTTAGAAACATTTTATAAAGTTGTTTATGCAGATTTTATTAAAATGTGTAATTCCACCATGACATCACAACATAACAACCTCACATCCTCCGAGATCCAAACCCTTGATGGCCTCATGCACGTAGACAACTTAGTGATCAAATCTGCAGACAAGAGAGGAGGCATTGTACTTCTAGATAGGACTGACTACCTAGAAGAAGACCACCGACACCTCTCCAACACAGCTACCTGTATTAAACTCAAAAAGGATCCCACAACTGATTTTTCTAAAGAAGCCGATGATCTGATTGAACACGCATTACAGGAAGGTATCATAACAAAAATTGAAAGTTAATTTTTGCGTTAAACTTTCTACCATATACCATACTTCTACTATTTACCTAAGGTTCATAAAAGTCTAACTTATCCCCCTGGAAGGCCGATCGTGGCAGCTATGGACAGTATGACCACTGGCTTTAGCCTATACATTGACCAATTTTTACAACCTATGGTCCTCCAGTTGCAATCCACGTTAAACATGAGAAAGAGAAAAACACTCTCTCTCATAACGTTTCCAATAATTCTCCTGAGGCTACTCCTTCTGCATCATCCACCCTTGAGCTATCCGATATTGACATAGATACTTTTGATGAAGATGAGATATTAAGATCACTAACCCAACATTTAGCTACTCCACCTCCAATAGTCCACTCATCACTAAAGCCTAAGTCCATATTTTTCCCCACTCATTCCAAGGGTCTTTATTTAGAAACATTTTATAGAGTTGTTTATGCAGATTTTATTAAAATGTGTAATTCCACCATGACATCACAACATAACAACCTCACATCCTCCGAGATCCAAACCCTTGATGGCCTCATGCACGCAGACAACTTAGTGATCAAATCTGCAGATAAGAGAGGGGGCATTGTACTTCTAGATAGGACTGACTACCTAGAAGAAGCCCACCGACACCTCTCCAACACAGCTACCTGTATTAAACTCAAAAAGGATCCCACAACTGATTTTTCTAAAGAAGCCGATGGTCTGATTGAACACGCATTACAGGAAGGTATCATAACAAAAATTAAAAGTTAATTTTTGTGTTAAACTTTCTACCATATACCATACTTCTACTATTTACCTAAGGTTCATAAAAGTCTAACTTATCCCCCCGGAAGGCCGATCGTGGCAGCTATGGACAGTGTGACCACTGGCTTTAGCCTATACATTGACCAATTTGTACAACCTATGGTCCTCCAGTTGCAATCCTACATCCATCTCCTTGAACTTTTGTCATCATACAGGTGGGAGCCGACTTATGTCCGGCTGTCACTTGATGTGTGTTCACTTTATACATCCATTCCACATAGTTTTGGATTAATGGCACTTGAACAATTTTTACTCTCAGATCCCCTTATCAATTCCCATCAGGCAGATTTTATTGTACAAGCGACAAAATTCTGCCTCACACAAAACTATTTCACTTTCATGATGAATATTATAAGCAATTACAAGGCACTGCAATGGGGGCCAATTTCGTCCTCTCATATGCAAACCTAGCCATAGGTTTCTGGGAAAACAATTACATTTCCAACAATAACCCCTTTGAAGTGAAAATAGGGGGTCATTTACGAAAAGCAAATCCCCTTTGCACTGCAGGTGCATTTGAAAGTGCACTGGAAGTGCACTTGGAAGTGCAGTCACTCTAAATCTAAGGGGTGTATCTTAAATGAGTGGAAGCTCTGCGAATTTTATCATCCAATCGTATACAAGATAAAATGCTGTTTTTTATTTTCTTTGAATGTCCCCCTCAGATCTACAGCGACTTTACTTTCAAGTGCACTTGTAGTGCAAACTGGATTTTCCTTTAGTAAATAACCCCCATACTGTTCTTCAGGAGGTACATAGATGACCTCATCATCATCTGGGATGGTGCCCTCGATTTCATTACTCTGTTTGTTGAGCATTGCAACAGTAACCCTTTCAGGTTGTCATTCACACTTGTCACCCACCCTTCCACCATGGCATTTTTGGACTTGGAATTAAGTTATGATGACCAGCACATCTGTGCTAAGAATTACACCAAACCCACAGCAGGGAATTCTTATTTACATTTTAAAAGCTGCCATCATCCCAATTGGATAAAGAATATCCCCAAAGGCCAATTTTGCCAACTTAGGCAAAACTGCACTAAGGAGTCTGACTACGTCAAGCTCAGTACCCATCTAAAAAACAAATTCCTTAATAAACAATACCCAGAGGACCTAATTGATGCAGCTTTTGAATCATATCTCCACAGTAAGCCACCAAGATCAAGCCATGATTTGAATGATGGTTCAGTAAGATTCATCACAAACTTTCATTCTAAATATAGGAGCATGCAATGAATACTGTCCAAACATTGGAACATTTTAGCACAAGACCCCCACTTAAAAACAGTACTCCCTGCCCTTCCCACTGTCACTTACCAAAGAGCTCCAAATCTTAAGAATAAAATTACACCAAGTAAGTTAAAATCTGATATTGTTCCAAAACTTACACCTGTCTTGATACCCATCACGGGTATGCACCAATGCAGCAAAGCACTATGTAAGACTTGTAATTTTGTCAACCATGGTCAAAGATCATTTACTACTAAAGGAAAAACATAACAGCTACAAGAGCTTTATAACTGTTCATCCGATTATGTTGTCTACGCTCTTGGTTGCCGTTGCAGCCTACTTTATGTCGGCCGCACCATTAGGGCACTAAGAACCCATTTTGGCGAACATTGAAGATTCATAGAGGGTGGTACAGACCCTCATAGTGTCCCAAAACATTTTGGCATGGCTCATAAAAAATCCACCATAGGACTGAAGGTGTGGGTGATCGAACCGATCTCCAGCGCCCTCCCTGCAGCAGAGAGATTCAAGAAACTCTGCACCAGGGAAACATATTGGATATATGTTTTGGATGTACTCTCCCCTGGAGGTATAAATGAGATTATAGAAATCTCTACTGTTATTTAATTTGCAGTGTTTCTCTTTCCCTTCCCCCCTCTTACTTCTTTCTCTGGGTCATGTACAATACAATTTGAATTTATTTATATTCAATTTATTTATATTCCATATAGGGTACTTTTTTCCATATATACATTTACATGTAGTATGCTACGCATGTATTTATGTTTGTATGTGTGCGCATATATATATATATATATATATATATATATATATATATATATATATTATATATATATATATATATATATATATATATATATATATATATATATATATATATATATATATATATATATATACATATGTGTTTTCTAATCCCTCAGCATTATACATGATGTGTCGTGTTATGAAATTAATGTGACATGCTATACCAGAGACCATGTTCCTGAATATTTGCTAGTATATGTTGCATCATAGAATGCATGTTAATGTGACGTGTTCCACAGGAGACATACATATATCTGTTTCCTTCTATTCCTATCATTATTATGTTTTTTTTTATTATGTCAGAACAACATTTACTCACAATGTGTCGTGAGCCATATTCACATATACATACATATATATATATATATTTAAAATTTTTGTGAAGAATCACCAACAAGTGGGACACAATTGTGAAGTGGAACGAAATCTATTGGATAATTTAAACTTTTTTAGCAAATAAAAAACTGAAAAGAAGTTCAGCGAGGATCTCTGAATGATCCAATGTTGTCCTAAATGACTGATGGTGATAAATAGAATCCACCTGTGTGTAATCAAGTCACTGTATAAATGCACCTGCTCTGTGATAGTCTCAGGGTTCTGTTGAAAGCGCAGAGAGTGCAGAGAGCATCATGAAGACCAAGGAACACACCAGGCAGGTCTGTAATACTGTTGTGGAGAAGTTTAAAGCCGGATTTGGATACAAAAAGATTTCCCAAGCTTTAAACATCCCAAGGAGCACTGTGCAAGCGATCATTTTGAAATGGAAGGAGTATCAGACCACTGCAAATCTACCAAGACCTGGCCGTCCCTCTAAACTTTCAGCTCAGATAGGGAGAAGACTGATCAGAGATGCAGCCAAGAGGCACATGATCACTCTGGATGAACTGCAGAGAACTACAGCTGAGGTGGGAGAGTCTGTCCATAGGACAACAATCAGTCGTACACTGCACAAATCTGGCCTTTATGGAAGAGTGGCAAGAAGAAAGCCATTTCTCAAAGATATCCATAAAAAGTCTCGTCTAAAGTTTGCCACAAGCCACCTGGGAGACACACCAAACATGTGGAAGAAGGTGCTCTGGTCAGATGAAACCAAAATCGAACTTTTTGCCCACAATGCAAAATGATATGTTTGGCGTAAAAGCAACACAGCTCATCACCCTCAACACACCATCCCCACTGTCAAACATGGTGGTGGCAGCAACATGGTTTGGGCCTGATTTTCTTCAGCAGGGACAGGGAAGATGGTTAAAATTGAGGGGAAGATGGATGCAGCCAAATACAGGACCATTCTGGATGAAAACCTGTTGGAGTCTGCAAAAGACCTGAAATTGGGACGGAGATTTATCTTCCAACAAGACAATGATCACAAACATACAGCAAAATCTACAAAGGAATGGTTCACAAATAAACGTATCCAGGTGTTAGAATGGCCAAGTCAAAGTCCAGACCTGAATCCAATCGAGAATCTGTGGAAAGAGCTGAAAACTGCTGTTCACAAACGCTCTTCATCCAACCTCACTGAGCTCGAGCTGTTTTGCAAGGAAGAATGTGCAAGAATTTCAGTCTCTCGATGTGCAAAACTGATAGAGACATACCCCAGGCGACTTGCAGCTGTAATCGCAGTAAAAGGTGGCTCTACAAAGTATTAACGCAAGGGGGCCGAATAATTTTGCACGCCCCACTTTTCATTTTTTTATTAGTTAAAAAAGTTTCAAAAATCCAATAGATTTCGTTCCACTTCACAATTGTGTCCCACTTGTTGGTGATTCTTCACAAAAAATAAAAATTTTATATCTTTATGTTTGAAGCCTGAAATGTGGCAAAAGGTTGAAAAGTTCAAGGGGGCGGAATACTTTCGCAAGGCACTGTATATATATATATATATATATATATATATATATATATATATATATATCTTAATATTATTCTTTCTACTATTTTTTTATTTTTATCCATTGCTATTTACTTATTTATTTATCTCTACATCTAATTCAATTACCACATATTCCTTTGTTGTCCCATTCATATCCATTTGTGCTTATTAGTTTCTATACAACAGCTGTCATCCCTTTCCCTTTCTCCATTCTATAGCTATTATCACTATTTATGTTCTTTTTTCCCTTCTGCCTTAGTTATGCCCCTCCCCAGCCTTCACTTGTCCCCTCACTCCTTCTCTCAGTCTGTATAGTCTTCCTGTTCCGTTTTACCCATGCCCCTCCCTAGCTCTTTTCCTGTTTTAGCCACACACCTTCTCAGCCTCCACTCGTCCCCACACTCCTCCTCTCAGTCTGTGTAGTTTTTTTTCTCCCGCTTTAGCCATGCCCCCAGCTCTTCTCCCACTCTAGCCACGCTCCCCAGCTCTTTATCTATTAGTCCTTTAATTTCCCCCTTTAGCTTGACGAAGGAACGCGGCTGACTTGCCATCTCAGCCCGAACGCTCATGAAACCGGTCACAGCATGCCAGTGACGTCATCATCCTCTGCCTGTGTTCCACCATCTGCTCTGTCTCCATGACCAGCGCTCTATCTACAGCGGCTTTCTGGATATGACAGTGTGCCAGCCGGCAGGATGTTTAGTCTGACCTGATGATTCCCATTTCCTGGATTGTTTTATCCATCGCACTTTTTAACCTTCGAAATGTGAGTTGTTTAACTTTGTGTGATTAAAAATTTTTTTAAATCTACACCCAGAGGTGCCTCTTCTTTTGTATCCAATGAAGAGGACTTGGATGCAGTGATAGAAAAGGCTGCAAAAGATGTCTCACCCCCATGCTTCTAAACTCCTGATGTTATTGTTTCAAGCAAAGTGCTTGGCAATGTGGAAATGCTCACTTTTACTGTATGCAAAATACCTGGCATTTTTGTACTTGAATCTCCCCCATCTTGTCATGCCCCTTTGGGTACTAATAAGCCTGCTAATTATAAAAAAAAAATTCCCTTGAACAAATAAAATGAGAAATTTAATGTGGTTGTAAACCCTTACAGATCACTTTCACCTACAAGTAAGCCTAGATTGAGGCTTACCTGTAGGTGCTTGAAATATCTCCTAAACCTACACTGTCTTCTACGCATGCACCGATGTATTCGGCTCTTGCACACTCTTGAAAGGGCACGCTGTACCGTTTCAAGCTGGGGTCTGCCGTGACTGGTGGCTTCCGCGTGCATACAGGACCATACTTTAACTAAGCAATTACAGAAATTGCCTTCTGTACTGCTCTTTTGTACGGATGCCCAAGAACAACCTGGTTTGCAAAGGCCATAGATCAAACTCTCACTGTGCTGATGTACAGTTTGGAGCTCTGCCAGCCTCAGCCCTGTATCTGTACAGGGCTGAGACCAGTAGCAATCCTCAATGAGAGTTCTGCATCTCGTGGTAGCCTCATTAGAGGCTTTCCATTTACACATTTCATTATAGACCTCTCCGACACAACATTTTGCTGGCATGGAACAAGCAAGTTTCTCCTTCTGACCTAGTCATGCTTTTTTCCAGCCAAGCATGGAATTTCCTAGCCGAGCCTTAAAAAACAGAACAATGGGAATGGCCCTTCATCCCAACATCTTCAACCTCATATATCAAAAATGGGAAACCCTGGATGTGGATATCTTGGCCTCCAGATTCAACAACAAGTTACCTCTGTTTGTGGCTAGGATCAAAAATTCTTCAGCACTGGCACTGGATGCTTTGATAACCCCTTGGTCTCAGTTCAGGTCTCAGTTGCACCAAACTGGCCAACAAGAACCCAGTATATAGAAATAGTCTAAAAGCAGATGACTGCTAGCCACTTCCCAATAAACCAGACCTGTTGTCTCAGGACCCTCTATTCCATCCTGCTTCTCAGTCACTGGCTTTAACATCATGGTTTTGAAGCCCAGGTCTTATAGGTCAGAGGGATCGCTGACTCTATCATTCCTACTGTAGAACCCCCCATCATGGCTAGAGTGCTAATGTTAGGATTTTTTGTTAGTGTAGGCAAATTCAGGCTTGCCTGCGTGTTTTTCTGGTTCAGGGTTTTGAGTGACTCAGGGAGGGCTGGTTGACTCAGCATCAGCATCTCTGGTGACTCCTCCCTGTTTGCTGGAAACTTAGAGAAGATTCCATAAGCAGTTGGGGGTGGGGTCTAGGAGAAGCTGGCTGGAGTATTCTGAGGGCACTGACCAGTCCTCAATAGATGGGTTGGCAGGGGGCAGGCCTCCTCAAATACTGCAGAGTCAGTCTGGGAAGACTGTGGAGAAGTAGCCAGGGGGGCTAGTGAAAGGGGCAGCTGAAACCAGGTGGGCTGGCAGTGTCTGAAGAGGTGGTACTGGGAGTAGTAGCCAAGGGACTAGGACAGCTAGCACCAAATACCTCTCTTTTTCTTACACTACTAAAGGGTCCAGCGGCACCTGCCTGCAAAGGGCATTCACTTGGATCTAACTGAGATTGTGTTGGATCAAACTGTCAGTGCTAGCTGGTCCTGGGAGATGTAGTTCCACAAGCAAGTCTATGCTGGAGGTAGAAAAGGAGAAGTGTATATACTGGATGTATATAGTTTGTGTCCCTGTAGATTTGTTTCTGATCAAGTGGGCATCCCATAAGAACCCTTACCCCGTCCAAATTTAATCTTCCTAAATAAAAACAAAACAAAGCTGCAAAGACTGCTTCTTGTCTTCAGAGTGAGTGGAAAATTCACGTGCCTGGCTATGCAGGGTGGGAGATACCTATATTCACTAGCGGCTCCTATGGGGGTAGCGTTACATTACTTTGTTAAAAGCAAGAAAAGCCACTTCTAGAAAGATCTACTATTGGGCCTGGAAACACTTCTTCATGTGGTGTGAACACAGCCACTTCAGTCTCAGAGATTCCTCTCTGTCTCATTCTGGCCTTCCTACAAACAGGACTTGACCAGAACTTGGCACTCTGAAAGTACAAGTTTCAGCATTGTCTATTCTTTTTCAAAAACCTCTGGCCACACTGTCTCCCACCATATTCAAGCTGTATCTCGGATCAGGTACCCCTTACAGCACCCTATGTTTCCTTGTGACCTCCCTTTAAACCTATCAGTGACGATAGAAGATCTTTCCTGCAAAGTGGCCTTTTTGGTTGCTATCTTTTTAAAGGAGCCACTCCTCATTCTTCACAAAGACACAGAAGTCTAAGCCCTTGTACACACGGTCAGAGAATCCGTCGGAATGTGTCCTATCGGACTGTGTCGTCGGATAAACGGACTGTGTGTGGTATGCATCGGACTGATTCCGTCGGAATATCTGTCGGACCCAATTTTCCAACATGTTGTAAATATTTCCCGACCAACTGGGCCGATCGGACATACTCTGATCATGTGTAGAGAATTTTGATCGGACCAAGTGCCATGCATGCTCAGATCAAATTCCTACATCAAAGCTATTGGCTACTAGCCTGAATGTAGTCCCATCGTAACGAAATTACGTCATCACGTTCTGAAAGATCGGATTTTTCGCCAACTTTGTCCGACCGTGTGTATGCAACAGTTTTGGACAAGATCCGACGGACAAAATCCGACGGGCAAAATCCGACGGATTTGGTTGTGGAAATCTCCGACCGTGTGTACAGGGGCTTACGCCCAAGACCATCTTTTCCTCCTAAAGTGGTATCCGTCTTCCACCTCAGTGAAGACATAGTCATGCCATCTTTGTGCCCTGCTCCAAAGCACTCAAAGAAAATTGCACTCCATTGCCTGGGTGTAGCCAGAGCCATCAGAGTCTACCTAGAGGCAACAACTTCAGGAAAAAAGACTTGCTAATCCTACTACCCTTGGGACCGTGCAAGGGATATCCTTCTTCCCAGTCCACCATCACCAGATGGATGAGAAAACTAATCTCCAGCGTTTACACTCTAAAGGACAAAAATCTCCCTGCACTTTTATCTGCTCACTCCACCAGATCAAAGGGTGTTTCCTATCAAGCCTCTGTGACCAAGCTTTGTAAAGGCCACCATCTCATCCACTGTTCACACCTTTTTAAAGTTCTACCAGGTGGATGTCCAGTCAAATTTGGATGCAGCTTTCAGCAGCATTGTTCTTGCTGCGGCACTCTGAAGTTGGGTCCATTGTTGTTG
This sequence comes from Lithobates pipiens, assembly GCF_037356315.1. NCBI lineage: Eukaryota > Metazoa > Chordata > Amphibia > Anura > Ranidae > Lithobates > Lithobates pipiens. Next base: position 201,724,528 of record NW_027507903.1, on the reverse strand, counting down.
AGCCTGTGTCCTGTACTGTATGATTACGATAAAAGGAATTTTGATGTACAGTATCTATAAATTCCATATCATCAATTCTTCTATACCTTTCTAGTGCCCACTCACCTGAAGGTAACCTAGGGTCTATGAATATTCAGACTGTTTCTTGTACTGTACTTCAAGATATGTAATGTAAGGGAAATCACATTTTTTTCACCTAGTTTTGCAGAGAATTTATTTGGCATAGAACGAAAAATATTGTAGGTGTGGCAGCACGCAGGTAAAGTCACCTGGTTGTATCCAGGATGGGAAATATGTGTGCCCTAGATTCAGGCTTTATGCAGACTTTTACAATTAGAGGGGAAGAGTTAATGAGCCCAGCTGAAGTAAGTGGGCTCATTAAGACCTCTACAAAAAACCCCAGCATGCTTAGGGAGATGCTCCATCCTGGAACCAGTTTTGTGTTGTATAGACTGGGGAGTGTGATATCTGTTCTGTTCTGTGCGGTGAGTTAACGCCTGTGTGGCAAACCTCTACAACAGAGACAGGGACTGGTGCAGCACAAGGCTGCACTCAGTTGTTAGACAGGGAATCTAAGTGTGTAGTTAGAGGTCAAGCTGACCAGGATTTATTTTCATGTTTTAATTTTGTTTGGCTGTTATATGTATCACTGCATGTAGCATAAATAAACTGCATCTTTTTGTTTTTTGCACCTACAACGCTGTCTGCTGTGCCTGATTTTGTGTTGTGAACCCATCCAGGGGGTCACACACACCCGCTGCCGAGCTAACCCCTCACAAGGATTACAAAATATTGTGATGGAAATGAATCAAAACTGGAGCAGCTGTGCACGACAGCCAATCAGCTTCTATCTTTCATTTTCAAAGCTTAACTGAACACACGGAAGTTAGAAGCGGATTGCTTACTATGCACAGCTGCTCCAGATTTTGTCTGCTCCAGTTTTAGAAAATTCCTCCCCCCGGGCGTGGTGAGGGGAAAAATGTCTGGTCCCAAGGGCAGGATATTAGCTTTGCTCATAGAGGAAACTGTGACTTTGATCCATTACAATGCAGGATGGCTTAGAGAGAGGTGTTTGGATTCAACACTGAGGACTGAGGGTAATTGATGTACAATACACTATTTAAATGTATTTTTTTGCAGGAGCTGGGCTTTACCTAAAGGAGATTTTCTTAAAATGTAGTATAGTCAGACTACCCCAGAACAGTAGGAGGCAATACTATTCTTAATTCTTGTCTGAAAGCTATTATCCAAGCTTCATGACTTTACAACACCTATGCTAGCTTAAAAATGCACTGATCAATAAAAACAACAGAACAATGTTTGTGCTGACATCAAATAAAATAGTTTGTGTTATGTGATAATGTAGCAAGTGTGTTCAACAAAATTGTCAGTTATCAGTTCATTTAACAAAAATCATATAGAGCCATCTGACACATTTCCTAACTACCTGAATCTAACCTCAAGCAGAATACAAACTTCAATTTAAGATTTAGCCAGAAATTAATATATTTTATTCCAGTTATTTTGTAATAATTTATATTGCATTTAAATTATTATTAAAGTGAACATTTCTCCTGTCTAATGAAAGTGCTGCCATGGCTATTGTGTTACTGGTCCAGTGGCTTATCCCTAAAGGATGGTGCATAGTTCTGAAGTTCTGAAAATAAAGGGCATTCTATAATAGGAAAGAAATTGTGTTACCTACCTTTAGACAGAGCTGGTTCATTTTAGCTTGTAGCTAACACTGAAAGCCTGACAACCACTGAATTCTGATCCGAATTGATTTAGTAATGTCTTTCTCTCCATAGTCCTCCAAACAAAATAATTTGTATATTACTTTTCTTAGCTATAACAGGATTGATTGCATGCAAACTTACTTGATCATCTGAGCCATTTATGTAAGTTTTGCATGCTGTTTTGAATGATATGCAGACATTGACTTGCAATATAAACAACCTATGTCATGTAAAGTGGGCACATATAATCAATGGCCAGGTTTGCCAGCCTGGAAATTTCACTTGAGGCAGCACTGAAAAATTACTTCCAAACTTTCCGTTTTAAGCCCCACCAACACAGGATTTTGGCCATTTCTGATGCCCTAACCATGTAAGATCACGGATATTGCGTTTATGTTTGATTTCACACTGACTTTTTTTTTAGACAGCATGGACATTCAACTACTATACAGTATATCAGAGGTTTCCAAACTTCATAAACAAAGGGCCGGTTTACTGTCCTTCAGACTTTATGGGGGTCAGACTGTGGACAGCGGGAATAGAAAATTGTCTGGAATAAGTGGGAGTAAATGGTGCCCCATCTTTGGTATTATGCGGAGGAATAGTACCCCATTGTTGGTGTCAGTGGCAGGAATTATGCTCCATTTCTGGTATCAGAGAGCAGAATAGTGTCTCCTATCAGTTCAATGAATAGTGCCCCAAGGGCCGGATAAAGGCAAGTTTGGAGGCCATGGCTGCAGTTTGGAGGCCCTGGCAGTATATGAATGCCACATTTCAGAAAATGTCTTCTGTTTCAAAGAAAGCCTACCAGTTTTTATGGCACTAGATTTCTTTGTTTGCTGATTGTTTCAGACAGTGACTTTTTCGTATTTGGAAATGGTTTATATCAACAGACTAGCAGGACTGCAATGGGCAGTTTGTCCACACCATGCAAACTTATTTGTAGGTTATCTTGCCGAGATGTACAGTCACACATCTGATCAGTTTTCTTCCCATTTGCACACCTGGAGGTGCTTTATACATGATATATTTATTATTTGGAGTGGCAATGTGAAGGACTTTAAAGCATTTATTGATTTTCTCAAGCAGATGGTAAAAAGATTGTTTTCGGTCCAATTTTGTCTAAAAAGATGATTTCTTTTCTTGATTCTTGCATCTCTGGAATATACTGATATATTGACTGCTTGTCACACATCCTGGGCCTATTTCTCAGTTTTTAAGGTCTAGTTCACACAGACTTCAGCTTGGTAATGCCAGTCTAAAGAGCATACACTAAGCATTTACGAAATATATACAAAACAATCAACACGCTTCAAACTGTTTTTGTACAGCCATTAAAGCACCCTGCGGCTACAGGCTAGAAATATTGAAAACAAAGATGACTCTGCCCATTACTTTAAACGGGCTGTTCGCTGGCTTTTGGTGAACATTAATAACTACTTATCTCTGAATTTGCTACAGATAAATCCTCATGTATGCCACTTTAACTGTACTGATAATGCAATGAAATTGCAAATATGAAGAAAAATTTAAAAAGCTTCTAAAACAAATTAAAAGTTGGTGATTCTTGCAAAACCAGCTGGAAATGTATAAGCTATGATCCAGGCAGATGTAAAAGACACAAATCAATACACCATACATTAGAGCTGCACGATTAATCGTTAAAAAAATGCAATCTCGATTTAACCCCCTTCACGATCTTAATCTGGCATTTCCACAATTCATGTAACAATTACAGAGCAGTTTTCTGCTCAGAGCTATCAAAAAAAAAGAAAAGCCGGTGTTCTATTGAATAGTCCAGATCATCGGATAATGCCTCTGATGATCTGCGCAATGCACGGTACATAATATCATCCCAGCTGATGTCCTGATCAGTGGCGACTGTGAACAAAGTGTGGAGGGAGAATCTAATTGTCACAATCTGCCTCGTTCTTCTTGCGCATGTGCGAGACATCACCGATCGCATCACAGGCAGAACACGTTCTGCAATATTCACCAGAACACTACACTTTGCACATCGTCAGATGATGCCTCCGCCGCTCTTCGCATGCCCAGTATTGACCCTCACGCCAGCTGATCAAGAGATCAGCTGAAGTGATGTTACGTCATACGCATGCGCACATCATTGGAGGCATTATCCGACGAGATGCACTATTCAACGCAACACCGGAAAAGTTTATCACAACATTGCTCTGAGATTAGGATTAAACATTGTATCATTTGGTTCTTTTAGATCAAAGGAATGAACTTCGGTCTGCAAACAAGGTCAATTTGGCTAAACCTTTTTCTGACACTTGTTGCTTACAAGTTAAAATCATTTTTTTTTGCTAGAAAATAATTTAGAACCTCCAAACATTATATACTGCATATTATTGACCCTAGAGAATAAAACGGTGATCGTTTAAAAAAACAAAAATGTGCACAATAGTCTTTCAAATGCAATGTTTTGGAAAAAAATACACTTTAATGAATTTAAAAAAACTAAACAGTAAACTTAGCATAATTTATTTGTATAAAAGAGAATTGTGATATTTATTCTAAGCAAAGAAATTGTGATTCTCATTTTATCTAGAATCGTGCAGCTCTACCATTCATGTAAAAACTAACAATGAAACCTGGAACTAACATCAGCATGCCTCCATCCCTGAATGTATACGAGAAAAAATGGAAGGTAGGGTTGGGACTTTACATGAGGCATGTTGATGAATATGATGATATATGAAAATAATTATAAGTACATTTGATGTCACAATTCCCTAGGAGGCATTATATCAATGATGGGCATGACTGACCAATAAAGTGAAATAAGATATTCATAATACATGATATATATTCATAAAAAATCTCTACATAATTGATAATACAAAAAAAAAAATGATAATAAACAATTCATTGCTAAACATGATTTGTGACACACAATAAAAATCATGAAAAGTCAAATACTTAAAAGTAATGAATACCTGATTTACATGATATATGAAAGATGAACATAATCATTTGTTACAGCTGGAACATAAACATTTGAATCACCTCCATGTTCCTTGTCTTGCTGCAGACCCAACCTCATCACCCGGGAGTCTTTTCTGTTGCTGTTTATTCGGATCTTTGAGAAGAAGATTGGAGTGTCTGTGAGGATGCATACCTTTCCTGTGTCGGTTTGAAGATCTACTGTCCCTCCATTGACAGACAGACCTACGTGGTCACATTGATTTTCCATCTCTACATGCCTGTATGACCTAGTGTTCACGCACAGGTCCAGTGGTTCCAATAAAGCCCCGTACACACGAGCAGACTTATGTCCGACAGACTTCCAAAGGAGTTCCGTCGGAGTTCTGCTGGAATTCCGACGGAGTTCTGACAGACTTTTCGGCCAAACGGACTTGGCCACACACACTCACACTAAACTCCGACGGATTCGAACGTGATGACGTACGACCCGACTCGAATAAGGAAGTTCATAGCCAGTAGCCAATAGCTGCCCTAGCGTCGGTTTTAGTCCGTCGGAGTAGCATACACACGAGCGGAGTTTTCGAAGGGGACCGGGTCCGGCGGAGTTCCTTCGGGAAAATTTGAAGCATGTTCCATATTCTAAAGTCCTTCGGACTTTGGCGAGTCAAAAGTCCGTTGCAGCCCACACACGATCGGATAGTCTGACGGACTCAGTCCTTCGGACTTTGGATGTTGAAAAGTCCGCTCGTGTGTACGCGGCATAAGAGTACCCATTTCTTATTTATCTTGACGTCATCGAAGCAAGATACCTCTACGATTTCTCTGGCCTATACTTTGTGTGCAACATTATACACTGTGTGCAGCACCATTTCTGAAACCCTTTTGGCATATACACTGTATGAAATACTTCATTTGAGTTTCACATCAGAGCCTCACAAACTTTAAAGACTTATTTTATTGTTCACTATTTGGACTCTATTTTGGGTCCATTACGTTTCACATTTATGTATTTCTTTTTCAGCGCTACATTATTGTTCTTTTGTTTATATGAATTTGGTCACATTCGTGTGTAGCTGCTTTTTTTCTTTCACTTGTTTTTTGGTTAGCGCAGTATATTTTTCTATAAGATGACCTAGCTGATGGAGAGCGTGATGAGGCTGAAGCATTATGGGTAAATCTACACATGGCTGTGCGTACTACAAAGTTAAAGTGTTACTAAATCCAGGACCCTGCATTCACTATATCTGGTCTCCCACAGTACACAGAACATGGAAATGCAATTATTTTAGTAAATATAAACTGCTAAAAGCCTTTTCCCATCAGCAGTTAGAGCAGTCTTGTGACTTCTTTGAGTGTCTGGTTAAAGCTTGTAGGAGGAGTTTTAATTTTCCCACAATTGTCCAATGAGACTGCTAGACCTCTGAACCTCTGTCTGGACAGTGCTGATTGGCCATGTGCTGATCACATGCACTCTCCCAAGAAAAAAAAAACTCTCTAGCAATACACACCAATCAGCATGTGCAGCCTGTCCCCTGGCTCTGTAAATATCGGGTTATTTTTTGGAGACAGTGAAAGAAGGGGATGATACAGGATCGAACAGCCTTTTTACCCAATGCAGAGGATTAACACCTTAGGTTACACAGTGAGTATAACAAACATACTTTACTACATATACACAATGATGTTACTGTTGTGGGTTTAGTAACACTTTAATCATTGGAGTTTGTTATAGGCCACCCAGTGTTTATGAGCTGCCATAACCCCGGTATCCTCTTCTTCAGCGGGCAGTCAGCTTTCAGATAAAAGTGGTCTCTGTGGCGGATTCCCCGCAAGATCACTTTTATCGGCGGGGAGGAGAGGGCCTCCCGCCGCGCTCCGGTGCCCTCCGCCACTTATCGGAGCCATCGATAGCGGCGGAGGCGATCGGATCCTTCTTGGTCAGTGCTATGGAGCTGACTAAGGGAAAGGTGGCCCCCACTCAGCTCCATACCATTGCAGGGCGGAAGCAATGTCAAAACGTCACTTCTGCCCATAGCTCTTAAAGGGACATTTTTTTAAAATCATTTTTTCAAAATACTTTTTTTTATTTTTTTATTGCATTTTAGTGTAAATCTGAGATCTGACTCAATTTTTTACTTCAGATCTCATATTTAAGAGGTCCTGTCATGCTTTTTTTCTATTACAAGGGATGTTTAATAAAAGTGACACTTTTTTTTTTTTTAACCACTTGAGACCCGCGCTATAGCCGAATGACGGCTACAGCGCGGATCTCCTTTTCCGGGACTACGTCTATTGACGTAGTCCCGTGCACGAGCGGCCTGCGTGCCCCCTGAGGGGCGCGCGCGGCGCGCTCTGTGATCGCCGAGTCTACGAGACTCGCCTGATCACCGATCCGTGCAAGGGGTCGATCCCGACCCCTTATCACGTGATCAGCTGTCAGCCAATGACAGCTGATCATGTGATATAACGGAGCTGGTAATCGGCTATTATTCCTTCTCGCGCTGACAGCGCGAGGAGAAAAAAAAAAGCCGATCACCGGCGGCCGTGATCGGGACATCAGTCCCGATCATGGCCAGCCCTGCCAGTGCCCACCTGCCCCCTACCAGTGCCCACCTGCCCCCTGCTTTGCCTGCCTGAATAGAAAATGTGTCCCCCCTGTCAGTGCCACCCAGCAGTGCCCATAGTGCCACCCAGCAGTGCCCACAGTGCCACCCGGCAGTGCCCACAGTGCCACCCAGCAGTGCCACCCAGCAGTGCCCACAGTGGCACCCAGCAGTGCCCACAGTCTGCCTCAACAAAGGTGCTGCACCCCAGTGCCACATATCCGTGCCCAGCAGTGCAACCCATCAGTGCCCAGCAGTGCCACCTATCAGAGCCACCTATCAGTGCCACCTATCAGTGCCCATCATTCCCATCTATCAGTGGTACCTATCAGTGCCCCTTAGTGCCACCCATCCGTGCCACCCATCTGTGCCACCCATCCGTGCCATCTTATCTGTGCCTGTCTTTGCCCATCAGTGCCGCCTTATCTGTGCCCATCGGTGCCGCCTTATCTGTGCCTATTAGTGCCGCCTTAACTATGCCTATCAGTGCCCAGCAGTGCAGCCTATCAGTGCCCACCAATGCAGCCTATCAGTGCCCACCAGTGCAGCCTATCAGTGCCCACCAGTGCAGCCTATCAGTGCCGCCTCATCAGCGCACTTCAATGAAGGAGAAAAATGACCTGTTTGCAAAATTTTATAACAAACTATTAAACATGATTTTTTTTTTTTTTGCATCTTTTTTTGTTTGTTTAGCAAAAAATAAAACTCCCAGCTGTGATTAAATACCACCAAAAGAAAGCTCTATTTGTGGGAAAAAAATGATAAAAATTTCATTTGGGTACAGTGTTGTATGCCCGCGCAATTGTCATTCAAAGTGCATCAGCGCTGAAAGCTGAAAATTGGTCTGGGACTGAGGGGGGTTTAAGTACCCAGTAAGCAAGTGGTTAAAGAATAGTTTAAAAATAAAAAATAAAAAGTTAAATAAATAAGGAAAAATGTTAATGCACTCTGTCCTGCTGAGCTCGCATGCAGAAGCGAATGCATATGTGAGGGGCGGTCCCACATATGAAAACAATGTTCAAACCACACATGTGAGGTATTACCACAAATGTTAGAGGGAAAGCAATAATTCTAGCCTGAGACCTCCTCTGTAACTCAAAACATGCAAACTGTAGAATTTTTTAAACATTGCCTATGGAGATTTTTAAGGGTAAACGTTTGTCGTCATTCCACGAGCGGGCGCACTTTTGAAGCGTGACATGTTGGGTATCAATTTACTCGGCGTAACATTATATTTCACAATATTAAAAAAAAGTCCCTAACTTTACTGTTGTTTTATTTTTTAATTCAAAAAAGTTTATTTTTTCCAAAAAAGTGTGCTTGTATGATTGCTGCGCAAATACGGTGTGACAGAAAGTATTGCAATGACTGCCATTTTATTCTCTAGGGTGTTAGAAAATATATATATATAATGTTTGGGGGTTCTAAGTAATTTTCTAGCAAAAAAAATTTTAACTTGTAAATACCAAATCTCAAAACGAGGCTCTGTCCTTAAGTGGTTAATGTTGGCTGTAAATAGTACATACTGGAAAGATAAAAACACTTTAAGAGAGTAGATTGTCCAATTCTGAGGGCTGCTTTCCAAGACTTATATAAAAATTTATTCCCATGGGCAATAAGTTTAAGGGGCTAAAAATAAAACCTATGTGGCTCACAGCCAAAGTTAAAAAAGCTATACATCATAAGAAAAGATATAAAAAAAAAAAAATGAAGAAACAATATCATCATTTAAATGTGGCAAGCAGTGGTGTATCATCCATGGGTGCAACATGTTCACTGCACATGGGCCTCAAGGATGGGGGGTCCACTGTGCTCCGACAGACACTGCACCCATGAATGAGACATGTAAGGTTAGGGTCAGTGGCGGAACTACCAGGCCCTGGAGTTCTGCAATTGTAGGGCGGCCCGCTGCCCACCTGAAAGCTCTTCTACCAATATTAGAGGCACACAGTATTCATGTCTGGTTACAGAGACTAATGCCACGTACACACGATCAGAATATCCGGCGGACTTGGTCCGGCGGACAATCCGCCCGTGTTTGGGCTCCAGCTGACTTTTTTTTCTCCAAAAGTACAATGGACTTAGAAAGAAGTTTTGACTCAAAAATTGTCCGCCGGACTACGAGTCAACAATCATGTTGTCTGTGTGCTAGTCCTGGAGCCGGACTTTTGAAATGAATGGACTTGCCCCCACACGGAGGAAAGTCCGTTCATTTTGAACGCGGCTCCAGGGAGACGGGACTAGCAAAGGAAGTCAATGTCGCCGCCTTCGACGGCGAGATTGACACCTCGCTAGCCCTGTCACCTTATATGGACTTAAAGGGGAAGCCCTACACTGAAAAAACGGCATGGGGCCCCCCCCAAGTCCATATCAGACCCTTATCCGAGCACACAGCCTGGCCGGTCAGGAAAGGGGGTGGGGATAAGCGAGCGCCCTCCCTCCTGAGCTGTACCAGGCCTTGTGCCCTCAACATGGGGGGGTGCTTTGGGCAAGGGGGGCCCTGCGGCCCCCCCACCCCAAAGCACCTTGCCCCCATGTTGATGAGGACAAGCCTGGCTGTTGGTTGTCGGAGTCTGCGGGCAGGGGGGCTTATCGGAATCCAGGAGCCCCCTTTAATAAGGAGGCACCCAGATACCGGCCCCCCACCCTATGTGAATGAATATGGGGTATTCACCTAGTGAAAAAAATGTAAATAAAACACAACACTAGGTTTTAAAAAATGTATTGCACAGCTCCGGGGGTCTTCTTCCATCTTGGGGGGTCATCTCGCCAGACTCCTCCGCTATCTTCTGCTAGCTCTTTTATTAGCGGAGGAGCCTGGCTTTCTTCTTCGTCGCTGCCGCCATCCGGGGGTCTTCTTCCAACTTCGGGGGTCTTGTCCCCCTCTTTGGTTCTTCTTGCCGGGCCTCCACTTTCTTCCTATAGCTCTTTTACTAGCGGTGGCCCGGTCTTCTGTCGCCGCCGCCTCTTCTTCCAACTTCGGGGGTCATGTCCCCCTCTTCTTCTCTTCTTCTTCCTTGAGATGTTAACTCGACCCTGTCTCTGGCCATAATGACAGGGACACGTTGTGCGGCGACTCATATAGGGACAGTGGGCGGGGGGCACTGTGTAATGTCCCCGCCCTTTATGATGTCACAGTCCCAGCATCCTCTATCAGACCCCATAAGGGTCTGATATGGACTTTGGGGGGACCCCCACATAATTTTTTTCGGCGTAGGGCTTCCCCTTTAAATCCATACCAGGTGACAGGGCTAGTGAGGTGTCAATCTCTCCACCGAAGGTGGCAACATTGCCTTCCTTCGCTAGTCCTGTCTACCTGGAGCTGTGTTCAAAATGAATGGATTTTCCTCTGTGTGTGGGCCGTTCACTTCAAAAGTCCGGCGGACTCCCACAATAGTCCGGCGGTTTGTTCGCAGCACCTAGTCTGCCGGAAAAGTCTGGTCGTGTGTGGGCAGGTCTGCTCGTTCGGAAAGACCGGTGGACCTCCGCTTCAAAGTCCGGCGGTTTGTCCACCGGGCTAAGTCCACCGGATAGTCCGATCCTGTGTACGCAGCATAAAAGAGAAAGTCAGCTGACCGGGGCTAGGCCAGTAGAGTGAAGGAGAGGATCTCTCTGCCATGTGAGGAGACCCCATGTCATAATAGGATTTACCGGAGACACACTGAGACTAAGGCCGTGTACACACGCGGGGACTGTTCGCTCAACTTTGTCCACTGAACAGTGTTTCGGCGGACAGTCCGCTCGTGTGTGGGCTTTCAGCGGACAGTTTCAGCGGACAGTCTGCTGAACAAAGTTTTTCGGAAATTCCGAAAAACTGTCCGCTGAAACTCTGTTTCAGCGAACAGTCCCCTCGTGTATAGGCTTGTTCGTCAAACTAAGTTCCGCGCATGCTCAGAAAGAATTTACACGCCGAAGTTTGCATTGCAGTGTATAGGACGTCGTATTTTTCGTCCCGTCGTACGTGCCGTTCACGTCATCGCGCACGGTTTCAGCGGACTGTTCGTTCGTCGTGTGTGGGCAAGTCCGTCCATGCTAATTTTGAGCGGACTGTCCGCTGAAACTGTTTGACGGACAAAGTTGAGCGAACAGTCCCCGCGTGTGTACGCGGCCTAAGAAAGGATTGGGAACCGACTGAGTGATCTGCAAGTGATTGCCGCTGATCCCATTCCCCCACCACCACCACTGCCACTGATCCTCTCTCTCGCACCACCACCACCTCTGCCACTGATCCCATCCCACCACCACCACTGCTTCCACTGATCCCATCCCCCCACCACCACTGCCACTGATCTCACCCCCCCATCATTACCGCTGCCACTGATCCAACCTCCCCCACCACTGTTGCTACTGATCCCATCCCCCACCAACACCACAATGGCTGCCACTGATCCCATTCCCCTATCACCACCACTGCCACTGATCCCATCCCTTCCATTACCACCACTGCCACTGATCCCCTACCCCCCACCAACGCTGCCACTGATCCCATCCCCCCAACCACCACTTCTGCCACCGATCCCATCCCCCACTACAAGCACTGCCATTGATTCCATCTCCTCACCACCGTTGCCACTGATCCCACCCCCCCCCACCACCACTGCTGCCACAGATCCCACCCCCACCACCACCATCATCGCTGCCACTAATCCTATCTCCCCCACTACCACCACCACTGACACTAATCCCATCCCCCAACCACCACTGCTACCACGGATCCCTTCCCCCACTACCTCTGCTGTCACTGATTCCATCCCTCATCACCACTTCCACTAATCCCATCCACCACTACTGTCACCACTGATCCCATCCACCACTGCTGTCATTGATCCCATCGCCCACACCACCGCTGCCACTGATCCCATATCCCCCATCATCACCACCGCTGCTACTGATCCCCTCCCTCCGTCACCACCACTGCCACTGATCCCATACCCCTGTCACTACCACTGCCACTGATTACATCTCCCCATCACCACCGCTGCCACTGATCCCATCCCCCCTGCTACTGCTGCCATGACTCCCACCCCCCACCACCACTGCCACTGATCCCATCCCCCATCACTACCACTGCCACTGATCCCATCCCCCATCAGGATTGCTGGCTGCAGTTATAAGCCGAGAGTGTCTATTATACTCTCTCTCACACTGCCAAGACTCAGCACTGACAGGCCACCCCCCCTCACACAGACTGGAGAGAAGAGAGAGAAAGCTGGACCTGCTTCTCCTCCTCCCGCCCCTCTTCTCCTTAGTATGTCTGTGGCCTATGGTATGGCCACCATACACTCTGCACTCCTCTCCCTGCACATACCACCCTCCACCATAAACTCTGCACTCTTCCTGCACATACTACCCACGGCCATCCACACCGCACTCCTTTCCTGTGCAAACTTCCCTCCGCCTTGCACTGCACACTTCTCTCCTGCACATACTAACCACCACTATACACTCCATACTCTTCTCCTACACCTATTACCCACTGCCATTCTCTCCGTACTCCTCTTCTGCACATAAAACACACCGCCTTACACTCCGCACTCTTCTCCCTATACTTACTATCCACCACCATACACTCAGCACTCCTCTCCCTGCACATACTACCCACCACCATTCACTTTGCACTCCTCTCCTAAACAAACTACCCACTGCCATGCTCTCCGTACTATTCTCCTGCACATACTTTCCACTGCCATACACTCTGCACTCCTCTCATGTACATACTAACATACATACAGTTTCCTCCAGATCCCTTTCAACACAGACTTTTTGAAATTGTCACCCAGGATGGCTGGAAAATACCTGTCAGTGTTAAACACCTGGGGCTACCACTGGAAAATTTATTTGGACAGCATGGTCATCCACAGACCAGTTAAAAAGGACATCAAAAGCTTAGTCACTACGGTGAATGCCAAAGGAGAGTCAGTGATTTTGCCCAATCCCGGGTACTCTTGGTAAATGCCATCAAGATGTTCCTGTTATCTTTACCGTGGATTACAAATATGTGGCGTGTAATGTCAAGGACGCTGTGCTAATAGCCACTTCACACTCACATTCAAGTTGCTGAATGGGGAGAACATTCCAGAGAGCTGTACTGCCAGGATTGTGCTGTGCTGAATGCTGTTGGCAGATACATGGAGTGCCATGTTGGCTAAAGTTGAAGTTGTTGGGGTGATCTGCCCTGAAGGGCAATCTGTGATCTTCAGCAGGTTGTTGTTGTTTTCTTCAAGTTATGAAGAAAAACTTCTTTGTCCCTGGCTGTCATGTGGACAGACTGAGGATACCATTGCAAGGGGATATGCCCTATGTCCTAAAGTGCGGTCCCTTGCCTCGTGGTTTAGCTGCCTGTTGTCTGAAATGCAGCTGTGCCTTCTTGTCCCTGGAGTTGTCCCTGAAGAAGAAGGGAAACTGATGGAAAGTATAGTCCTCCCCGAGTGAAATTGATGGCCTGTGACACATCACGGAACGCTGGGTGTATATACAGTTAGACTAGGCTGTAATAAAGGGGTCAATTCCCACCATTCATGGGAAAAATGGACTAACCCATACATCTGAACTGTTTCTAGTGTTGGTCACCAGGTAGTGTGAGCGGTGCTGAACAGAGTGAAAGTTTTTTTTTGATTAATGGAAAGGGGTGCCATCCTCCGTTGAGGATGGGTCCTGCTTTCTCTAGGCAAATAATGCATATATTCTATAGGGTGTATTTACACTGCTATGCTGTCTTCGGATGAGAACAATTGAAAACTATTCAATCATGTGTGTATATATTGTACAATGTTATAATAGGATAGGATGCCTTTGCATTGCTGTTGATCTTTCTCTTTCAGGTGCTGCTATATCGGTGCATCTTTCTTGGCTAAAGAGAGACAGGGGATCCAGCCAGTCGGCAACACTAAGGCCGCGTACACACGCGCGGACTGTTCGCCCAACCTTGTCCGCTGAACAGTGTTTGGGCGGACAGTCCGCTCGTGTGTGGGGCTGCAGCGGACAGTTTCAGCGGACAGTTGGCCGAACAAGGTCTTACGGAAATTCCGAAAAACTGTCCGCTGAAACAAGGTTTCAGCGGACTGTTCGCTCGTGTGTAGGCTTGTTCGGCCAACTAAGTCTCGCGCATGCTCAGAAAGGATTTCCACGTCGGAAGGTTGCATTGCAGTGTATAGGACGTCGTATTTTTCGTCCCGTCGTACGTGCCGTTCACGTCATCGCGCACGGTTTCAGCAAACTGTTCGTCCGTCGTGTGTGGCCATGTCCGTCCATGCTAAGTTTGAGCGGACTGTTCGCTCAAACTGTTGGACGGACAAAGTTGGGCCAACAGTCCGCGCGTGTGTACGCGGCCTCACTCTTGTATATTTGTTATTACTGTATATATTAGATAGATATTCAGGAAGTAAGGTTGATGCTGATGCTTCCTTTTAAAAGTGTACGTAAAATGTTTTTGATATTTCATTGTCATATGTGATCTATCATTTCTCATGTGTCTGGTATTTGTGTTTATTTCATGTGGTACACCACATACACTGTTATATTGTTATTCTTTCCCTGTTTCCCCCATCCATCCCAGTTTTTGCCAGGACATTCGCTCTCAGGTTTGGGAGCTTAAATTACTTTTCTGCAAACTCCGAGACGTAGTTTTGTAGGCAGGGGGAGGATGTAGCACCCTGGTGTTTAGGCAGGGTTGCACCTAAATTTACCTGCCAGGTATAGTTACCTTGGCTAATTGTGAGGATCAATTGATTTCACTCTAAGTCTAAATTGCTGGATTTCTCTCTTTTGTCACTAGGTGGCCCGGTAACTTGTGGCTTTAGATATGAGAAGGGCAATGCAAGGTCAGATTACAGGTATATGGAGTATCCCAGCCAATGGGCAGGGGTTTTCTTAAATCCCTTAGCCTGTTAGGAGAGCCTATATATTTAGGTGGAGTAAGGTGATCACTGTTCTGTGCCACCTGGACGGCTGTCTGGGTGGACATGTGTTGTGTTGCCCAGGCTGCTTGGCCAGAGTTTGGGCCTATCCCTGGCCCATCTGGCTGCTAGGCTAGCTGAGGGCCTATCCAAAAGCAGAAGAACAGTGCAAGGTTGGGATTGTGGCTTGCAGTCCAACCAAAAGTGACAGTTCTGCCTGTCATGGTTGGAGGTAAAGGGGAAGCTGTCGCCACTAAGGGGCCAACTATCTTATTACCAGGGACCACAGTGAGTAATTGAAGCATGTACCAGAGCAGTATTCTCACCAACCAGGGATGGTGAAGAATCGGGAAACTTCAGTGGGTATTAAGCCAGGGACCCAGACAATGGAGGTGACGCTTGCAGAACAGCCTTGTGTCAAGCCAGGGACAAATCAGGCCAGTGGGGTGAAGCTTGAGAAGTATCTTGAGTGCTAAGCTAGAGACCCAGCAGCGAGGCGGGGGTGACGCTTGAGGAAGATACTACCATGATTATTGGAGGAGCTCAAGGGATTCACTGACAGTGAATAAACTAGTCTAGTGAAAGAGACTGGGAGCTCAGTGGGCTGAAGAACTACAAGAAGTGATTGTAAAAAATTTAAGAGAAAGGGATCAAATCAATAAAGATACCACGTCCCAATAATTATCAATAAATGTAGAAAAGAGGGGGCCAAAGAAGGGGCTGGGGGGTACACCAACCTCGGGACTTTTAAGGTATCAAATCACAGAAAGCAAACCATTTGGTTTAATTGAGAGAATAGTCGAATTGACTCAATTAACAATTGACATAGATAAAAAGTATGGATTTTATTCACATTTTACAACATCAGTAACAAAACTTTACTGTTACGTTCATAAAAACTAATCTTGCACGGTACAGCGTGGGGAACCACTCCAGAATTACCCAACTTTGTCCATGAAGAGAAAGAAATGAGCTGCGATTTTCAACATGTTTCGCTCAATTTGAGCTTCTTCAGGAAATTTAAGCAGCCAATGATTAACACTAAAACAACAAAGGTATGCAATAAATAAATATTGGTTATTTAATAATAAATCAATAAGGTAAGATAGATTACATAAAGAACAGTTAGAAAATAAATTAATATATTGATGTCCAAAGAGAGATAATGTGATTATTACTGAATGAACACATGAATTCAATTGCAAGTTCAGTACATTAAAAAAATTAAAAAATTGTCATGTAAAATTTTTTAATGTACTGAACTTGCAATTGAATTTATGTGTTCATTCACTAATAATCACATTATCTCTCTTTGGACATCAATATATTAATTTATTTTCTAACTGTACTTTATGTAATCTATCTTACCTTATTGATTTATTATTAATTAACCAATATTTATTTATTGCATACCTTTGTTGTTTTAGTGTTAATCATTGGCTGCTTAAATTTCCTGAAGAAGCTCAAATTGAGCGAAACATGTTGAAAATCGCAGCTCATTTCTTTCTCTTCATGGACAAAGTTGGGTAATTCTGGAGTGGTTCCCCACGCTGTACCGTGCAAGATTAGTTTTTATGAACGTAACAGTAAAGTTTTGTTACTGATGTTGTAAAATGTGAATAAAATCCATACTTTTTATCTATTTCAATTGTTAATTGAGTCAATTCGAATATTCTCTCAATTAAACCAAATGGTTTGCTTTCTGTGATTTGATACCTTAAAAGTCCCGGGGTTGGTGTACCCCCCAGCCCCTTCTTTGGCCACCTCTTTTCTCCATTTATTGATACAAGAAGTGATTGTAGTGAAAGGGAAGGAACTATTACAGTTTGTGTTAGGAACTGTTAAAGACTGTTGCCATAAGAGACAGCATTCCTATACATGCAGATGTGGCATCTTGCTGGATGCCTTTCCCTGCATGGCTGTCCTCCTGTTGAAGTCTTGGAGTCTGCCAATTAATCTTGCAACTACCAAAGGGGGGGCTGGCCCTAGCCCTCTCTCCCACAGTTCTGTTAAGAGAAATAAAAACTCTTTTACATTCAAGAAGTGTCTGGCGTCCAATGAATCTAACACCTTTGCACCCACTATGCCTCACAACCCACCATATACAGAAGGATGTCAGGTATCTCTGGTCCTGGAGGTTCTCATTAGACCAAAGGAGGCTGGGTATCTTGCTACATAAAGCACTGTGTACCAGCAATGGGACAAGAGCTTCCTTTACCACTACTGATACAAAATAGATTGTAACTGAGCACTGCTAAGCCATTGTCTTGTAACTTTGTATTCTATGAATAATTAGTTGAAGATTGTGACTCTCTGTTTCAATCAGAGGAAGCTTTGTATTCATTTATAAAATACAAAGAAAGGTTCCAGTGAATGTCATAAGCAGTGGTGGCTGGTGTCTTTTTCTTTTGGAGGAGGCAGCAAACGACCACCCCCCCAGTCAGTCGGTCAGTGGCAACCCCCCCTCCCCCCAGGAGAGGATGGTCGGGACATCAAAGCCCTGGACTTACCCCATTTTCTTCCTTCCTCCTCCTGTGGATCATGGTGGCTTCTACTGTGCATCTCCCTCCCCCTCCTCCTAGGCATCCAATAGGATCGCCTGTCCTTTCAGCCAATTGGAAAATGGGTATCAGACCCGCGCTTCCTCCTGATTGGCGGAGAGGCGATTTAGTGTTAGAATAGTGAATATTTATTCGCTATTCTTACACATCTGGGTGGGCTCCGAGCGCAGTGCTCTGCGTCCGGAGCCCATCCTATTTTAAAGCCTATTAGAGCCTCTGGCACTAATAAGGCGCTTAAGAAAAAATTCTGTGCCCGGAGCGGGGGTGGTGGCAGCGGCGATGGAAAGGAGAGGTGGTGCCCGTGCGCCCTTAATGGAGGGTCGGATCCTGGTCATAGGAGATGTCAGCAAACGCTTGTTATTTCCATTAGTATATTATAGATCACCATAGGACAAGGCAGCTCACAGGTGCCTCCACTCAATCAAGGCCAAGAGATAATACATAAAAGGCAAAAAGACCACTTCCAATAGAGTAAGTCCGGTATATATTTAAATTAAAACTGGTTAAAAACAAATTCATGGATGCTGTACAAAGGCATATAAAACTAAAATTCCCAGAATCATGGGTGGTACGCGGGGTGCAGGGGTTTTATTTAGTTGGGGACTTGCAGAAAAGCTCAGCAAATCGAGTAATCTTCCACAGAATTAGAGACTGACTTTTCAAGTGAATTGTTTGCAGAGATTCTTAACCACTTTCCTCTAACCTAGTGCATATATACCGAGATATCTGGTGCATTTAATGGCGAGAGGCGGTATTTATGCAGCCCTAGGTAAACACTTTACTGTGCTGAGTTCTCGTTCCCTGCACAGTAACAAACAGGTACTGGAAAGCTCCCAATGCATACTTGCAATCAGGAGCTTTGCTATCATGGAACCGCTGTGACTGCCAATAATCAGAATGCCTTTCTCTGCCTTACAACATTTAGATCTACTAAAGAACAGGGAGGCAGTGGCGGGAAGGGGTTAAATAGCAGAACGATGTGTTCATAAACATATTCTTGCAAATATCCAGTTTTATTTTCTCTCTTAGGCTAGGTTCACACATATGCATGTAACCAGGTGCTTTCAAAGGGTTTACTGTATTGTGTGTTTTTTTTATGTTTTTGACTATTGTTGTTTTGATTACTTTGATTTAATTTCCTCGTAAACTTTATATTACAATGTGAGTTAAGTTGCCCTATAGAGTTAATGAGCCTTAAGAAACAAGCATTAACTCTGCTGGCCAGGTTTTCCCGGGCTTTTTGAAAAGCACTGCCCTCTGCAGGGGAAATAGGTAAAAAGGAAAACTACCTCTAGGGCAAAGGTTGTTCGGTTCTGCTCCATGAAGGGAATAGGAGCTGCCTCAAGATGTAATTGTTGTTTTCTGCTGAGACCATCTCTTATTGGAATCCAGTCAGGGTTCCAGGGATATGGACTTTTACTGAATAATATTTAAGAATAACAGGAAAATCCTTTACCATTAGTCCATTAAACAGCAGTATAAGAACATTGGTCTTACAACTTTGCCAGTCTGAAATCATTTTAGGACAATCCTGAAGTGCATGTACATGTGCATGCATGCTTGTCATAGCACAAAACAGGGTTCACACTGGGGACAAAAGTAGATGGAGAAGATGCAGTACATATGTCTAACATGCAGTGAAGCTATTCAGAGAAGTCTACAATGCTGTTGCCAATGACTACAGTACTAGTGTCAAGTGCATGGGCAGCCACTGTCTGACTCTGACATCTGCGATCTGCCCCTCCACTCCACATACACTTCCCTGCTCGCCGGTCACTCTCACTCATTCCCCTCCAGTCTCCACTCAGACAGTGCACAACAGTGATGTCCCAATCACAGTGAGTAGGGATGAGCTTGGTGTTGGACTCGAACATGGGCTGTTCGCCTGTTCGGCGAATTCAGAACTTTGTGGACTGTTCGTACCATATTCGTGTGGCGCGAACGGCCCACAATGCACTACGCCATCGCAGTGCATTGCTTGCTCATGCTTGGCCAAGCATGCACTGTGACCCCACATGCTTGGCCAATCACAACGCCGGCAGTGAGGAGAGCCATAATTGGCCACAGGCAGGATGCCAATTATAGCTCAGGGGGGTTTAGTACACGCCCCACACTATATAAGGCCAGCAGCGCGGCGGCCTTGTGTAGTGTGTTGGCGTGCAGGGAAAGAGCAAGGCAGGAACAGTGTCTTTTTGCTTGGGAACCTAGCGCTGTTACAGTGGGTGTTGTGTGCCTCCTGCACAGTATACACCTTAAGCTACCTCTTATTGCTGGTGTTGTTCTGTTTCTGTAATACAGGCATCTGCAGGATTTACAGTGGGTGTTGTGTGCCTCCTGCACAGTATACACCCGAAGCTACCCCTTATTGCTGGTGTTGTTCTGTTTCTGTAATACAGGCATCTACAGCAGTTAGAGTGGGTGTTGTGTGCCTCCTGCACAGTATACACCTGAAGATACCCCTTATTGCTGGTGTTGTTCTGTTGCATAGCTTGCATATTAGCCTTTAAAATTAGCTTTTGATTTCAAACGTTCGAGTCCCATAGACTTTAATAGGGTTCTAAAGTTCGTATGAATTTTCGGTCCGTTCGAAGGTTCTGGTGCGAACCGAACCGGGGGGTGTTCGGCTCATCCCTAACAGTGAGTGAGCGAAAGGACATATAGGATTGTTAGATTGAGGGATTGGGAAAATGCACTGTGTGAGAGGTGTGAGAGGTGTGAAACAATGAAGCTCCCTCTACCTAACCTGCCTGCTTGGAATGTGTGGCTGTGCTGGAAGAATCATACCCGGCCCAGGCTGTGAAGGGAGGTGAGGGGACCATGAACAAGTTCTTAGGAGGGGAAGGGGGGGTTGTTCACCGGTCAACTGCCTGTGTGTGTGCTACACTGAGACGTGGGAGAACAATGGCTGCATGCTGCAGGCCAGTAGAAGGAGCTGTATGCTCCGAGCGCATAGCCTAGTTTCCTGTCCTTCCTACACCAAGGTCCGCCCATCGGGTGACGTCATTTCCCTCCGTGCAGTCCATACCAGGCAGCCAGGATCCACTCCACTTCCTGCTTTGGAATCAGCATTCTGTACAGGCATGGACACCTGCCGAATGCTGGGAAACTGGATAGCTGGCACCCCTCGAGGAGGACCTTCCATATTACAGATATGTCTTTGATGTCTTCTCCTGTGTAAGTGCATTACTTTGCGCTAATAAATAATCTTGTAATACTACACTTAGGTGCGCCTCCCTCCTTTCCTCTTTTGTATGCTGAGAGGCCCCTCCCCCACTGTATACACAGCATGTCCCAGTACACAGAGACCCTGATAGATAGAGAGACAGTCCCTGACCTGGGGACCAGTCCCTTTCCTTCACCCACTACTGTGAATGGCATTGTCCATGTCCCTGCTTACCACTTCAGCTTCGGAAGATTTACCCCCTTCCTGATCAGGCCATTGTTTTTGCGATACAGCCCTGCATTACTTTCGCTGACAATTGGGCAGTCATGCGGCACTGTACCCAAATAAAATTGAAATAGTTTTTTTCCCACAAATAAAGCTTTCTTTTGGTGGTATTTGATCACCTCTGTGTTTATTTTTTGTTTATTTTTTGTTTTTTGTTTATAAACAAAAAAAAAAACGACATATTTTCTGCTATAAAACATCAAATAAAGAAAAATTTAAAAGAATAAAATTTTAGAAATTTAGGCAAAAATGTATTCTGCTACATGTGTTTCGTAAAAATCCCAATAAGCGTATATTGATTGGTTTGTGCAAAAGTTCTAGGGTCTACAAACTATGGGATGTACAGTATCTCACTAAAGTGAGTACACCCCTCACATTTTTATAAATATTTTATTATATCTTTTCATGTTACAACATTGAAGAAATTGCACTTTGATGATGCACAAGAAAGCCTGCAGCTGGCTGAAGATAAGCAGACTAAGGACATTACTGGAACCATGTCCTGATGAGACGAGGATAAAGCTATTTGGTTCAGATGGTGTCAAGCGTGTGTGGCGGTAACCAGGTGAGGAGTACAAAGACAAATGTGTCTTGCCTACAGTCAAGCAGGACGATGAGAGTGTCCTGGTTTGGGGCTGCATGACTGCTTCCGGCACTGGGGAGCTACAGTTCATTGAGGGAACCATGAATACCAACATGTACTGTGACATACTGAAGCAGAGCATGATCCCTTCCCTTCAGAGACTGGGCCGCAGGGCAGTATTCCAACATAACGACCCCAAACACACCTCCAAGACTACCACGGAGCATAAGCTTGCTCCCTGATGGTGGCTTGCATGTGGATTTTGTGAACACAAGTGGATTTTTGAACTAAAGTGGAGAGTTAATAACCAGGAGTTGTGCTTTGACTGCTTCTGCTTGAAAGTGTTGTTTTTGGGGGTGTTTTATTTATTTTTCTCCCCTCCTTTATTTGATACATTTGCTAGCAGTTTTTAAAAGACCTTTTTTCTGACACTTTTTAAACAGCATTTTTTTTCTCTTTCTTCCTGCCAATTTAGGGGAAGGGTTAATTGTTCACAGGTGTATAAAGGTAGTTATACAAACTCCTCTAGGAGCTTGCTCCATGATGGTGGCTTGCATGTGGATTTTGTGAACACAAGTGGATTTTTGAACTAAAGTGGAGAGTTAATAACCAGGAGTTGTGCTTTGACTGCTTCTGCTTGCAAGTGTTGTTTTTGGGGGTGTTTTATTTATTTTTTTCCCCTCCTTTATTTGATACATTTGCTAGCAGTTTTTAAAAGACCTTTTTTCTGACACTTTTTAAACAGCATTTTTTTCTCTTTCTTCCTGTCAATTTAGGTGAGGGGTTAATTGTTCACATGTGTATAAAGGTAGTTATACAAACTCCTCCAGGAGCTTGCTCCCTGATGGTGGCTTGCATGTGGATTTTGTGAACACAAGTGGAGAGTTAATAACCAGGAGTTGAAAACAGGAGTTAGGACAGGAGTCTCTAACCTCCATCCTACCTCCATCCTCCCCTCCATTTTAAAGATCCCACTGCAAGGGGCAACCAGACCGCTCTCCAGAAACGAGAAACGTCAGGCTGACAGCAAGCCAGATTCACCAGAACCAGACTGTTTAACGGGGACCACCGCAGACAGGTAAGCTCGCACCTCCACTCCCCCCCCCCCCCAGTGATTGTTCCAAGGACTCCGTCTGACCGCCTACGGGGGTCAGGAAAGAATTTTTGCCCCACTGGCGCCTGTGGCTGCTACTGCCGGGGTTTTTTTTCGCCTTCCTCTGGAACAATCAGGAACAACCGTAGGTTAGCATTCCCCTACCTCCGGCCTCCATTTCATTTTTCATGCTATCCTAGGACGCCTACTCAAGATCACAGCCAGACTTCTTTTCTGAGCGGGGACCTTCACCTGAAGTAAAGGTAGCCGGAACAGCCAGCAACCGAATACAACGACTCCTTCCGCATCCATATAGGCATCCCCTGATCAACTTGCGCGCTAATAGCCTCAAGCACGGCGGCAAGTCTGATACCTAGCCCCTCCTCAGAATCAATACCCTGATCAGGATCATCATCTTTAGGCCCATAGTACCATCAACAGCATCCCCAAACCATGTGCCACTTCAAATACTCAGCTGAAGTTCTGCACAGACTAAGGAACATCAACACCACATTGCCATCTTCCATACAAAAAATACTTCAAAGAGAACAACTATTAAAAACCGGACGACAAGCAACTCCCAACCACAGGAAGACATCTACTCAATCACTACAATTAGATTGCGCCTTGATTAACGTCAGGTCTGCAGTCAAACATAGACTGGAAGTACACGACTTCATCATCGAGAACAATGTAGACTGCCTCTTCATCACCGAAAGCTGGTTAACCTCTGACTGCAACACCATCCTCACCGAATTGGTGCCGGAAAACTACAGGATCCTAACCGAACACCGGATAGGGAAAAAAGGAGGAGGCCTAGCAGTGATCTTTAAAGCTCACCTGGATCTCACTAAACCATCATCTCAGAACCCAGTGCCTTTTATGGAAACCCTGACGCTATATCTTCAACCAACACCCAATGACACCACTCATATTCTACTGTGCTACAGACCACCGGGACCAAAGTCCAATCTTCTTTCACCCCTCATGGAATCCTTCGCAATGCACACCCTAAAATTTAAAAATTTTCTGGCACTCAGAGATTTCAACCTTTGGGCAAACAAGCCCAAAGACCCCATCGCAACTGCCTGCATCAATCAACTAGAAGAACTGGGTCTCCAGCAACTGATAAAGACTCCCACGCATGGGTCAGGACACACCATGGACCTCATTTTCAAACAGAACATTGACGTCAACATACTCGACAACATAACACTGCCTTGGACGGATCACCACGCCATCAAATTCAAAATCGCTACCAACATCACCAACGAAAAACGGAATCCTGTAATAACAACGCACTGGACCAGATCGCATAAAAAACTGTACTCCGAATCCTTCAAATCCACTCTGTCCAACAAGATAACTACAATAACCTTAAATCACTCTACGGAGGAAACACTCAACTCCCTGAACAGGGCATTACTGCAATCAGCAGACTCGGTAGCACCAAAACGCAGGGCTCTCATCAGGGAAAAAAACTCTGGATGGTTTAATAGCTCCCTCGCCGTACTAAAGCAAGAACGCAGAAGAGCGGAAAGAACATGGAGAAGAAATCCCACTGAGGAAAACCACTTTAACTACAAAGGTCTCACAGAGAATTATCGGAAAGCAATCTTCAAAGCCAAAAAGGACCACTTCTCATATACAATCTCAACGGCCGCAAACCAACCACGGGAACTGTTTAAACTAGTCAATCAATCAATCAATCCGGTGTGCCTAGAACCCCCAGAAAGTGAATCCCAGGATTACTGTGACAAACTGTCAGATTTTTTCATCAATAAAGTCAAAACCATCAGGGAAACAATTTGTCAGAAGAAAACATCCAACCTTGGCCAGAAAATACATAAAGAGGATGTATGCACCAACATACCGCAACCGCCGAAATGTTCACTATCCCCAATTACCGTAGACACCGCAAAAAACATCATTAATAAACTGCGTGACAGTACCTCACCTATTGACATCATCCCCACAAAACTTTTGAAAGAATGCTCCGATATCGTGGCTCCAACCATAACCCACCTCATAAACCGATCATTCTACGAAGGGATTGTTCCCAGCATCCTCAAACAAGGCATTGTCAAACCTCTACTCAAGAAATCAAACCTGGACCCTCAGGATCCAAACAACCGTAGGCCAATTACAAGCCTCAACTCCATTTCTAAGATCATGGAGAAAGCTGTAGTACATCAGCTACAACTCCACCTGGATACTCACAAACTCCTGGACCCGCTGCAATCAAGCTTCCGCCCGGGTCATGGAACAGAAACAGCACTCCTTAAGATTTGGGACGACGCCCTCGAAGCAGCAGATGACGGAGAGCAGTGTCTCCTTGTACTGCTAGACCTAAGTGCAGTGTTTGATACAGTAGATCAGGGCTCGACAAAACCCGGGCGCCAGGTCACATTTGCGACTAGAATTAGCGACCTGGCGCTTGGGGCAGCACAGCTGGGGGTATCCTGTCTCCGTGGACCCCCCCGGCGTGATCGCGTCGGGCCGCGCCACCGGCGGCCGGTAATTGAGCCCCCGGCTTTGAGGCCTTCTGTGATCCTATGGTTCCTTCTGGAATCTGGCGCCCTCTTGTGGTGGCCGTTGAAATTACAACCAGCAATGCTAATGGGGCTATCTCCTTCCCTTTACATATACATATATATATATATATATATATATATATATATACATATATATACATACATATATATACATATATATATATATATATATATATACACACACACACACACACACACATATATATATATATATATATATATATATATATATATATACACACATATATACATATATATATACACATATACATATATATATATACACATATATATATATACATACATTTATTTTATTTTTTTATTCTAACACCCTAGAGCAGTGATGGCGAACCTCGGCACCCCAGATGTTTTGGAACTACATTTCCCATGATGCTCAACTACACTGCAGAGTGCATGAGCATCATGGGAAATGTAGTTCCAAAACATCTGGGGTGCCGAGGTTCGCCATCACTGCCCTAGAGAGTAAAAAAATGGTGGTCATTGCAATACTGTCTGTCACACATATTTGCACAGTGGACTTACAAGAGCACTTTTTTTGGGGGAAAAATAATTTATTTAATAAAAAAAAATGAGACAACCGTAAAGTTAGCCCAATTTTTTTTTATATTGTGAAAGATAATGTTATGCCGAGTAAATCGATACCCAACATGTCATGCTTCAAAATTGCGCGCGCTCATGGAATGGCGACAAACTTTTACCCTTTAAAATCTCCATAGGCGACATTTAAAAAATTCTACAGGTTGCATGTTTTGAGTTACAGAGAAGGTCTAGGGCTAGAATTATTGCTCTTACTCTACCGATCGCAGCGATACCTCACGTGTGGTTTGAACATGGCTTTCATATATGCGTTCGGTTCTGCACGCAATCTTGGCGGGACAGGGCGCATTTAAAATATATATAATTTTAACTTTTATTTTTATTTTTTTCACTGTTCTTTTAAAAAAAAATGTGTGTCACTTTTATTCCTATTACAAGGAATGTAAAAATCCCTTGTAATAGAAAAAAGCATGACAGGTCCTCTTATATATGAGATCTGGGGTCAGAGAGACTCACATCTCATATTTACACTAAAATGCAATTTAAAAAAAAATTGTCATTTGAAAAAAATAAAACAAATAAAATGTCCCTCTAAGAGCTATGGGCAATGACTTGGAGACAGGTGGGGGGCTGGGGGCTATCTTCCCCTCACTCGTCTCCATGTCAGGCCAGGGACAGGTCCAGATCGCCGTCACGGACCTGGCTCCTAACTTTTTTAGCTGGCTCCTAGATTCCAAGCAAATTTGTCAACCCCTGCAGTAGATCCCAATACTCTACTCGTCCGCCTCACAGAAGTAGCCGGAGTCCAAGACATAGATCTCCAATGGTTCGCGTCCTTCCTAGGAAATCGGTCACAGACAGTGAAACTAGGAAAATTCCTCTCTGAAACTCGGGCAGTCACCTGCGGAGTCCCTCAAGGCTCTCCTTTGTCACCCGTTCTCTTCAACATTTACATTCGCCCACTCCTTCAAATCATCAGATGCTCAGATCTCTGCTTCCACTCTTACGCTGACGACACGCAACTTTATTTCCGGATCAATGGAAAAAAAGATCACCAACAACAACTTCAAAACTGCCTCAAATCAATAGAGAACTGGATGACCAATAACTCCCTCCAGCTGAACGAATCAAAGACAGAGATTCTTATCTTACACCCAAATCACAAGCCCTCAACCAAAACCTCCTGGTCTCCACCAAACGTCTTTGGGCAGACTATCTCCCCAAAGATCAAAGCTCAAATGTCAATGGATGCGTAAATAGGAGCAGTAGTCAGTGGATCTCACCATCTGCTACGCATGCTTCGCAGACTCATCCCTTTTATCCCAAAGAATGACAAGTGGTAGTTGGAACAATCATTAATTCAACACTGGACTACGCAAACTCGCTTTACATAGGATTACCACAATATCAACTTGCGCGATTACAACTGATCCAAAACACGGCGGCAAGGCTGATAACAGGAAAAAAACCCTGGGAATCCATCTCTCCTTCGCTGAGGAGCTTACATTGGCTAACCGTAAAAAATCGGATTACGTTCAAGACCCTTTGCCTCCCCCACAAATGCGTGCATAGAGAAGCTCTGCAATACCTAATGGAGAAAATAAATCATTACACACCAAACCGCAGTCTTCGATCAGCCAACAAAAACCTCCTCCTCGTGCCCAAAGCCTGGTATAAATCCAAGGGGGATCAGAGATTCGCTGTCCAAGGGCCTCGGCTATGGAATGCTCTACCAATCAACATCCGCCTGGAAGAAAATCACCTGGCTTTTAGGAAAAAACTCAAGACCTTCCTCTTTTAGCAGATGATCAAAGCTTGCCACAGCGCCTAGAGGCGATTCAGTTCGCATTGTGCGCTATACAAATATTTCATTCATTCATTCATTCATAAAGTCTCTAACATCCACCAGCTCTGTGATGTTGTCATGGAGAAGTGGAAGAGGACTTCAGTGGCAACCTGTGAAGCTCTGGTGAACTCCATGCCCAAGAGGGTTAAGGCAGTGCTGGAAAATAATGGTGGCCACAAAATATTGACACTTTGGGCCCAATTTGGACATTTCATTTTCACTTAGGGGTGTACTCACTTTTGTTGCCAGCGGTTTAGACATTAATGGCTGTGCGTTGAGTTATTTTCAGGGGACTGCAAATTTTCACTATTATACAAGCTTTACACTTACTACTTTACATTGTAGCAATGTGTAATTTCTTCAGTGTTATCTCATGAGAAGATAGAATAAAATATTTACAAAAATTTGATGGGTGTGAGATACTGTATTTATGAAATTTTTATTTATATTTATTATTATTGGTGGTGATCAGCGAATTTTAGCAGAACTGTGACATTGCAGCGGACAAATCTGACGCTGAGTGACACTATTTGGGGACCAGTGACATTATTACGGGGGGGGGGGGGCATCAGGCACAATGAAAGGGTAAAATGTGCTCCCTGGGAGTGCTTACTAACTGTGTGGGGGGTGCTTTGGCTGTGAGAAGACAGAAATCCGTGTTCCTGCTTAGCAGAAACACAGGATCTATGTCTCCCCTACTAGTAGACTGCCGTTCTGCCTCTCCCATAAACGAACAGCAGGTCCTGCTGGACATCGGATCCAGTGATTGGCTTCTGCAGTGTCCAAACATAGCGGGAGTGGGTCGCCAGCAGCGTGCACACGTACCCCAGACTGAAAGTGTCAGACCAAGTACATCGTTTTAATCCCTGTTTGGTAAAGATAATCCTTGTTCTGTAGAGACGGTCCTTGTTATACAGAGAGTCCTTGTTATACAGAGATGGTCCCAGTTATATAGAGATGATCCTTGTTAAAGAGACAGTCCTTGTTCTGTAGAGATGGTCCTTGTTATACAGAGACGGTCATCGTTCTATAGAGATTGTCATGTAAAGACAATCCTTGTTCTTTAGACATGGTCTTAGTTATATATATATAGAGAGTCAGTCCTTGTTCTGTAGAGATTGTTCTGTTTAGATGTCTGTCATTTTTTTTACTGATTGTGCTGAGGTTTATATGTGTCTGTGGGCAGTGGTGTATTTAGGTTTTGTGCTGCCCTAGACCTGACTCGTGCACCCCTAATTTAAATATGACCCACCCCTTCCTGTCAATACCACACCCCTTCCTGCTTAAGACCCCCTGTCATCTGTAAACCACACCCCTTCCTCTTTAGGCTCCAGCTTTTCCTCTTAGAGCTCCACCTCTTCCTCTCTGAACTAGAACGATTTCAAACCGGCAATGCAGTCTGACTTCAGGGGCGATTTGACAGACATCTGTGAAGTCGCCAAAAGTAGTACAGGAACTACTTTCGGGAATCAGTGCAGTGCCGCAAAGTCGGCGTCGCACCGATTCTGTGCCCATTAATGCAGCCTCACCAGTGCCCATCAGTGTAGCCTCACCAGTGCCCATCAATGCAGCTTTACCTGTGCCCATTAATGCAGCTTCACCAGTGCCTATCAATGCAGCCTCACCAGTGCCCATCAAAGCGGTCTCACCAGTGCCGCCTCATCAGTGCCCGTCAAAGCAGCCTCACCAGTGCCCATCAGTGCCACCTCACCAGTGCCCATAAGTTCAGCCTAACTAGTGCCCATCAGCTCAGCCTCAGTGCAAATGAGCGCAGCCTCATTAGTGCCCATCAGCGCAGCCTCATTAGTGCCCATCGGCGCAGCGTCATCAGTGCCCATCAATGCAGCCTCACCAGTGCCCATCAAGCGCAGCCTAATTAGTGCCCGTCAGCGCAGCCTCACCATTGCCCATCAGTGCAGCCTCATTAGTGCCCATCAGCTCAGCCTCATCAGTGGTCATTAGCATAGCCTCATCAGTGCCGATCAATGCAGCCTCAACAGTGCCCATCAATTCAGCCTCATCAGTGCCCATTAATGCAACCTCACCAGTGCCCATATTTCTGCCTCCACTGGCTGTCAATTGCCACATTGCATCCTTCCCACGGGCAGTTCACACTGCCTTTCTGCGAACTGCTGCAGGTGTCATTACAGAGTTAATGACACCCTCAGTTCACAGATCGCAGTGCGAACTATGGATTCCTACAGGAATATTATCGCATAGATGAGAACACCCATGCAATCTGATTCCAGTGCGGGGAAATACAAGTCCCTGCACCTTTTTCTTTGCAAATCCAATGCGAGTTCAGCCATACAACTGTATGGCTGAACTCGAATTGCTCAAACATTGCATGTGATAGGCATCTGAGGTGCAGGTGCAAATGACATGCGATGTCTGAGATCGCACAAGTCTGAACATAGGCTTATACCAGAAGCACCAGCCTGCAGATGTTAAGCTATAAAGAGTTAACTATTTAGGTAAGCAGCAGTGTACATGTGTCCATTGAAGCAGAACAGAGAAGCACAGTCCTCCCCTTACCAGACCCAGTGAAACTACAGCAGTGATACCTCTGGCTGGAAGATCGTTCACTCTGGAGTCCCTGGTGGTGACTCTGTCAGTAGTGTAGCATGTCTTACCCTGGCAGTGGCTTAGTCTCTCTCTGGTGGCACTGAGCAGCATGGGGCTCTCTCTGGTGGCGTTGGGCAGCGTGGCACTCTCTTGCTTCCGCCCAGCACACTTCTCGTTCGTTGTCCTGTAGCACTCTCTCCATCATTTTTCCAGGCTGCAGTCTCTCAATCTCTCTTTATCGAGCTGTAACCTTCTCCCTATGGAAAATGGGGCTGCCAATCTTTGGGACTACATTTCCTATGATGCTCTAGTTTACTTTAATTGGCCCTCAGTTATGGCCAATGGGAAAGGAATGGAGTGGGCAGGAAGCTGGGAGCGGGGAACCTAGTGAGAGCCGCTGTCTCGTCTCCTTGACAGGAGAAAGGAGGGGGGTGAGCGTGGTCACCTCTGACAGCCCACAGCTCACCTTTCTCTTGTCACAGTACTGCAGAGTTCTCTGCTGTATGGAGCAGGGAAACTCGGCACACTACACTGATGGGGGGGGGGGGCTTGACAGCACATTGATGGTGTCACCCCACTGGCAGGTGGTACCTGGGTGCGGGCTGCCCAGACTCATTTAGTGATGCCACTGTGCTAAATTTAACAGTGCTGATCCAATCCCTGATTCCAGGGTGGGGCACTTGACCCCCATGCCCCTACCTGCGGATGCCCATGGCTGTGTGTTGAGTTATTTTGAGGGGACAACAAATTTACACTGTTAAACAAGCTGTACACTCACTACTTTAGACTGTAGCAAAGTGTCATTTCTTCAGTGTTGTCACATGAAGAGATATATTAAATACTTACAAAAATGTGAGGGGTGTACTCACTTTTGTGAGATACTGTGTGTATGTGTGTGTGTGTGTGTGTGTGTGTGTGTGTGTGTGTGTGTGTGTGTATATATATATATATATATATATATATATATATATATATGAAGAATTGTAAAAAATTCAAAAACAAATGCATCATTTGATAGTTTGATAGTATTTTTTTGTGCTTAATGTAATCCAACAAGTATGCAATACCTTGTACTCACATTTTATCACATAGTTACTCTAAAGGGTCAGTAAGTGGATGAATGTAAATTTGGCATCTTTAGCGATACAGTACTTCTGCTTAGGGGATTCCTACAATAAATTCCTGCACAGGTCCTAGAAGTAATGCAGCTAAGAATAGGTAACATGGAAACATTTTCACATTTAAGTCAAGAAGATACACATCAGTTAATTTCTCGTTTCTACATAATACAAAAGTATATAATGTTCTTGCATTTTAATAGGGAAGAAATATGTGCAGTGGTAATGCTGGGTACATGACAGGTTTCCGAGGGGCTGCTGCTCAGGTCTTTGGGCTCCTGTGGATTTCATTTTCTGAAGTACTGAGGCTACTTAATCTCACTGCTGAGAATGTGAAATTGACTTTTACAGGTGAGGGAGAAGCCTGGTGAAATAGATCAGGGATGGTGACACCCGTGAATCCCACCACTGACTGCAGACATTCATCTAATACATCTGGTTCGAGTTCCTAAGGTGGACCACCTACCAATGTTTAAGGCTCCTGTTGTACCTGGCTGTATAGGAGTACATTGCTCCTGAAAAATGTGCCTGAAAATGGAGCCTGTGTATACTATATATACACTACTGTGCAAAAGTTTTAGGCAGGTGTGAAAAAATTATGCAAATAAGGGGTGTTTTCAGAAATAGAAGTGTTAATAATTTATTAGTATCAATTATCAAAATGGAAAGTAAATGAACAGAAGAGAAATCCGAAGGCCCTAATACAGAGACAATGGAAACTAAAGAAAACTCCAGTAATAAAATATTGGATTAGAGAAGTAGATAAAATTAGATTGATAGAAGAAGTAATATCTTTGCAAAATGACTCCAGACAGAGATTTTATAGAACTTGAAGAGGCTGGCTTGAGTTTAAACAATCGGAGACTCATGCCCCGTACACACGAGCGGACTTTTCGACGGACTAGGTCCGACGGACTTTCGGCGGAGTTCCGATGGACTTTCCGAATGAACGGACTTGGCCACACAAAATCACACCAAAGTCCAACGGATTCAAACGTGATGACGTATGACCAGACTATAATAAGGAAGTTCATAGCCAGTAGCCAATAGCTGCCCTAGCGTCGGTTTTCATCCGTCAGACTAGCATACACACAACGGATTTCTCGATAGGAACTGGGTCCGGTGGAGTTCCGGCGAAAAAATTTTAAACTTTTTCTAAAGTCCGTCAGATTTTTGGACAGCAAAGGTCCGATGAAGCCCACACACGATCGAATTGTCAGACGGATTTGCTCTGTTGGACCTTTGCTGTCAAAAAGTCTGGTCGTGTGTACGTGGCATA
The DNA here is from genome assembly GCF_037356315.1 of Lithobates pipiens. NCBI lineage: Eukaryota > Metazoa > Chordata > Amphibia > Anura > Ranidae > Lithobates > Lithobates pipiens. The sequence goes on along the minus strand of NW_027507903.1, from coordinate 201,691,739 downwards.
ACTTAAACCATATGAGAGATTAAAGTACTGTCTGGGGTGGATGTTTGGGGGGGTTGCCCCCCTTTTTTTTATTTATTTATTTTTTTACTACTTAAAGTGGTTGTAAACCCTTACAAACCACTTTGACCTACAGGTAAGCCTAGATTAAGATTAAGATTAAGGCTTACCTGTAGGTCAAAGAAATATCTCCTAAACCTATACGGTTTAGGAGATATTTACCTGAAGACAGCCACCGCTGTCTACGGCACATGCGCCGTAGACAGCGGCGTGCAGGCGCACTGGGTAAGCCACAGATCGCGGCGACATGCTGCAAGTGTCGGCTCCCGTGCGCATGCGCGGGAGTGACGTCATCACTGCTCCGGCAAATCACAGCGCCGGAGCAGCGAGACCCACGGAGACCCACCAAGAAGATGGACGCTCGGAACTACAGGGGACATCGGTGACTTTGCTGGCTCCTTTGTCAGGTAAGTGACACATAATGGACTACTATGCGATGCATAGTAGTCCATTATGCTTTACCTTTGCAGGGAATCAAAGAGGAAGTAAACCCATCAGGGTTTACTTCCTCTTTAAGGGGGTAGGGAAGTAAAAAGGGGAGCCGGTATCAATAAAATTAAGTAGGGAAGAGGTGGGGTAAAGGGCCGCCGAATTAGGGTGGAACTAGAGTTGTGGCCTTAAGTGCGACCATCTCTGAATCCACCCCTTAATTGAACTTAATTCAACTTAAATATCATTTTTAGGTCACTTGTTTAAAATTATTGGGGTAAGTGGGATTGAGGTTATAGGAGAAGGGGAAGAGGGCAACACAGAATTAGGGTGGGATGGGAGGATGACCTTCCGTGCATCCTCCGGAGATCCACCCCTTAATTTAAATGTAATTATAATTTTTTTAGGTACACAGGGATAACATTATGGGAATATTATAGGTGGGATGGGGGGGGGTATTTATTTTCTCTTCCTCTCCCTCCTCAGACCCCCCTTTTAAAAGTTGAACATAGGAAGGGGTAACCTCAGAATAAGTATTATATGTTCATCTATAGGCAATGGCAAAACTCTATGATTTATATACTTTGGGAATGGTATGTGTTTATGGTTTATGTTTATTGTGATGTAAATGGTTTTTTTTTTGTTTTTTTTTCTCTTTCTCTCCCTCCTCAGACCCCCCTCGTAAAGGTTGAATAAAAGAAAGGGGGAACCTCAGAATAAGTATTATATGTTCATCTATAGGAAATGGCAATACTCTATGATTTATATACTTTAGGAATGGTATGTGTTTATGTATTATGTTTATTGTAAATGATTTGTATTTTTGTATGTTGAGAATTGTTATTTTTTTGTTTTTTTTATGTTATGTACTATGTTTGTCTCCTTGTTTTAAAAAAAAAAAATAATAAAAATGATTGAAATTCAGAAGAGAAATCCAAATTAAATCAATACTTGGTGTGACCACCCTTTGCCATCAAAACAGCATCAATTCTTCTAGATACAATTGCACACAGTTTTTTAAGGATCTCTGCAGGTAGGTTGTTTCAAACATCTTGGAGAACTAACCAAAGATCTTCTGTGGATGGTGGGTTCCTCAAATCCTTCTGTCTCTTCATGTAATCTCAGGCAGAGTTGATGTTGTTGAGATCAGGGCTCTGTAGAAGCTAAACCATCACTGCATCTATGGTTCCCAACCTTGTCCAATCAATGGTGTCCTCAATGCTGACAAATACAGGCATGATGAATAAGTATCTGCCTGTCTTTCTCAACATTAAGGACACCATTGATTGGACAAGTTTGGGGACCATAGACGCACTGGTTAGCAAAGGAAACCTAATGCAGAAGATTAAAGGCACATCGTGTTTACTTTCCTTCAACATCAAAAGATGTCCAGCAGTGCCATCATCACAGAATTGGAAAAAAACTGTGGGACCCAGGTACACCCAGGTTGAAGGGAAGTAAGTATGTGTCTTTCATCTGCTGCAATAAGTTTCCTTGGCCAACCACTGCATCTATGGTCCTCAAAAATAAAATAAAAGTGTAGGACCTGGTATAGATTTCCCCATACCAGACCCTTAATCTGAGCATGCAGCCTGGCTGGCAAGGAAAATGGGTGGTGGGGGGTTGAGTATGTACCCCCCCCCCCAAACCATGCCAGGCCACATGCTCTTATGCCACAACCCTGGCTGGTGGTCATGGGGATCTGTGGGTGAGAGTCTTACTGGAGTTTGGAAAATATAAAATAGATATGAATCTCTATTGAATAGAAATATGAGGGCTCCTAGATATTGACCCAACCCCAGAAAAAGTCTAACCTAGAAATAAAGACACCCAAACATTTGACAAGTCCTTTATTAAGATAAAAAAATTGTCCCTCGTAAATTCATTGTCAATAACATACACCACTGCCACCGAATTACTGAAATTAAAATCCTGATGGACCCAGCACACAGAACCAATCGAATTGGTACTTTTTGCCACATTACAACTCCCCATGCTGTCATCCTCTATATAAGGCTAGGGGCAGGTATAAAAGTGACATTATTGACAACATAGGGCCAGTGACTATATTTGGGCAGTTATTTTACTGTTATCTGTGCCCCTTTGTTTATGTGGCTGTGGAATCTTGCTTCATTAAGAATCATTGACAGTGGGAAGCTGTCATATATAGAAGCAGCAGGAATACCTCTTCTATATAAGATATTCGACTCCTGTCAAACAGGGGGCCAAATAGGTAAAACTGTGGTCATGTGATCATAAACAGTGGTCTTCATGCGGCCCTTTGCTTCTACTAACCCATGCTTTAGGGCACTGTTCCTCCCACTGATACAAGGCACTATTTCTTCTACTGACATCAATGATGAGGCACCATTCTTTCTACTGAAAACAATCATAGGGCGCTGATACCCAATGGGCACTAACACCCAATGATTGGGCACTATTCCTCCCACTGATAGAAAATGATAAAACACTGTTCCTCTCACTGATACCAATGATGGAGCACTAGCCCTCCCACTGACACCAGAGATAGGGCACTTTTCCTTTCATTGATAACAACAATGGGGCATAATTAATATTTGTTATTCCCACTGACCACCAAGGCATTGTTTTTTCCCATTGATGTTGGAGCATTTTCTACTCCCATTGGCCATAGTGTGGCACCCTTAAGTTTGAAGGACTGTAAATCGGCCCTTTGTTTAAAAAGTTTGGACACCCTCTCATCTTAATGACCAAACAACCAAAGTTTGGTCCCAGCCTAGGTTCAGACCAAACCATCAGCTCATCCCTAGTTATAACCCCTGTCAGTATTTTTTTTTTTCTGTATGCCATTAGAGAAAGTTTCCTTCACTTCCTGTCCCATAACCAAAACAGGAACTAAGAGGAAAATCCTCCAAAATGAGGGATTCCCTGGTTGTCACCAGGATAGCCAGAACTAGTATCCATATTTAAAGATTAACCCTCTACTCCTGTTCTGGTGACAACCCAAAACTTGGTATTTTCTTTCACTTTCATGTGAAAAACAGCAAACAGGACAAATAGAGAGGATGATTCAACTTAATGGGGGCACAGACAGTAATAAACACTTGGCAGGTGCTGTAATCCCTCTCAACCCTATCCAAAAATGTCTTTAGTTATACTTTAACTGAAGTACTGAAGATAAACTCTCCACCCTATCCAAAAATATCCTTAGCTATACTTGGATTGAAGAAGATAGAAAGTTATTTTAAAAAAAACATTAGTAAGTCTAATTTGAGGAAAAAGTGGTTGTAAAGTTACATGTATTAATTACTTTGATTCTCGCTGTTTTAGGTTCCTGTTCAGTACAGTGTGTGTTTTCCAAAAATTATAATGCTAAATGCCTTCTTTGCAGAGCCCTGCTGTGCTGTCATGTGACCTCCCTCTGCTTTCCTACCTGAGTAGTGAGTACAGTGGGAGGGGCTAAGATTCCCCTCTGATGAATACAAGCTGGCAAAGGCAGGGCAAACAGAGAGGATCAAAGTAATTAATACATGTTCATAGCTGCCAACAGTCAGGATTTTACTGGGACATTCACGAGTAGGGATGAGCTGGGTGTTCGAGTCTATGGCATGTTTGACTCGAACACCGGGTGTTTCGCCCGTTCAGCAAAACCCGAACTTTATGGGCCGTTCACGCCATATCCGAGTGGCGCTCACATCCCACAATGCACTGCGGCGTCACAGTGCATTGCTGGCTGATGATTGGCCAAGCATGCACTATGACCCGCATGCTTGGCGAATCACAACGCCGGCAGTGAGGAGAGCCATAATTGGCCACAGGCAGGATGTCTGTGGCCAATTATAGCTCAGGGGTTTAGTACACACCCTACACTATATAAGGCCACCTGCGGAGCAGCCTTGCGTAGTGTGTTGCGGCAGCTCATAGAGACAGTGTCTTCATTTCTTTTGAACCTAGTGCAATAACAGTCGGTGTATTGTGCCCCTCTGCACAGTGTACACCTGAAGCTACCCCAATTGCTCATGTTGTTCTAGTCCTATACCACAGGCAGCTGTAGCAGTTAGAGTCATTGTGTTGTGCCACCTGCACAGTGTACACCTGAAGCTACCCCAATTGCTGGTGTTGTTCTAGTCCTATACCACAGGCAGCTGCCACAGTTATAGTCGGTGTATTGTGCCACCTGCACAGTGTACACCTGAAGCTACCCCCAATTGGTGGTGTTGTTCTAGTCCTATACCACAGGCAGCTGCAGCAGTTACAGTCCGTGTATTGTGCCACCTGCACAGTGTACACCTGAAGCTACCCCAATTGCTTGTGTTGTTCTAGTACAGTGATGGCGAACCTTGGCACCCCAGATGTTTTGGAACTACATTTCCCATAATGCTCTTGCACTCTGCAGTGCAGTGAGCATCATGGGAAATGTAGTTCCAAAACATCTGGGGTGCCAAGGTTCGCCATCACTGTTCTAGTACTATACCACAGGCAGCTGCAGCAGTTACAGTAAGTGTATTGTGCCCCCTGCACAGTGTACACCCGAAGCTACCCCAATTTCTGGTGTTGTTCTAGTCCTATACGGCAGGCAGCTGCAGCAGTTATAATCGATGTATTGTGCCCCCTGCACAGTGTTCACCTGAAGCTACCCCAATTGCTCATGTTCTTCAGATCCTATACCACAGGCAGGCAGCTGCAGTAATTGCAGTTGGTGTACTGTTTCATCTGCTGGTTCCTGTTCAGTACAGTGTGTGTTTTCCAAAAAATTATAATGCTAAATGCCTTCTTTGCAGAGCCCTGCTGTGCTGTCATGTGACCTCCCTCTGCTTTCCTACCTGTGTAGTGAGTACAGTGGCCCCCACCAGTGGGCCATGATCAGGGATGCATGCACTGTCCTGTCACCATTTGAGGAGGCCCCCAAGGATGGTGAGCAGTGACAATGCATGCCTCAGTGACACTGTACCTCTTGTCGACCTGTTGGAGCATACACTGCGTGGAATAATGGACAGGGCACTTGAGGCAGAACAGAGGCAGGAAGAGGAGGACTTCCTTGCCTCTCAAGGCCCCCTTTATCCAGACAGTGTTCCTGCTGTCCCGCCGATCACACAGGAAGAGGATGAGGAGGAGGAAGAGGAAGAGGAGGATTGTGTCAGCATGGAGGTGGAGCCTAGCACTCAGCATCAGCAGCAGTCTTTAAGGGATGATTTACAGTCCCAAGAAACCCATGGACTTGTACGTGGCTGGGAGGAGGTGGCTGCTGATCATGTCGTCCTTAGTGACCCAGAGGACTCCGGACCGAATGCCTCAGCTAACCTATGCTGCATGACCTCCCTGATCCTGCAAAGCCTGCGGAAGGATCCTCGTATTCTTCGGATCAAGGAGAGGGATCATTACTGGCTGGCAACTCTCCTTGATCCATGATACAAGGGTAAGGTTGCGGACCTTATCTTGCTGTCACTGCAAGGGGGAGCAGAGGATGAGACATCTCCGGGAGACCTTGCAGAAAGGTCTGTGCAACACGTTCCCAGAGACTGGGAGGTTACAAATTCCTGGTCCTGAACAACATGTTACTGAGGCTTCGGTCAGTCACAAAAGGAGCGGTGAAGAAGGTGGCCGTTTGACCGATGGGTTCAGACAATTTTTTAGTCCGCAGCCCCAAGGTATGATCGGTTCCAGCAACCATCGCCAGCGTCTGATTTACATGGTGCAGGAATACCTAGGGGCAAGGTCAGACTTGGACACCTTTCCCACCAAAAATCCTCTGGGTTACTGGGTCTTGAGGATGGATCACTGGCCAGAGTGTGCACAGTATGCAATTGAGCTACTGGCCTGTCCTGCATCCAGTGTTCTTTTGGAACGCACATTCAATGCTGCTGGAGGCTTTGTAACCAATCACAGGGTGTGCCTGTACACCGACTCTGTTGATCAACTGACCTTCATAAAGAGGAATCAGTCTTGGATCACCCCCAGCTACCAAGCACCGGAAGCTGATGTAAACAAATATTTTTTTTTAAATGTCACATCCCTTCAAGACTGCCTATGCTGATGCTGAGTGACTATCCTGTTATGATGACTGACTATTCTCTTCCTAGTCAATGATCCTGCTGATAGCTTGGAAGAACATTTTTGGTTCTGGGTGCCCCCACCAGTGGCTAAGGCCAAATTTTTCAGCCCCTGTTTAACAGGGGCATGTAATTACAATTTTTGATGCAAACTTTGCAGCAGGGCTCATTCCTGCACTCCAACTAGAGTATCTGTGAGAGGTTGCAGTGTTGTGGCACCAGTACCAGTGCCTAAGGCCCAATTTTTCAGCCCCTGTCTAACAGGGGCGTGTAATTACAATTTTTGATGCAATGCTTTGCAGCAGGGCTCATTCCTGCACTCCAACTAGAGTATCTAGGAGAGGTTGCAGTGTCATGGCACCAGCACCAGTGCCTAAGGCCCAATTTTTCAGACCCCGTTTAACAGGGGCATGTAATTACAATTTTTGATGCAATGCTTTGCAGCAGGGCTCATTCCTGCACTCCAACTTATGTATCTGGGAGAGGTTGCAGTGTTGTGGCACCAGCACCAGTGCCTAAGGCCCAATTTTTCAGCCCCTGTTTAACAGGGGCGTGTAATTACAATTTTTGATGCAATATTTTGCAGGAGGGTTCGTTTCTGCGCTCAACTACAATATTTGTGAGTGGTTGCAGTGTCGTGGCACCAGCACCAGTGCGTAAGGCCAAATTTTTCAGTCCCTGTTTAACAGGGCATGTAATTACTATTTTTGATGCAATACTTTGCAGCGGGGCTCATTCCTGCTCACCAACTAGAGTTTCTGTGAGGTGTTGCAGTGTTGTGGCACCAGTGCCTAAGGCCCAATTTATGTAATTACAATTCTTGACATAATATTTCACAGCAGTACCTGTTCCAGCGCCCACCGAGAGTAACTGTGAGGACTTACAGTGTTAGCTAGCACCACCACCACCACCACCAAAGGCCCAATTTTTTTACCACTGTTCAACAATGGTATGTAATTACAATTCTTGATATAATAGTTCACAGTAGGTTCCAGCGCCCAGCAAGAGTCACTTTGAAGTGAGATGAAAAAAGACGGGCGGCAAAAAAAATGATACAGGGGTGATAACCCTTCCCTTAATTTTCCAAAAAGCTTAAAAAGAGATTTTTTGACTGGAGCTACACTTTAAAAATTTACCACTTCAAAATTACAAACAGATTCTGCTTAACACAACAAACCTGCACAGTCCCTGTCTTGTTTGCACTGCCTGTATACTGCTGTTCTGAGTATATAGGGCCTGGGGGCCCCATGCCTTTGCTTTTTTTTATTTGGGTATGGGGTTCCCCTTAATATCCGTACAAGACCCAAAGGGGCTGGTAATGGGCAGGGGGGCTACCCATGCCATTTTTCTCAATGATTTTCATCCGTATTGCCAGAACCAGACATTACATTAAAACCGCAAGCAGTTTTAAATGACTTTTTTTACGTTAGAAATGTAATTTTGTGCAGGGACTGTTCTAAACATGGGAAACACGTGCCACTTCACAGACATACTATAGACACCCCCCAGGCACGATATTTAAAGGAATAATTCACTTTTTTTTCACTTTAAGCGTCATTAAAATCAGTGCTCCTGAAAAAACAACAGTTTTTAAAAGTTTTTTTTGCATTGATACATGTCCCCTTGGGCAGGAGCCGGGTCCCAAAACCCTTTTTGGGACAATAACTTGCATATTAGCCTTTAAAATTAGCACTTTTTATTTCGAACGTTTGAGTCCCATAGACTTTAATGGGGTTCTAAAGTTCGTACAAATTTTCGTTCCGTTTGAAGGTTCTGGTGCAAACCGAACTGGGGTTTGTTCGGCTCATCCCTACTCCCTACACAAGGTGAGGTGACATCACATACAGGGGGTCATTCTTTAACACAGAGCTCTCCAAACTACACCCACTGCAACAATTTATCTGGAACTGTGTTGTAAAGGAGGCTCTGATAGAAGAGGGAATTCTGATGTAAGGAGGAAACTGATGCATAGTTGCCAACAGTCCCAATTTTCTGGGGAAATTCACAGAATGCAGATCTATGTCCTAGTCAGATTGTGTCCGGGAAGTATCCTGGAAAATTGGCTTTGTCCCGACTCCCAAATTGCCTCTTAGGTCACTCTGATTCCCCGTAACAAGGCCGCAACTTCTGTCCGTTAAAACATGGACGCGGCCCAACTTTACAACTGCACATGCGCTGCTCAGGCAAGCTTGGCCATTTGGGCTTGTGCAGGGGGGATGCACAAGGACATCACGGTGCCGTCCTTCAGCATGCCCCCCGGAGACACTGGTGAATCAGTGGCCAGGCTGTGAGCGGAGCAGTCCAGGGACAGATTGGGACATGACAGGACTGAAGGTTGTCATCGCCCCCATCTGTACATGTACACAGGTCCTCCTCATTGCTCTGTGCTATCATCTGTGTCCTTGGCCTCTGTCTCCATCTCTTGTAGTAGGTCTGCAGTCTCTTGTAGCGTGTCTGCACACTCTCTGACCATCTCTTGTTTCATGTCTGCACACTCTCTGACCATTTCCTGTATCATGTCCGCACACTCTCTGACCATCACCTGCTGCATGTCCACACACTCTTTGGCCATCTCCTGTATCATGTCCGCACACTTTCTGACCATCTCCTCTATCATGTCTGCACACTCTCTGACCATCTCCTGTATCATATCCACGCATTCTCTGACCCTCTTCTATCATGTCCGCACACTCTCTGATCAACTCTTGTATCTGTTTGATGGGATCTGCCTGGGGGGATGGTGTTGTGTCTTTATCTGCTGATTTTTTAATTTTCTGGCATACACATATTGCTATTGTGGTGTAGGATCTGGGCCTGCTGTCTCTCCATCCCTCTTTTTTTCCTACTTTCTTTCCTTCTCTCTCCTTCCCTCCCCATTTCTCTTTGTCTTTCTTTCTCTCTCTCTCCCTCTGTTTTGCTTTCTCTATATTCATCTCTTTCTTTCTCTCACTCTCTCCCTTTTTCTATCTTTCTTTCTCTTTCCCTCTCGATTTCTTTCTCTCTCTCCCTCTCTCTTTTCCTCCTTTTCTCTCTCTCTCTCGCTTTCTCTGTTTCTTTCTCTATCCCTCTTTCTCTCTTTCTCTCTCCCTCTTTCTCTCTTTCTTCCTCTCTCCCTCTTTCTCTCTTTCTTCCTCTCTCCCTCTTTCATTCTCTCTCTCTCCATCCCTCTCTTCCTTCTCCCTCCATCCCTCTTTCATCTCAGACTCTAGCCACACCCCCTTTAAGCCACGTCCAATATTTAGCATAGTTTAAACCACGCCTATATTTCCCCACTACACGCGCCACATTTTTCTACTCCAGCTAGACCATGCCTACAAATGAATTCCCCACCCTTAATTAAAATTATACTCCGCCTATAGACGAAAAACAGTGCCCCTAAAACGTTTTTGAGAACGTAGGCAACTATGCATGTTTCTTTACAAGCACTGGAACAGCTGCAGGGAATAGAATTACACAGACATGAGAGGGGCAGGGAGGAGATCAAGTTCTCACACACACAGAACTGACAGGCCGAGGGGGTGTGGGAGATGTAGAGATGCTGAGGAGAGAGCAGGACGACAGAGGCACGTAAACTGACCATGGTATCCTGGATCAGCATATAGACATATATACAGGTGTATGTGGGGGGCTGACATGTATACAGGTGTGTAGGGGGGCTGATAAATATACAGGTGTGTGTGGGGGGCTGGCATATATACAGGTGTGTGGGGGGCTGGCATATGTACAGTTGTATGTGGGGGGCTGGCATTTGTAAAAGTGTGTGAGGGAGGGCTGACATAAATACAGGTGTGGGGGGGCTGACATATACAGGTGTGTGGGGGGGGGGCTGACATATATAAAGGTGTGTGTGGGGGGGTTGGCATATGTACAGGTGTGTGTGTGTGGGGGTCTGGTGTATGTACAGGTGTGTGGGGAGCTGACATATATGCAGGTGTGTGGGCGGGCTGACATATATACAGGTGTTTATGTGTGGGGGCGGATGTATATACAGGTGTGTGGGGGGGCTTACATATATACAGGTGTGTGGGGGGCTGACATATATACAGGTGTGTGTGGGGGGGGACTGACATATATGCAAGTGTGTGTGCAAAGATGCGGCTTGCAGCACTTTTTGTACCATCCTGCAAGTCCACCGCTCCAGTGTGAAACCACTCAGGCTTTCATTCTGGAAAGACAGGAGAGGCTCTTTACAGGTGCTATGCATTCGCTATTTTTAGCGCTGTAGCGCCTGGAAAGCGCCTCAGTGTGAAAGTAGTCTAACTGTGATAAGAATAATGACACCAGAAAGCCACTTGGTTTCTTTTTTTTTTAATAAGGTTGAGAAAATGGAACGATTGTTCAGAAAGTGTATCCATGATATATATTCCTGACTGCTTTATCATATATTGTATTTTATAGCAGCGGTGATGCCTGAACTGTGATCCCAGTTGAATTGCTTAGAAGGCCGAAAATATTGTATTCGGATAACTGTATGAGACTAATACATGTAATGATGGAAATTTCTTTATTTTTATTTGCATTTGTTATTTGTTTTTTCCACAAGTCCACATTTATGTTGTACATTACAGAGCAAGCTACCCATGAAAAATGGCAGTGGTAGTTGGGACAGGTAATATTGCTGGAGGGGGAACAACTGCAGCAAGTTAAAGTGGTATTAAACAGAAAAAACAGAAATGTAACATAGGTTAGTTTACCATTTCTTAGATGTGTTGGCTGTATTCACATTTTATGTGTTTAGGCTTTTGTTTTTTTATTTTCACCTGGTGATCAGTAAGTCTGTATTTTTCCACTTCATTTAACAGATCAAACAATCCAGCAAAAGCAGCAGTTAGAGGTTTCAGATAAACCATTTACCACTGACAGGTTTGCTTATTATAGTCAGCTCTTGTTCATTTATTGTATGTATACCTTTGTCCCAAAAGCAAAAAAACAAACTGTTTCTGTTAGCTTGTTCTCAGCTTTAATTTGTTTTAATCAAGTACATCAATCTGCTAGTGCCTCTAACATTACCCACTCTACAGGTTGACAATACTGCGCTCCAAGGGTGTCTCTGTTGCTCCTTCATCCAGAGTGGAGACACCCTGAGCCAGATGCAGTGTTATTGGCTGGATGGCCAGGTGAATATAATGGGGGGGGGGGGGGGTTGGGGTTGGGGGGAGTCCTTAACAAATAAACAAATGCATCCACTTTTTATTGCGGATTTTAATATTATAATACCATAATGCCACAAAAAATATATAGGAATCAAAGATTAGATTTTGTTTTGTTTTTTGTTTGTTTGTTTTTTGTGGTCCTTTAACAAGTCAGTAAACATGAGCAACATTTTGTGTAGATGATCTCTTATCTGATGTCGGGTTACATTTGACCACTAGGTGGAACCTGTATGATTGACAATAGTTTAAGTGTTGACAGTTGTAAAAGCAACAGTTGCAAATGTGTACAAACTTGGTGGACATATATTCCATCCAATTCTTGTTAAAGCGGATGGGTTTTCGGATTGGCCCCTGTATGGCAGTATCAATCCATAGTAAATGCCTTCCAATGCGGATTATGGTGAGATCATTATGTATATCTCTATAGGCCTTGTTTGGTATTGTTTTTGTTTTGTGTTGACATCTGCACATCCTTTCACTAAGCATGTATTCATGCTGTTTTATTTTGGCCTGATAATAGAACCCCTATAGATTAGATGTGAGATGGAGGCAAAGAGTAGCCGTAAGGCAATGCTCGCTTCCATAGAGAATATCGACTTACTAAATAATGATCACATTTCAAACCTCCTCGTGCTGTCCTGATTACAGTCAATGAGTGGCAAATGGTTGTGTGTACTTTTTATGAACAGTATACAATAAAACACGTTGTGCCATATGGCTGGCTGTGCAGAGCACTTTGGAGTATTTACATTTCACTTTTTTACCAAGATTTGGATGTTATATACATTTTACAATTTATTTTCAAGGGTAATCAAGGTATATTTATTGGTTGTGTACTCGATCAGGTCATTGTATATTTATGTCATCACTTTTTTATACTCTACTCTATATACATTGTGGTGTTTATGTGCTGGTTAGATTCGGGAGTATATATACACCTTACTATTCAGTTAATAGGTAAATCAAGAGGTATGAACATTTAAATGTTTCACCAGTTCATGGTACATTTGTTTCATTATTTCTTTAATGCAGAGCTTTATACATTTATATATATATATATATATATATATATATATATATATATATATATATATATATATATATAATTTTATTTTTTTATTTATTTTTTTGCTGAGTGGGCTGGGGGTAAATACATCTTATGTCCCATACACACTATCGGTTTTTCTGCTGAGTTTTTCCATTAGGTTTACCAAAACCATGTAGTACAACGGCCTGCCTGATTGCATACAAATGGAAACTCCTAAGGTTTGACCTCATATTATATGGTTTGGTAAATCTGACGGAAAAGCTCAGCGGAAAAACTGATAGTATGTATGGGGCTTTACTCTTTATTTACTAGATAAATCAAGGGGTATGAACATTTTACTGATTGATCAGTTCAGTTCATATTTCTGTAATTAGGTATTAAATAAATGCATTGTAATATTTTAAATGCATGGTGTGCTCTCGGGTATACATACATTTTACTACTTATTTTATTTGTAAATCAAAGGGTACAGTCTTTTACCGATTATGTAACAGATCACTAAATAAAGAGTTATATACTTTGTAATATTTATGTGCTGGGTAGACTCGGGGGTATACTATATATACACACACTATATTTGACACACAGGCACACACACATTATATATATATAAATAATTTATATATATATATATATATATATATATATATATATATATATTTATTTATATATATATATATATATATATTTATTTATATATATATATATATATACAGTTTACTTATTGGGTAAATTTCGAGATACTTTTTATTTACTGGATAATGCATTAGATTATTTATTGTTTACATTCAGGTATTTGTACATTTAATATATAGCCATTCGATAAATGTAGGGCCATATACATCTTACTCAGTCAAAGCTCACAATTGGAAATCAAACAAGAATGAGATGTTGGAGCTGTTAATACCCCCAAATCAACCCTATCCCGTCCAATCAAAAAGTCATAAAAATTACATCACATTGATTTTATTTTTATTTTGTTTACTGGCACTCTTTATTGAAACAGAATGCTAGAACGTATAGTACAGTTATATAAAAGCCATCCTAAAAAATAAAAATGATAATAATAATATAGTCCGGTTTTCAATTGACGTTTGCAGGTAATTTAGCAGTTTTAAAAAAAGGTGAATTACAATCAAGAAATTTCCCAGATTCATTCTGACCAAGGTAATGAGCTCGTATGTGATGTTCATCTACGTTTTATGGTTATTTGGATTATTTTGATGCTTTTTAAAGCTGCAGTGCAGCACATTAGCTGCTGATGTACAAGACCCAAAACACAGAATAGTAAAATATTAAAAAGGGGGGAGATTGGATATGGTGACAAGATTGACTATATGTTTTTTTTTTCATATATATATATATATATATATATATATATATATATATATATATATATATATATATACGTTTTCTCCTATGCACAGATGTGTAAACTTAGTTGTTGAACGTGTCTTGGCTATGGCTTACATTAGGCATGCAGTACATATATTAAAGGAAACGAATTATTATTTATAAAAATAATAATAATAATAAAGAAAGCAGGAAATATGCCACTTGCGTTTACCAATGTTTTTTTTTTTAAATAAGCTTTCTGCTTCAAAATATCTAGTGTTTGTATACAGAATATAGCGAATCTATTGGCTAAATTCTGTGAATGAAAACAAACAAAAACTACAATAAAAATTGATTAAAAAAAAAAAAAACAATAGGCGCACTTCATTTTGAAGAGGAGAATTTTTGATAAACCCTATGTTGGCTCCCGTTTGGGATATTTATTTCTCCATTGTTTTGTTAGATTGATGAAAATTTTTCAATAAAAATATTGAACAAGAAGAGGAGAATTTTTTCATTTTTGTGTGCACAATTACCGTCCAAGATAAAAGGCACCAGTGATCAGCAAGAAATCCCCAATCACTGAAGGCAAAACACGTTCTGCATTGCCTGTCTTACTCTGAAATGCCGAGCACCCTACACAGGCCGACCTAATAAAACTGTAATGTCTCGGGTTTTTAATCAGTTCTACAAGAAATGGTCACCATTTAACTTTATCATTCACAAGGCTGGAGGAATGTTGCAGATTGAGCTTCAGAAGATGTAACCGGTGGAAAACATTGTAGCTCTTTATTTGTCTGTTTAAAGGAGCAGATACATAAATCATATGGCTTGCACAAATTGATAAAAAAAAAAAAAAAATCTATTTATGAGTACTTATTATTAGTTGTACTTATTATTATTATTATTATTAGTAGTAGTAGTAATAATAATAATAATTATTATTAGTAGTAGTACTTATGAGGTTGTCCATGCACAATTCACAATTCTGATTATGCGAGCTAGTGCCATTTATATATTTGTGATATATATATATATATATATATATATATATATATATATATAAATACACACACTCACACAAGTAAACAGATGTCTATATATATATATATATATATATATATATATATATATATATATATATATATATATATAATATATATATAATGTCGCACACCTGGATATGACTTTTCTCCAGGAACAGCGCTCACTTTAATTGGCATAGACCAGGCTGCCTATGGTCATCGCTCATTGTTACTACACCTATGGGACTCCCCAGCACTACAATAAGTGCCTTGATAAAGTGTGTGCTTAATTCCCAGGTGTGTGTCTTTATCTTTGCATATAGCTATATATAGACACACATGTGTATATATATATATATATATATATATATATATATATATATATATATATACACACACCCCTACAAGGGCACACGCCTGGGAATGGTGCTGACTGCAGTAGTGGAGAGTCCCATAGGTGCAGCAATGATGGGGTGATGACCACAAGCAGTCTCCAGTGATTGGGGCTATGCCAATTAAAGTAAGCGCCGTTCCTGAAGAAAAGTACAAGTCACATCCAGCTGTGCGTTTTAAGAACAGGTGGGGGGAACACAAAAAAGGACAATTGCCGGAGAATAAAAAACCCACATTAATAGCTAGAGCGGTTTTAAGCAAACTCCAATAAGGGAAATGAGTCCTTCATCATTAATTGGCAATTAGCAACGATCTCTCTCTCTTTTTTTGTCTCCATTTCATGTGTGATCATATTCCTCCCCTTTGTCCCTGTCTGCTGAGCCCGTCTGTTCCACACTAGTGGCTCTCCCTGCCTTTAACCCATGCCAAGCCAGAGCCCACACACACAAACTTGCTCAGCATCCCTCTGATCAGACATCCAGGCCATCACTGGTTGTTGGTGCAAGGTTGGCAGGAAAATGAAGAAAACAAGCACTATAGAGAAAAGATTACCTGGTTGTTATCAGTATTGTTAGTGCTGTCCCATCAAATATAACAACACAAATAAATAAAATTCTTTCACATTGTGCTTTATCCACAGCCATACAGAATTTTTTATCAATAACGGTCCTCATTCTATATACAGCTGGTGTATGTGTGCATCCAGAGCACTTAGGTTTCATAAATATAGCTGGATGAAGTCAAATTATTACATTCCGCTTATCACATCTCCGCTTGTCCCTTGCTCTCTGGGGCTCCAATAGACACTTCAGAATTTTTTTTTCACAATAATTGTGATTTATATATATATATATATATATATATATAAATCTCTGTTGGTTGAAATGGACGAACATGTGTCTTCTTTCACTTTTCTCCACCATACTATGTAACTATAATTATATATATATATATATATATATATATATATATATATATATATATATATATATATATATATATATATATAGGTATATAAAATATATGTGTATATATGAATGCTATCGTGTGAAAAGCAAATTTCTGCTTAATGACTTTGCTCCATGCACACTGGGCTTTAAAATACGTCTGTTCTCTTTGGAGTAAAAAACGCTCATATAGAGCATTTTTTGTACAAAGTCTAGACAAGTTTAGAAAAGTTTTATGTTTTTTTTTCTGCCAGTAAGCTCCAATCAGAAACGAGAACCAAAAGGTTCCCCCCCCCCCCCCCCCCCCCTGCTTCTTTGAAATCAAAATATGCCTCTAATACCTCCTAATGTGCATGAACCTATAGAATAAAATTGAGCTACTTCTACAGACAGAACACAACATTCGTTGTAGAAGCAACGTTTTTTAAGCCAGTGTGCATGGGCGAATGAAGTGATCAGTCACACAATCTATTAAGTGATTTATTTTCAACTCCCTTAGTAAATCTGCCCAATAATTCCAGAAATTTCTTACATCAGGTGTCTCAGTTCATATGTCCAAAGCTAGTGTCCTGTCTTTTTTTTTTAAATCTTCAATTTGCCAGTTTTGTTGCTGCCAGATTATTACAGTTACTTATATTTTTTCCAATCAGACTTTTTTGACCGGTTTAAAAAAAATTATAAGTAACTGTAATAATAAAAATCACTAAAAAATACTGTAAAAATATATGACCATCTTTTAATAAACAATAAAAAATAAAAAATAAAAACATTCAGCGTTTTTAAAGGCATGGAGAATAGAAACTTGTAGTAGAGTTTGTGTACAAAGTTGCAGCAATAGATCTGATGGCAGGATCTTCCCATATGGTCGGTGTGTGAATTACAGGCATACCCCACTTTTAAGTACACAATGGGGTTTATTTACTAAAGCTGGAAAGTGCAGAATCCGGCTCCCTTCTACATAGAAACCAACGAGCTTCTAATCCCAGATTGTTCAATTAAGCTAAAACCTGGAATCTCATTGGTTTCTATGCAGAAGGGAGCCTGATTTTGCACTTTAAAGCTTTAGAAAATAAACCTCATTGTGTACTTAAAAGTGGGGTATGCCTGTATAGGTAATCAAATAGATAGCTGGTGAAGGTAGTGATAAGGTATAGATGATGAGTGAGATCATCAGCTATGCCTGTCTATATCTGTCTGCTGGGTATACTATTCTGGGCTATGATGACATCCAGCTCTCTATTAAGTAATATATCACCTGTGACAAGACTTTTCAGCAAACTCCTATCCTGCAACAAGCTCCTATCTGTGGGCCATGGCTGATGTACATAAAGAACTACACACACTGTAAAAAAAAAATATTATTCAATCTCCTTTAAATTTAAAAATGATAGAATATGGGGAAAACCCCAAACAATTCAATTATTATCAAATCAGACAGGCCTTTGCATAGTTGATGATAGACCTTAAGGAGATTGTACAATCAGGCTTGTATAGTGTATGTCCATCTAGTTGGTAGTACAGCTGTCAACAGTTACAATGCAGTAGTGTAAGCTCTCCTGCCTTTCCCAATCCAGTGTAAAGAAGTTATAAGGCGCTGCTGGCACCAAAACAGGGGGGCAAGCTAATAGAATGACAGACAGCCTTTGATAAATCTCTACTAATTACCCTTCTTAATTGATGTCACTTGTTTCAGTGTTTTGGCATGAAAAATAAGCGGCGCTGAAAGTGGAAAGCGATGCTGAGAGTGTAGCAGATTGCTGATTAACACTTCCTACAATTCAAGGACCTGGCATCAATTGTATATTTATTTTCACCTATATCTCAGGTTCCCAATAGAGATAAATGGAACGATACGTTGAAGGAATCAGCCTAGCACTTGTTATTTCCTCGGAAAATCCAGTCTACAAACATAAACTTCCCCATATAACCACAATGAAATCGTTTATTTTCACGTGCAAGAATAAAACTTATACATATGTTTAAACGCTCTATCAATATAGAAGTTACTCTGCACCCCAAACAACAGTAAAAAAAAAAAAAAAAAAAAAAAATAGGACGGCATCGGACAAATACAACAGATATAAACTTTTATGTATGTATATATTTACAATAAATAGAATTAATAAATTGGCGCAGCATTCCTTAAAGGATAATACATATCCAAATAAATACGTCAAATATACAGAATGTATCTGTTCAACTCTGCAAAGCTGTGATGACAGCAATATAGAACCTTTACAAAACACACCAAAAAAAGTTCAAGAATAAACTGCTGAAGAAATAATTAGAGCATAATACTCAAATAATATTAGGTGCATGCAAAAAGTTGGCAGCAACCAACCATCCCCAGGACAGCAACCAAGATAGTGTAAACGTTTTATTCCAAAGCACATTGGACTGGGGAAGTTATGGAAAGGGGGGCAGAAAAGTCCTAGTTAGGGTGCCTTGTTACTTAGTAAGGTGCCTATTGAACCTCTGTTAAAGTATCATTGACTTCAGCCCCTGTAAACAACTATTTTCACACATTTCCGTACAGTTTTCCAAAACCTGTAGGGCAGTGGTCCCCAACCTTTTCCCTTAAATACCCCCAACAGGCCACGTTTTTAGAATTGCCCCCTAGATAAAGAAACTGTCATATAAATACCAAGCCGTTGACTGTGATTTTGAGCACCTGTGCAAGGTGAAAAAAAAAAATTCCTGAAAACATGACCTGTTGGGGCGAATTGAGACTGAGGTTGGGAACCAATCAGTTCTAGAAGGATAACGCTGCGTGAAGAACCGTGGCTACCCCTATATTCTTTCCCACGACTCTTTTTTGGCTGTAAGCTGGTGGCGCTGTATAAGGGGTTGTTGGCATTTGACTACCCCCCCTCCCCATTGAGGCAGCCCCTCCACTGCCCCTGGACCAACCTCAGATCCAAGATGTTCACACCAGAGGAGTCTCCCATGGATTTTAAATCTTTTGTTTTTTTCTTCTGTGCATTGAAAATGTTCAGTGAGATGGGGGTAAAGGTGTCCACAGGTAAGTGTCAGTAAATGCCTTTTTGCAGGCTGGGGCTCTGGTTTCTGGAAGGCTGGTCCCTGGAAGGATTTCCCAACTCCTCCTGCCCAGCTGGACTTGACCCTGAGGCCCCTCCAGTGTTGTTATCATGCAGTTTGCGCACATGTTTCTTCAGGTCGAAGTTCCTGCAGAATCCTTTGCCGCAGGTGGGGCAGGTAAAGGGTTTCTTGTCGTTGTGGGTGTGCATGTGGAAGGTCAGGTTGTAGATCTGATGAAATGCCTTGTTACAGATATTGCACTTGAACTGCTTCTCCCCGCTGTGAGTGAGCTTGTGGTTCTTGTAATTACCTGCAATGAACACAAGCACTTATCAACAGCTGCACAACTCAAGTGATCATTTTCCAATTCTGAACCTGCTTATTTTCCCCTTCATCCTAATTTCCTAAAATTGTTACTTCAAGAGCAGCATCACATCCAAATGTCAGCAATACAGATGAGGTAGGGAAATGACAGTACACAGGCTGCAATGACAGGGGGGGGGGTAAATGGAAAGATCAGTCGGCATTCTGATAAACTCTACCTTTTTGGTGGAAGCCCTTGCCACAAAATTCACAGACGAAAGGCTTGTATCCTGCGTGGATCCTCGTGTGTGTGTTCAGCGTGGAACTCCTATTGAAAGCTTTGCCGCATTGGTTACACTTATGTGGCTTCTCCTGTGCGGGTTCAAATACAAGTAAGACAATTCAAATCAAAGCTACATAAAACAAGGAACATACAACTAGTACAACGACCCCATGTATCTTTAATCACATTACAGCTCCATTTCTTATCTTCTTCTTTCTTTTCTGTTGTCTACATCTTTTATTTTATAACCCATCTGATCTCTAAATGCCTTTCTTTCCTTCTTTCCTTTTTTAGATTTTTCTTTTCCTTTTTCTATATATTTTCTTTATTTCTAATTTATCTGTCCCCTGTGTCTTTTATACCACCTCTATGTATTTTATTTTATATCTCATCTCTCTGCTATTTATATATTTTCCTTTCTATCCAGTGTTCTCTTTATTTTTTATTTGTTTACCTATGTGTTTTCTATATTATTTCTACATCTATTTGTCCTATGTGTTATATCTTTCTTTCTTTTTATCTCGCATTTATATATTTTATATCTTATCTTTGTTCTCTATTATTTGTTTGTTTTCTACCCCATGTTCTCTGTATCTTTTCCATAACTTTTGCCCAGTGTTTTCGTTCTTTCTTTCTTTTTACTTATCCTCTATTTCTGTCTTCCTCTAGTTGCCCTCTCTTTTTTTGCCCCCTCTAGTTGTCATCTAATTCTATCTTTGTTTAGTTGTCCTCTATTTTTGTCTGTCTTTAGTTGTCGCCGTTTTCTCTAGTTGTCCTCTCTTTCTAGCTTTTTGTATTGCTATCTTTTTCTAGTTGTCCTCTATTTTTGTCTATCTTTAGTTGTTCCCTCGCTCTCTAATTGTTCTCTCTTTCTATCTTTCTCTACTTCTAATCTTTCTCTAGTTGTCATCTATTTTTGTATATCTTTAGTGTTCCCCTCTTTCTCTAGTTGTCCTCTCTTTCTATCTTTTTCATATTTCTATCTTTCTCTACAGTTGTCTTCTATTTTTGTCTGTCTTTAGTTCTCCCCTTTTCTCTAGTTGTCCTCTCTTTCTATCTTTCTCTAGTTATTATCTATTTATGTCTCTCTTTGGTTGCCCTCTTTTTCTTTCTCTAGTTGTCATCTATTTCTATCTTTCTTTATTATCAATTTATTTTTCTCTTTTTTGGTGTCCTCTCTTTCTATCGGTACCATCTATTTTTTTTAAATCTTTCTTTAGTTATCTATTTCAATCTCTCTTTAGTAGTCCTCTATTTCCATGTTTCTCTAGTTTCATTTATTTCTATGTTTTTTTTTTAAGTAAACATCTATTTCTCTCTCTTTAGTTGTCCTCTCCTTCTATCTTTATCTAGTTGTCCTCGCTTTCTAACCTTCACTAGTTGTCCTCTCTTTCTTTCTCTATGTGTCATCTCTTTTTACCTTCCCTTGGTTGTCCTCTCCTTCTATATTTCTCTAGTTGTCCTCTCTATCTTTGTCTAGTTATCCTCTCTTTCTATCTTTCACTAGTTGTCCTCTTTTTCTTTCTCTATGTGTCACCTCTTTTTATCTTCCCCTGGTTGTCCTCTCTTTCTATCTTTATCTAGTTGTCCTCTCTTTCGTTCTCTATGTGTCATCTCTTTTTACCTTCCCCTGGTTGTCCTCTCCTTTTATCTTTATCTAGTTGTCCTCTCTTTCTATCTTTAGTTGTCCTCTCCTATCTTGATCTAGTTATCCTCTCTTTCTATCTTTCACTAGTTGTCCTCTCTTTCTTTCTCGATGTTTCACCTCTTTTTACCTTCTCCTGGTTGTCCTCTCTTTCTATCTTTCACTAGTTGTCCTCTCTTTCTATCTTTCACTAGTTGTCCTCTCTTTCTTTCTCTGTGTCATCTCTTTTTATCTTCCCCTGGTTGTCCTCTCCTTTTATCTTTATCTAGTTGTCCTCTCCTTCTATCTTTATCTAGTTGTCCTCTCCTTCTATCTTTATCTAGTTGTCCTCTCCTTCTATCTTTATCTAGTTGTCCTCTCCTTTTATCTTTATCTAGTTGTCCTCTCCTTTTATCTTTATCTAGTTGTCCTCTCCTTCTATCTTTATCTAGTTGTCCTCTCCTTCTATCTTTATCTAGTTGTCCTCTCCTTTTATCTTTATCTAGTTGTCCTCTCCTTTTATCTTTATCTAGTTGTCCTCTCCTTCTATCTATATCTAGTTGTCCTCTCCTTTTATCTTTATCTAGTTGTCCTCTCCTTCTATCTTTATCTAGTTGTCCTCTCCTTCTATCTTTATCTAGTTGTCCTCTCCTTTTATCTTTATCTAGTTGTCCTTTTCTTTTTATCTTTATCTAGTTGTCCTCTCCTTCTATCTTTATCTAGTTGTCCTCTCCTTCTATCTTTATCTAGTTCTTCCTGGCACTCTTCCCCCAGGTCTTCTCGGTAGCCGGTTACCTGTGTATGAATGATCTTGTGGCGGCACAGCGTACTAGCCTGGCGAAACCCCTTTCCGCAGATTTTGCAGACGAACGGCCTGGCCCCGGTGTGTACCGGCATGTGTCGGGTTAAGTTGTAGTGGGCATTGAACACCTTGAATAGAAAATAAAAGCAAACAGGTATATAATGAGGCAGGTTCGGGGTGGTGGGAGAACACGGATGATGGGATGATCACCGCTCCTCTGTACTTGCCTTTCCGCAAACTTCGCAGGTGAAAACTTTTGGCTTGCTGCTTGGGGAAGAGCTGGCGTATTTGGCGGCCGATTTATAGGCGATCTTGTCGGAGAGAGAGTGTGCGCTCTCCTTCATGTAGTGCTGAAACTGGGCTGGAGACAGATCCTTGAAGGAGACCCCCGATGAGTACTTCTCCACAGACGGGACCACCAGCTTGTTCCTCTCTGCCAGGTAGGACTTAGGAGACTGGTGCAGCTGGGAGCCCAGGAAATAGGAGGCGACGGGATGGATGTTTATACTGGCAGCAGGGTGGCAGGGGGCATCGCCTCTGTTGAAGTAGCACAGAGCTGCCCCCATGGCATGGAAGGAAGAGTGATTGACCACCCGAGGTCGGACCAGTTTGTACTGGGGAAGGGAGAAGGCATCACGGGGAAAATCCCCTTTAAATGTCACAGCACAATTTAGCAGCTCATTGCAGCTGAAGGAGGATGAGGAGTCTTGGTGGCTCTTCCTCAGTTCAGCACCAGTGATGCCAAGCTTGGGACAATGGTCATAGGTGACAGGTACAAAGGGGATCATGCAAGGCATGGAGGACGAGCTGACATGGAGCGCTTGCTTCTGCTCCCCCTTGTGCATTGAGCTTTGCAGTAAACTGGGTACAGGCAGACATTTGGGCTCTGGAGTCCTTGACATTATCCTCTCAATGGAAAAAGCCAGCGGCTTGGAAGTGCTGATCATGTTGACTCTGCTGGATAGATGTTCTCTTGTTAGAATTTTAGGAGCTCTGTGCTGTATACTATTGTCCATGTCTTGGCTTGCTGAAGGAGATGTCTTCTTCTCAAGACGCCACCTTCCCTTCTTGTCAGTGATTCGCAGGGAGTGGGGCAGTCATTATCATCATCGTCCTCCTCATCATCATCATCATCATGGTGCTGTACAATCCAACCACAAGCAGCCCAGTGGACAGGTGCCAATCCATTTCAGATTACATGGAGCAGCAATGACACCCGAGCAATCACTACTTATTGCTAGCAGGTCTGCTCAATGGGATGTGTTGTGTCAATAACGCAGTAAAGATCTCGCCAATCGTTAACTTCCAAGAAGAGAAGGTAAACTAGATAATTGCTCAATTCGTTTCCAGCAGTCAACAGAAAAAGTTTTCCCTTTTTTTTTTTTTTTAAAGGGGGGGAGCATAGGCTACTTTTATTGGCGATTAGTAGTCACCCGCCCAGAGAAGGGAGGGGGGAGTCTTGTTTCCTTTCTGCTCAATCTGTTCCACTCAAGAGTCAGCTCTGATCTCAGATCAATGTTCCTCCTTGCTTTGCTATGACATCATCTACAAAGCACAGGGAGAAATCAGGGAAAGGTAGAGAGGGTGGCGCTCTATATTTGTCAAACAAACCTCCTTAGAGTGGATTTCTCCTGGTGTGTCTGGCTACATTCCCTGACCTTCTGTACACCTAGATGCTAACACTACCTATCTGCCCCTCTCATGGTAGAGCAATCAGTACCTTGTGCCATCTCACTGTCTTCCATCACAGTCATAATAAAGTCAATGCAGGCACCAAGAGTTTTCTGGAAGTGGAGATCAAATCCCTGGGAAAAAAAAAAAAAGTGCCCACTTCAGAACACTTACATTGTAGCTTTCTCAAATAAATGAATTCCACTCTAAGAAATGTGTTGTGGAGTCATTGAAGGATTGCAAGTGCTGGGTTGCCTGCCCTAATCATAGCTCTGATTCTCACAAAGAGGCTGCTGCCATTTATCCCAGCTCTGTGTCAGAAAAGTTTCATTGAAATCCCGCAGCTCTGAGTTCTCTTTGCTGCAGCTAAGACAGCTCTTTGTTGAGCAGAGTGTGAGAGCCGGCCGGGGGGATCTGTTAACCTACAATACACATTGCAGCTTGTCTGGAGCCTTGGGTTCAATGCCAGTCCTGTGCTGCTGCGGCTAACCTGCTTCACCAGCTACCGAGTGCTGCTAATGCACTTCATTGCTGCCAACAAGATTGTTAGTCTAAGAAACATTAACAGAAACGACCCCTCAAATAACTGGGACTTCGCTAAAAATCCTAAGAAATACATTCAATTATTGTGAAAACACACAATTATATATATATATGTGTGTGTGACACACAATTATATACATATATATGTGTGTGCGCGAATTAATACTATTACATCACAGCTACATAAATTCTAGTTATTATTATTCTTAGTAGTAATAATACTACTACAAATTATTATAATGATAATAATAAAAAATAACGTGTAAGATTGTAAATGAGTAAAAAACTGTATTCAATATAGTGGGAGTCACATACTGTGTTTCTGAGAACGAATTCAACACACACGTACATACATATAACGTTTTATACACATTCGATGTATTTACTTATATATATATATATATATATATATATATTCAATTAAATTGTAAAAATAATAATAGTTTCCTGTTATTTTCATCATTATTATAATTGTATCTATCTACATATCTATCTCTGTCGCTATCTATCTATCTATCTATCTATCTGGCTACATCTATCTATCTATCTATCTATCTATCTGGCTACATCTATCTATCTATCTATCTTTATCTGGCTACAGCTATCTATGAATATATATATATATATATGTATATATATATATATATATATATATATATATATATATATATATATATATATATATATATATATATACATGGCTACATCTATCTATCTATCTGGCTACATCTATATTTATCTATCTGGTTACATCTATCTATTTATCTATCAATCTATAAATATATATCTACCTGGCTACATCTATCTATCTATCTATCTATCTATCTATCTATCTATCTCTACATCTATCTATCTATCTATCTCTACATCTATCTATCTATCTATCTCTACATCTATCTATCTATCTATCTCTACATCTATCTATCTATCTATCTATCTCTACATCTATCTATCTATCTATCTATCTATCTATCTATCTATCTATCTATCTATCTATCTATCTATCTATCTATCTATCTATCTATCTATCTATCTATCTCTACATCTATCTATCTATCTATCTCTACATCTATCTATCTATCTATCTATCTATCTATCTATCTATCTATCTATCTATCTATCTATCTATCTATCTATCTATCTATCTATCTATCTATCTATCTATCTATCTATCTATCCATCTATCTATCTATCTATCTATCTCTACATCTATCTATCTATCTATCTATCTATCTATCTATCTATCTATCTATCTATCTATCTATCTATCTATCTATCTATCTATCTATCTATCTATCTCTACATCTATCTATCTATCTCTACATTTCTCTATCTATCTATCTATCTATCTATCTATCTATCTATCTATCTATCTATCTATCTATCTATCTATCTATCTATCTATCTATCTATCTATCTTTAGAGACTGGGCTGTATACAGAATCTTTCCTGTCCTTATATATCGTTTAGCTGGGCACGATCTATTGAGCTCCTGCCCAGAAGTTGAATTGCTAGCTCTTGGGGTCTGGAGTAGTAGAGAATAATAGAAAAGACAGCAAGTAACCCTGGCTGATTGTGAAGGGCCCACCACAAAGAGGTGTCTTTCTTCACCAGCTCCCTTTTATGTATTACTAGTTTTCTGGCCTTTTTTTTTTTGCTTCAGCAGCAGACAAAGGAAAGGGCCGGCGACAAGAGCTGAGCAGCAGATGGATCTTAGTTAATACTTTAATTGCTGCCTTCTACAAATATCAGATTCACAAAGGTATGGTTGGTCGCCCAGGTCTTTAGAACCTGGTGGATATTATGAGATTTCTAGTCATAAATGGGCAATGTGCCACAGACAGGACAGAATAATGTGAACAGGCGCTATCTCCTCATTACCTGATCCTCAGCAGCAATCAGAGAACATATGTTGTAGAAACAATCGGCGATTTCCTCCAGCAAAGTTCTATATTCTGCATGGCACTATTATTCCCTGCCCTCCTGTGCCATGAATGCACAGTCTTTTAGTGCTCTCCGGCGTGGTTTTATTTTATTCCAAATAGGAAATGCAAATTTCGTTTAAAAAATAAATAAAATCAGAGCACATTTAAAAAAAAAAAAAATCAGAACTTGCCATAATATTTATAAGGGAGTTTGATCTGAAGAGCATGTAATATATTTATTGATATCCAAACTGAGAATGTTTTTTTTTTCTTTTCTTTTTTTTTGTTTACTTTTTTTTTTAATGAAGGTATTCAGGGTTAGGGTGTTTACAACGCATGGGATTAACCACTTGTTGTCAATTACCTCATTTCCAGCACAGTTATTTCAGAGCCTTGCAAATGAGGCAACTGTCAAGAAGGACATCATCTCATGGCCAGCAGGCTTGTGTGCTGCAAATGAGTCTCCAGTGTCTTGCTCACTTCAGGCTCTTCCATTTCTTACGAAAATTAACTAAAGAGGAACTTTATTTGTTGAGTTTATCAGTGATTGTGGATGTGAAAATTAACTAAAGTTGCATAAGGATGCACGAGTAGTAATAATAATAATAATAATAATAATAATAATAATAATAAATAATAATAATAATAATAATAATTATTATTATTATTAATAGTACCAGTAGTAGTTGTAGTACTTGTAGAATTTAAATACATGCAAACTCTATTTTCTTATTTACTCACTTTTAGTCAGATTTTTTTTTTCATCATCATTTAAGGATCGCAGGCTCACCTAAAATTACATAGGTGCATGTATGGCAATGACACCTCCTAAAGATTCTTTGCAGCGAAGGGTCCCCCCCAAAGTGTCCTTTAAATGTTCTCCTATATAGAACACTTTGGGGGGGGGGACCCTTCGCTGCAAAGAATCTTTAGGAGGTGTCATTGCCATACATGCACCTATGTGATTTTAGGTGAGCCTGCGATCCATAAATAATAATGGTAAAAAAAAATCAAACCAAATGTGAGTAAATAAGAAAATAGAGTTTGCATGTATTTAAATTCTACAAGTACTACAACTACTAGTAGTACTACTATTAATAATAATAACAGGATGACAGTGGGCACACTATCTGCTTTATTAAATAACTGCAGTCAGTATTTTTTTTTTATCCATACATTTTTTATTTTATCAAAAGAGAACATAACAATTAAGATTATTGCAAATGGTACATAAAATTGTAATGAAAAAAATATTGTAAAGGCATATAAAATAGGCTTCATTCAAATCTTGATGGCCCAATCCAGACTACCCCAAATGGGTTCCTGCTGTAGGTCTGGGAGGTCACCACATTGAGCCACTAGTCAGCCTGTAGTCAGTACTACTACTACTCGGTTCTGCTACCATGACACTATTAATATCGTTACTCTTTCATTTTAAGAGCAACCTACAACTCTATTCAAACATTTTTTTTTTTTCAATAGAAATTGAATTTTATTTTGTTCCAAAGAGTAGAGTTTGTAACAAATACATGAGAATCGGTTTGCAGTTAGTTACTTTTCATACTAGTAGTACATCTCATCACTAGTGTCATCAGCTACTATTGTTTCATTTTAATCATAATATCATTTCCATTATTGTTACACAGCTTCTATGAAGCTCAGTGCTTTTGTCTTATCTCCATCCTGATCATGCAGCATCATTCTGTACAGATAATTCCATGGAGATATGGTACCTCATCCAACAAATGACTAACGTGTACAACTGAGGACCTATTGATGAATCTTTCAGCTGTCCATTGCTATGCATTTTCATTTACAATTGCTTCCACCCCTCCCCCCCCCCCCCATAAATGATCACAACTGCTACTCAGTGACAGACAGTGATAAGCAAAATCAGTTTTTCCTTATTGGAAATGGACAGGGGTGAGTCTGATCAGATGGCTGTTACAAGACTCATATAGCACAGCAGTCTGAAAAAAGAAGGATTTTAAAGTAAAACTGTGTTATAGTATTACAAGAAAAACAGAAATGGAAGGTGCGCACACCTAGTGCATTACCAAAAATAATTTAATAATAAGAAATTTTTATATAAAAGTGGGTACTCACAAAATGCAACTGATAAAACGCCATAAAAACAATGCATGGACATGCACAGAACACGGGTACAGCTAACGCATTTTGGGGGCGCACCCCCTTCCTCAGAGCTAGAAGGTAGAAGGTTGTCACTAGCATAAACACAGCAATATTTTTATGAGTTCCAAAGGTAACATATTACTTGTGGAGCCATTATCTATCCGCTTTCTTGACCCGTGTGACAACCGTATTCTTTCTGTGGTAAAATTGCACAGCAGTGTTGTCACCCTAATTACATGTAGTTTTAAATGCAATAAGGCTAGCCACGCGTTGGTAGATTTTTTGGTAGATTTCTTTTTTCACTCAGCCTTCAGACTGAACAAAAAAATAGCCCAGATTGAGGGCTCAGTAAATTTATTAAGTCTATGATTAGTGGCACTTTTTTCCTTTTTGTTTCCTCCCTCATCTCTTGAGTCTTCTACAACTCTTGGAATGGCTTGCCCTAGTGTGCAGACTTTTGTTTTTATCAATTGAACTCTGACAGACTGATGTGAGTAGCCCAGATTGGGGGCTCAATACATTTATTAAGTCTTACTACACTTAGTGGCACTTTTTTTCTTTTTGTTTCCTCCTTGAACAAAAATATATTTTGATTATTCTATCTAAATATTCGACAGTGTAGACTGTACAGTGCAGATGGAGAAATTCCACTGCTCAACTGTTGTATTCTGACAGCTGTCACCGCCAGCTGTCAGAGCATCTGAACAGCAGCTGCATGTGATGGGATGCAGCCACTGTCCCCCCAAATAATTTTTTTCCCAGCTCCTTCCATTTTTTAGTGGAAAGATGGGATGAGAGAGTTGCGTATGAAGTAAATTGTGGCCATTTCATGAGATCAGGAACAACCCAAAATTTGTAGTGCATGGATAGTCAAGGCTGGGTTTACACTAGAGCACGGATTGGCTCACAGCAAGGGTCCAGTGTGTCTCCATTCACTGATTCAGGCCCAATTTCAGTCCAAATTTTGGTCTGAATTCAGAGCTGAAATGGACCAAAAGACGCACCGGACTAATGTGCAATTTGCACCGGAGCCACTGTGGAGATATTTGAACTGGCTCGTGGTCACAATATCCTGACATGTGAATTGGATGCGAGGAAACCCCCATCCAATTTGCAATAGTGTGAACACAGCCCAAAGTGGAACTTTAATCATAAAATGAAATCCTACTAGATCACTTTAAGTTGGCCCCTTTTGCAGGTATAGCCATAGGTGTGCACAGCCTATTGCATTAGGGTGTGAACCCCAAAGCTCAAACATACTAAAGTATAGTAAATGCTGTGAATAAACACAGTGAGTGAGTGTGTTCACTGCGTTCAATTAGCAAAGGAAGGAGCCAGTAAATGACATATTGACTAGCCCTTACTCCTGCTCTCCATCTTGAAACATCCCCCACGGCAGCCAAGGGGAGAAGAGAGAAGAGGGAGGCCTGGGCAGTAGGGGGATTCAGCACTGCACAGAGTGATTAGGGTGTGCCTAGGCACACCTGGCACACCCCCTGTACACACCTAATGGTATAGCTATGTGAAACATTAAAAATAACTGCCTATGCTGTTTAAAATCAAGGAATGCACTGGGGATTATTTACTAAAATGGAAGAGTGTAAACTCTGCATAGAAAACAATCAGCTTCCAGTTTTGATTGCCAAAGCTTAAGTGAACAAGCTGAAGTTTGAAGCTGATTGGTTACCATGCACAGCTGCACCAGATTCTGAGAACTCTAGATTTAGTAAATCTTCCCCACTCTCTCACCCTTTTCTGTACATGCTCAGTTGCTTTCCATTTTTAGGCACTGACAAATTTGTAGAGGCTATGCTGACAGCCTTAAAGCTGAATTAAACCCATCCATCCTTTACAGCCAAGGGAGCTGCTTCTGTTTGATCTGAAACTGTCCTGGTGCTGTACATGTGATAAGATATGACAACAGCAATTTGACGGTTTGACTGTTTTTACAGTTTGGTTGAGGACTCAAGCAAGTTAGCAATCTCGACATTCCAGGAATGTAACTGTTTTTTGAAACTGTTAAATCAATGGGTTTAGTTCTGGTTTATGATTTAGGCCCCTTTCACACGGACGATCCGTTCAGGTCCGCCTGTCAGTTTTCCAGGCGGACCTGAACGGATGCTCCATAGAGGTCTATGGAGCGTCGGATGACACTGCAGTCCGTCATCACCCGATCTCCCATAGGGGAGAGCGGCGCTGTGACAGGTCCGTCCCTGCACAGTGTGCAGAGACAGACCTGTCATCTTCCTGCTCAGCGGAGATCGCTTTCCGGCGATCCCCGCTTAGCAAGCGGATATCCAGGGGGCGGATCAGCACTGATCCGCCCCATGTGAAAGGACCCTTAGCGCTGTTCAAGGGCTCTGGGCATCAGCAAAATAGCAGCCCCCAGCAAGAAATCAACAGTAAATAATTTATGGCATAATTATTAATGTAGAATGTATGTTCTTTGCTAAAGATTATTATTTATCAGATTGTTTTGGGCCAACAAATTAAAGCGGAAAACCAGCAAACAATTTGTATACAGATACAGCAAAAAAATAAATAAATAAATTCTTTTGGAAAAAACGTTTAAAATAGTTTGAATAAAAGCTGACCGTTGTAAACACCCTGTAGTGTTATATGGTTTGTCTCAACCCCTGTAACTGTCACCTTTGCCGGACAGCTTGGTCCACTTGTGGAAAAAATACGAAAGCCTTAAAAATAAAAATATAAAAAAAGGATTTGTATAGCGAATATTATCTATACAGGTATCAACCCCCATACATTAACCATAATGCAACATTTTTCATTATAGTGGTTGCTTTCACAACACAGCCCAAATAGGTTTGTGAAAATTCATAAGAGAAGAGATGTGTTTGCAGCCCTGAGTAATGGGTTGTGGCTGTGTAAACATTTTTGATTTTTATATATATTCTTATTTTTTGTAGCCCCACTAAAATGACATTTTTTTTTAAGATTTAGGTCCTCAGGTTAGAAATCTGTAAATAATATTGTTGCATGAACAATAGGCTATGACATCGGAATATAAGGTTCTAAAAATATCTCTGGTGACATCACCCTCACTAGCACAACATGTTCTACCCAACCTTTTACTCTTGATCCATATGCTAATGCTCTCTTTAAACTTGATGGTGTACAGCGAGCCTTAACCACACAAAGTAATTAAATAGTAATGAGTCAAGCTAAAAAATATATATATATATATATATATATATATATATATATATATATATAGAGCCAGACCAGCTGAGTTTAAGAGTAAAGGCTCAGTAGTGAAACATTACTACTTGATACAATTACCAACTATAAAACCTCTGGAAATAAACTATTAGCATGAGTATATGTTAGTAAAATTCTAGTACAGATCATATAGTGTTTTAAAATCACAGGCAGTTACTTTGAAAACACAGATACATCTTACGAGTAAAAAAAATGTGAAGTTCCAAATTATACCTGGCAACAGGATGCTGCTTAAAAAATAAGAAGAAAAACTGAATAAAAGGGAACCTGTCTGATTGCAGTAATGTACATTCAAGGAGACTTATTTATTAAATGAGTTATGATTTTTTGCACAATAAATTGTGTTACTATTCACTTCTGTTATTCAATAATGTGAAATGTAAATTTCTGCTTACTCATTTTTTTCTGTACATGATGGGATTTTCAAAATGAACAGAAATGTTCTTTTCACATGAATGGATATTTAAAGTGAATATTTACACAATTTATTGTGTAAAGAGTATCAACTCCTTTAGCAAAGCAGCCTAATTGTGTGTAGAAAAGAAGGGTTTCTATAAGCACAGTTAAACATATTAACCTATATTCACTTATAGTCTCCTAACTTTCACTACACAAATATCCAAAAATGATCAAAAGGGATAAGCTCAAGGTTTATTTTGAGTGCATATTCGGACTGTATTTTGGCTGTTCTGGCATTCATCTGAAAGCCAGACTTTTAGCCCATTCGTCAGGAGCTGAAAATCATATATAAAAGTGATATTTCTACAGCTGCTATACATGACAGCTTCTTATCTGTCAATGACTATTAAGGAAAGCAGGTGCAGGCATCCACCGCATCATTAGAAACCAGTGACATCACCCGGCCTCGTTCATTTACTGGGGATAGCATGATATCACTGGAGATTACTGGGGATAGCGTGACCTAACTGACCAAATATGGCCTCTTGGCCATATTTGGACAATGATATTGATCAAATATTTCTGAGGCCATATTTGATCTATAATATCATGCAGGAAACCCCACACTTTTGTTTTCTATTAGCAACAGGACCCAGGAGATGGAATTTGATGCCCATCACTGATGGAATCGGACATGCCCATTGTTTAGTGGGATTTGTTTTTCTTTCAGTGAGCATCATTCAACATGATTGATGTGGATTTGCATTGCTGGATGACATGATTCACAAAGGATTTACATCTTAGGATTTTTTTTTAAGGGCTTATCAAAGAATTTGATGTTTTTACTATTTAAATATTTTTTTCAATACTAGGGATATTATGTATCTCACTTGCAGAGATGGGACAGTATCCGAGTGCCCCTTTCTTGTTAAAGGGGCTTCCAGATTCTGATAAGCTCCACCCACAGAGTTCCCACAGCCACTGGGCCAGGGTTGTGAGTATGAGGCCCTTGATCTCATCAACATGATACCAATTATGCCCTTATAGTGAGAGCAAAACCAATTATTTAAGAGGTTGCATAATAACCATAAGTGGATGCAATTTATCACACAATTTCCAACTATCAAGAAAGATGGGCTAAAACAGTAGGTTAAAAAATGTTAAAAAAATACTTAGTGGACAGCTTATTATGGTGCCTTGAAAAAGCATTCATACCCCTTGAAATTTTCCACATTTTGTCATGATATAACCAAAAACCTAAATGTATTTTATTGGAATTTTATGTGATAGAACAACACAAAGTGGCACATAATTGTGAAGTGGAAGGAAAATGATAAATGGTTTTCAACGTTTTTTTTACAAATAAATATGTGAAAAGTGTGGTGTGCATTTATACTCAGCTAATACATTGTAGGATGTCTCTACCAGCTTTGCATATCTAGAGTGACATTTTTGACCATTCTTCTTTGCAAAATGGCTCAGGTTCAATCAGATTGGATGGAGAGCGTCTGTGAACAGCAATTTTCAAGTCTTACCACAGATCTCAATTGGATGTAGGGCTGGACTTTGGGCCATTTTAACACATTAATTACAGATTGTGTATTTCCAGCCCACAACTGAAAGCAGCCTTGCCAGCACCATAGTGTCAGCCATTCTCCACCACTTGATATTTTATTCATATACCACCGGGAATAAGAATCTTGTATTAGTTATTTTATATCTATCACCTGTTATATGATAACTACAACTACAGGATGGGCACAGTGTTAGCACTGTAGCGTGTTATGGTCACCATTATAACACATGAACATGTTTTGTTCTAAACCATTCCATTGTAGCTCTGGCTGTTTGTTTAGGGTCGTTGTCCTGCTGGAAGGTGAACCCCCGCCCCAGTCTCAAGTCTTTTGCAGACTCTAACACGTTTTCTACTAAGATTGCCCTGTATTTGGCTCCATCCATCTTCCCATCAACTCTGAAAAGCTTCCCTGTCCCTGCTAAAGAAAAGCATCC
This sequence comes from Lithobates pipiens, assembly GCF_037356315.1. Lineage (NCBI taxonomy): Eukaryota > Metazoa > Chordata > Amphibia > Anura > Ranidae > Lithobates > Lithobates pipiens. Next base: position 201,657,351 of record NW_027507903.1, on the reverse strand, counting down.
CCACAACATGATGCTACCACCACCATGTTTAATGGTGGGGATGGTGTGTTCAGGGCGTTTTGCTTTTAGGCCAAAAGTTACATTTTGGTCTCATCTGACCAGAGCACGTTCTTCCACATGTTTGCTGTGTCCCCCACATGGCTTCTCATAAACTGCAAATGGGACAATCATTCACATTTCTCTCCTACGTCAAAAGATGTCCAGCAGTGCCATCATCACAGAACTGGCAGAAACCAGTGGGTTCCAGGTACACCAATTTATTGTCCAGACATGTCTAGCCACAATTGGTCTTCATGGAAGAATTGTAGGAAAAAAGCCATACCTCCGAGATGGAAACAAGGCTAAGACTCAACTATGCACAAAAAAATAGGAACTGGGGTGCAGAAAAATGTCAGCAGGTGTTCTGGACTGATGAATCAAAATGTGAAATATTTGGCTGTAGCAGGAGGCAGTTTATTCACAAAAGGCTGGAGAGCAGTACAATAATTAATGTCTGTAGGCAACAGTGAATCATGGTGGAGGTTCCTTACAAGTTCAGGGCTGCATTTCTGCCAACAGAGTTGGGGATTTGGTCAGGAGCAATGGTGTCTGAGAAATACAGACAGATACTTATCCATCATGCCATACCATCAAGGAGGCATGCGTGGTGATCATGCATTTGGCCCCACATTTATTCTACAGCAGCACAATGACTTCAAACATACAGCCAGTGTCATTAAGAACTATCTCCAGCGTAAAGAGGTAAAGGAGTCCTGGAAATAAGGGTTTGGCCCACATAGAGCCCCGATTTTAACATCATCGAGTCTGTCTGGGATTACATGAAGAGACAGAAGTATTTGAGGCAGCCTACATCCACAGAAGATCTGTAGTCAGTTCTCCAAGATGTTTGGAATGACCTTCTTGCCGAGTTCCATCAAAAATTGTGTGCAAGTGTACCCAGAAGAATTGATGCTGTTTTGAAGGCAAAGGGTGGCCACACAAAATATTGATTTGATTTGGATTTATCTTCTGTTCATTTACTTTCCACTTAATTCATAAATTCTTAATTTAATTCATAATTTATAAAAATAAACTATTAACATTTCTATTTCTGAAAGCATTCTTAATCACTTCCCATCTGCCTTATAACAGAATGACGTGCGCAAAGTGGTTAAGTTATCCTGACTAAATGTCATATGACGTCCAACAGGATTAGCCGCGATCATTGGTGTGGGGTGTATCAGTGCCCATCAGTGCTGCATATTAGTGCCACCTCATTAGTACCCATCAGTGCTACCTTATCAGTGCCTGTCAGTGCAGCCTCAATAGCGCCTATCAGTGAAAGAGAAAACATACTTATTTACATTTTATAACAGTAACAAAGAAAAACTTTATTTTTTTTAATTTTTGGTCTTTTGTTTAGAAATAAATAAAGACACCATTGGTGATCAAATACCAACAAAATAAATCTCTATTTGTGGGAACAAAATGGTAGACATTTTGTTTGAGTACAGTGTTGCATGAACGCGCAATTTAAAATGTTTCTGTTGAAAGCTGAAAATTGTCTGGGCAGGAAGGGGGGGAAAGTGCCTGTATTGAAGTGGTTAATTTACAGCAATTTTTCACACCTGAATAAAACCTTTGTAGTGTATATAACAAATTTTTGCAGCCATGGTTCTTCTTGATACTTTCTGTCTTAATACTTTTATTTCCCTGTTAACAAAATTCTCCTACCCAGTAGTGAAATACATGAAAGTGGCAAGTGCATTATATGTTAGGAAAGAACAAAACCAAGATGAACAAAATACAATATATTATTTAGTATTTTGGCAAATATACTATGCTAGTTTATACTTTGTCTTTCCATTGTGTCTTTGGTACACAATTTTAATAATTTCTCCCAAATAACAGTTAATGCAGTTTTTTTTTATTAGTCACAAAATTTTCCTTCTTTCACTTTGATGCTCAGAATAATTATCAGAGAGATTAAAATGTTACCGAAGATAAGCCAAGGTCAAATGCAGCATATGGTTTGTCCTTTCTCTAGTAATAGTGGCTGTAAGTAAAGTTGCCTCTAATTAGAAATGTCAGGTAGGGAATCACCAAGCCTGGGAAAAAAGCTCAATTATTGCAAAAATCCCCACAGAGTAATGTCTGGCTATAGATTTTATAGTTGAGAAAGTGTGAATTACTTTAAAAGAGATATTTGGTCTCTAAAATGATATATTATCAGTTCAATTAATGAAGATGTTCACTTCTCTCCCTTGCTGAAAGCTTGCTTCTCCAGATGGTCAGTATGTTTATGTTTTAATCTCTTTATAAAACAGCAAAAACTGTATATGGTAATAAAGAGAAAGATAAACGACTTTTTAGTTACAGTGCAATTATATGGCATTTTTAGCGACTAAATATGTATAATTACCCTTAACACTTAAAGCTGAGCTCTAGACAGATATACAAATATTATTTAAACAAGTCATGGATTCATTTAAATATTATTAACTGTATGTTTTTATACAGCTGGTAAAATAAATAAATAAATAAATAAAAAAGAAGAACCTAATCTTTCTTGATATTTTGTAATCCTCTGCACAGACATACTGAGATAGATGAGATGGAACAGCACTGTAGCTCAAGCTCTACTGCGGGGGTCATCAACCCTGTCCTCCGGGTCCACTAACAGACCAGGTTTTATGTATTACCTTGGGGAAATGCAGACTAGAATACTGCAATCACGGAGCAGCAAATGATATCACCTGTGATGTATTTCAGTTATCTTGCAAACCTGGCCTGTTAGTGGGCCCTGAGGACAGGGTTGATGACCACTGCTCTACTGCACTGCACAGTTCATTCCTTTCATCTAAAGAACCAAGCGATACATTGTATGTCTTCTCTTCTCTATGGCCCCTTTCCCATAATAAGCCCGCTCGGATCCGCCTGTCCGTTTTTCAGGCGGATCCAAGTGGCCCATCCATTGACTCTTATGGGCAGGTGGATGTCAGCAGAAATGTGTCCACTGACACCCGTTTGCCACCCGATCTGTTCAAGACAGAAGTATGGCGATAATTCTGCCATCCATTTTGGCAGATTGGATGAGATCTGATGAAAATGGACATGCTGTCCATTTTCATCCGATCTCCCCATAGAGATTAGCAGGGTTCTGACAGGTCCCTCCCCAGTCAGTGAGCAGAGACGGACCTGTCATCTGCCAGCTCAGCGGAGATCAACAAAGCAATTTGCCGCTGAGCTGGTGGACTCTGCTGAGCGGATCTGCCCCGTGTGAAAGGAACCTAAGGCTCGGTTCACACAGGGGCGACTGCGATCCGACTTCAGGTCGCCCCTAGTCGCCTCAGGTCGGACATTTAAAAATCAATGTAAGTGAATGAGAGCCGTCTTAATGCACGCTACTGAAGTTGCCTCCGACTTCAAAAGAAGTTCCTGTACTACTTCAATCCGACTTGTAGGCGACTTGTACCCATTGATTTCAATGGAGGTCGCCTCCAAGTCGGATCTCTGTCTATACGGAGGAGACTTTGACAGAATTATTAGCTCTGAAGGGGGAACTCCACGCCAAATTTCTGAAAAAAAAAGGGGAACCCCCTACGCCGGAAAAAACGGCGTGGGGGTCCCCCCCAGATCCACACCAGACCCTTATCCGAGCACGCTACCCGGCCGGCCAGGAAAGGGGGTGGGGACGAGCGGACGCCCCCCCCTCCTGAGCCGTACCAGGCCGCGTGCCCTCAACATGGGGGGGTGCCTTGGGGGAGGGGGGCGTGCGTGCGGCCCCCCCACCCCAAAGCACCTTGTCCCCATGTTGATGAGGACAAGGGCCTCTTCCCGACAACCCTGGCCGTTGGTTGTCGGGGTCTGCGGGCAGGGGGCTTATCGGAATCCGGGAGCCCCCTTTAATAAGGGGGCCCCCGGATACCGGCCCCCCACCCTATATAAATGAGTATGGGGTACAATGTACCCCTACCCATTCACCTGTAAAATAAAAGTACAAAAAAAAACACAACACACGAGATAAAATACTTTATTGCACAGCTCCGGGGGTCTTCCGTCTTCGGGGGGTCTTCTCGCCGGACTCCTCCGCTATCTTCTTGTAACTCTTTTACTAGCGGAGGAGCCCGGCATTCTTCTTCGTCGCCGCTGCCTCTTCTTCCGACTTCGGGGGTCTTGTCGCCTTCTTCGGTTCTTCTGCCGGGCCACCGCGCCTTCTTATAGCTCTTTTACAGGCGGTGGCCCGGTCTTCTGTCACCGCCGCCACCTTCCGTTCTTCTTCTTCTTCTCCTGGAGATGTTGACTCGACGTTCTCTCCGGCCGCAATGCCAGGGACGCGCTGCGCTGCCACTTATATAGGGACAAGGGGCAGTGTCACATGGGTTGATGTCACATCACCCGCTCGTCCCCACCCCCTTTCCTGGCCGGCCGGGTAGCGTGCTCAGATAAGGGTCTGGTGTGGATCTGGGGGGGACCCCCACGCTGTTTTTTTCGGCGTAGGGGGTTCCCCTTGGAATCCATACCAGACCTAAGGGCCTGGTATGCTCTCGGAGGGGGAACCCACGCCAATTTTTTTTTCAGAAATTTGGCGTGGAGTTCCCCCTTCAGAGCTCATTCTCTGATTGGCCACGGCAAAAGTCGCCTGGCCTGGTGCGACTTGTAAGTCGCCCCAGGTCGTGTCTAAAAGTCGTGTTCAAGTCGTCTCCAAGTTGCCTCACAAAGTCGTCCTGAAGTCGTGTCGCCCCTGTGTGAACCGAGCCTAACTCTCAGAGCTGAGGAATGTTGATAAACATTTGTTGGCTTTTTTTTTTTTTTTTTTTTTTTGACAGCTCGGCTCTGCACTGTTAACATAGAATTGCGGAAACAGCTCATTAACATTGTGAGTGGGGTTAAATTCTAGCTCTACTGGACTGTGACCAGTGGGAGTAGAAAATGCCTCAAGGTCAGTAGGAGTAAATAATGCCCCTTCATTGGTTTTACTGGGAGTAATAGTGCCTCGTTGTTGTTGTGGGAGGAATAGTGCCCTATGATTGATATGCGGAACAGGGCCCTGAAGGCTTCCTGGGAACTGTATATATTGTCTGAGCATACTGAGCTTGGAGACTTTTCCTGGAGAGGATAAGTCCAATCTGGAGAGCTTTCTGACCTCCGGGACAATGCTGCCATGTGCTTGCAGTTTGTGAGGCCTCAGGTGGGTGACCTGAGGGCTTGGATGCTGAAGCTACTGAGAGCTGACTAGGGGGTTGTCTTCCGAAGATCGAGTCTGGTATCACTGGAGGAAAGTGTCGCTTGGAAGTTGGAAGGTGGCAACCAGCTTTCCCTGAACATTTTGTGAGTACAGACTGCTGTGAGAGATCTTAGAGACTTTTGGCCTGCTACCACCCTTCTTGTGCTAGAGAATCAGCTATGCATTTGCTAAAGGGAACATCAGCTGGTGTCTTGAAGAGCTTAGATTATTGAATTCCTTGTGAAGGGACAATGCTCTTATTGCTCTAAAGAAAGAGGCTTGTGTGCCTTAACTGCTTCTACCACAGAGGATCTCGGTTTATCTAGTTCTTTGTGAATGGACTCTGCTCCTGGTGCTCTAAAGAAAGAAGCCAACTTCTAGCTGCTTCTTTTACAAGCCTAGTCCACAGTTTGCTACTTGCAAGGACTCTTGCTTTAACTTTTTAGAAAATCGTTACCGGTCCTCAACCCGTACATAGTTTCTTTTTTATGGCATATCCCACTCAATTCCCTCATCCCTATCCAAGTTCTCCAAAAATAAAAACAACACCCCTAGACTGGTTATTGAGCAAATATGTGGTTAAGATCGTGTGCCTGGCTGCGGGGCAATCCACTGCGGAGAAACCTGGGCAAAATTCCAGCGGCTCCTATGGGAGTTAGCGCTACACCAATTATAAATGCAGGCAAGATATTTCACACGTATTTCAAACATATTTAGTTGATTGTCTAGAGCTCAGGTTTACCACAAAGCCTTAATTTTTCTTCAGATTTTTGCATAAGCTTAGCATAGGTTTGAATATAGCTTCCCCCCTGCTAGACAACTTGAGGAGATAGCAATCCAATGTATAATCTGCTAATTTAATGCTTCTATTCACCTCTCACAAGCAGCCAGTGTTCTGTGCTCTTGGCCATTCTTATGCTGGTGTCCTTCTATGGTTGGGGATTAAATTGGGACATTTACACTGATTTGCATGTTCACCTACACGCCGCATGCCTTAATTAGTTACCTTACCTGTATAATTAAACAAAAAAACTCCTGCCTGTCTACTGAGCTCAATTCTGCCTCCAGTTGAGTTGTTACCTCACTTCAGGTCACATTTTGGCTGCCATCTGTGATCTGGAAAATTACAAATGTGCTTGAAGTCTAGCGCTAAACCGTTTCATAGGCAGACATTGAGAAATCGTTTTTGCAGGCACAGATATCCTGGAAAAAAAGACTACCAACAAACCCTAAAAATCAACATAATTATGTAGATCATTTAGAACATCACCATGCTGGTCAAGCTCACAAGATAGAGAAACCTATATCCCCTAGTAGAAAATGTTTCCACTTTCCTCATACATTCTGGCTTTAAGTCATAGAGTAGCCTCCACAGCTGAAGCAGCAACTATTTTGTTTCTTCCACACTGATTGTGAACAATTTTTGTTTTTCCAACTCTAGTCATACATTGGAGCAATTGGATCAATACAATCTTTAGTGTACGAAATGGCTAATTATGTGGGAGCGGCTTATAAACGGTCAACGAATTGTATATGCTCATGTTTTGGTAGATTTTTTGTTCTTTTATAGTCTTTTTTAGCCTATTATTTAATATATCCTCATATTTGTAAATACACTACATTCACTGTAAGATGAAGTATACACGATTAGAAATTCACTATGACTTTTGTATGATCTCTATGATTTGATAATCAACTACTGGTATACTGGCTTCCTAAAGGGGCATATAATAAAATTCCAAACAAATTTCAGCATGCCACATGCTAATATGCATCCTATAATACAACTTGGGAATACATAAATAATAGACAAATCCTTAACCAAACCAGCATCACCTGAAGGTAAGGATGCTGATTAACTTTAGAAATTTAAAATCTTCCCTGAAAAAAATAGTGAAATTATTCACTTAAATATTCAATTATGTGAAAAACGCCTGCACATCACTGGGTATACAAAGTGATCAGGGATTTACTTTTCACATAAGCAAGTGAGTATGCTTACATTTATTTTTTTAGTGTATCAGCCTCATTATATCTCGAGTCATACTTCTTTTACATATCAAAATATTTTGATACCTGATACAAAGATTTTACCTTTTTTTACATTATTGTATTCAAAAATATATATAGAAAATGTAATACTGGGGTTTAAGTTAGACCCCCTCATTATAAAAGGGTGATGTCACAGATGTCATATTAATAATTTGCTTTAGCTGTAATAAGGAAAGGATCTTTTTACTTTTTCTGGATTACAACAATTATCTTGGGGTGATTAGAGCACATGAGAAGTCATTGATGACAGTCTGTTCAAGGACTGCTTCACTGCAACTCTCAGCTCTACACGACAATTGCTTGGTCTTTTCTGAAATAATAGCATATAAAATAAATGTCTTGATATTACCACTAACATCTGTTGGGCATTGTTAGTCCATTGTGATCCAGGCTTTACTAAAACTCAACTTCTCAGGCACAAATCCCCCCCCCCCCCCCCCATCCCCATACAGAAGGTTCTCTCTGATATAACATGTACAGCAGGGCAGGCTAGTACCCCAAGTGCATATTGTATCACCTCCAGTGGGGGTCATCTGAAGAAATAAAAAAAAAAAGGTTAAAACAAGTAAATATAATATATTTTATATCTAATTACTAAGGCTAGCAGCATAAGGATTGCAATAGGACTAAAATAGTTAATGTTGATTAAAGTGGAAGTAAACTCCCCCTATAGTTTTCAGCCAAGGAAGCTGCCATCTTTGCCTCTGTTTAATCTTCAACTGCTATGGTGCTGCACATGTGATTTGTTATGACACCAGCCATTGGATGGTTTGATAGTTTGGCTGAGAGCACAGCCAATGTGCAGTTAGCATTCCCGGCATGCCTTTTTTTTTAACTGTTTAAATCGATGGGTTTACTTCCACTTTAACTGCTTCTCGACCAGCTGCCACAGTTATACTGTGGCAGGTTGGCTTCCCTGGGCAAGCCGTTGTAATTGTACATCGACCGCAATGGCTGAGCCAATGCGCGTGCCCGGCAGTCACGATGTCCGCCGGGCACCTGCGATCCCTCCACACAGAGACAGAATGGAGGCCTGTCAATGTAAATATACAGATCTCCATTATGTCAGTGGTGAGGAGACTGATCAGTTGTTCTTAATGCTTAGGAAAAACAATTAGTCTCCTCCCCCAGGCAGTCCCACCCCCCACAGTTAGAAACACTCCCTAGGACACACATTTAATCCCTTCCCTGCCAATGATATTTATGCAGTAATCAGTGGCTTTTTTTAGCTCTGATCGCTGTATAAATGTCACTGGTTCCAAAAAAAGTGTCTGATCTGTCCGCCGCAATGTCGCAGTCCTGATAAAAATTGCAGATCACTGTCATTACTAGTAAAAAAAATAATTATTAAAAATGCCATAAATCTTAAATCTATCTCCTATTTTTGTAGACGCTATAACTTTTGCACAAACCAATCAATATATGCTTGTTGTGATTTTTTTTATCAAAAATATGTAGAATACATATCAGCCTAAACTGAGGAAGATGTTTAAAAAAAAAAAAAAAATTGTAGCATATTTATTATAGAAAACAGTAAAAAATATTGTTTTTAAAAAAAAAGTCACTTTTTTTGTTTATAATGTAAAAAATAAATATCGCAGTAGGTGACCAAATAGCACCAAAAGAAAGCTCTATTTGTGGGAAAAAAAGGATGTAAATTTTTTTTTTCGTACAGCGTTGCACGACCCCAAAATTGTCAGTTAAAGCGACGTAGTGCCGCATCGCAAAAAAAAGGACCTAAGGGACCAAATCTTCTGGGGCTTAAGTAGTTAAATATGATTGGTTCCACTTTAATAGCAGCTATGGCAATAGGGGTGATAAAAGTGTGGTGCTTTGATGCACACTACTTTACTGCATGAGAATGCAATAACGTGCTGCAAACAAAGAGCAGCATTGCGTTTGACAGCAACAAAGGTATGCTGCAGTCTCCAGCAAAAAAATAAAATAAAATTAGCCTCCCTAAGAAAACATAAACCTTGTAAACTAGTGATCTTGTGAGCAAACCAAAATTAGTAATTGACTGTTCTGAATATATCAGCTGCTGACACTGCTCACAATCTCATATAGTCATGCTATACAAAAATACAAATAAAAAGCCACGCTAAATATACCAACCATAAATACCTATATAATAAGATATAGTGCTATATGCATGTGCTAAATATCAATACAATAATAAGGTCTGTGAAATACACAAACTATAAATAAAGCGCCCCAGTGCATGTGCTGAAACTAAATCTGTGCACCTTGACATATAATAAATACACATAATAAAATTCATATGCTGCAAATCAATCTTGTGATGGTGCTTCAGGCGTGCCAACCAAACTCGTGCCCCCCCCCCCCCCGTGGGAATCTGCTCACCTCAGGGCGTGTGACCGCACACTTAAGTTTGGTCAGTGCACGCTTGTGAACCACCCCCTAGGTTCTGTGTATATGGACTCAATGGGTTCCTGGGGTATCCAGTGTAGTGTTCCTCCATACATATAAAAGATAAGGTCTGGATAGTGTTTTACTGTTTTTAAAACTTCTTTATTCAAATAAGATCATTCAGGGTACTCACATGTTGTAGGTGCTAAAGCACACCACTCTATAACAGGTAGTATCACAAATGTCACGTCCCTCCGAAGCAACCAGAGCCAACTGCCTCCTACATCGTCCTGTCCCCTCCCCCTTTATTTATAGTTTGTGTATTTCACAGACCTTATTATTGTAATGATATTTAGCACATGCATATAGCACTATATGTTATTATATAGGTAAAACATAAACTTTGATTTGGGGAAGCGCAGACCTATGACTGTAGACTTCTACGCTTCAATATTTCTGCTGCCTGCCCCTGGCCATAAAATTTCCTCTCCATTTGCTGCTGCTTGCCCTTGTTATACATATAAATACAAAAAATAAAACTGGCTGCCGAGTTCCTGGAAGGAGATAGATTATGATGACAAGGACGAGGATTGACAGACATGCCTGGACTCTGCTGTGTGCAGACCAACCACCCCATTAATAACAAAAAAAGCATAAATAAAAATGAAAAAACTATATAAATACATCTAAAAATAAAATAAAATAAAGTAACACTCCCCTTGAAAGTCATGCAGTACTGCATTACTGCATTACTTGCAGTACTTTATTTAATTTGCTTTCTTAAATGTTCCTCATTGCATTATCCAGCTTCAGGTGCCCTTTTTTGACAATAATTTGCTTATTAGCCTTGAAAATGACCAGAATTTAGTATCCAGGTTCATCCTTCCTCAATTGACTTTGTTTGATGCTAGGTTTGGGGTTTTATGGATTTCGAACAGGATTCAACAACCCCCCTGTGAATAAGGCCCAGGCAGATTTTCTCATCCCTCAACAAATCTTATCTGAGACCTGCTTTTCTAAGACAAGATGAGTTATACTCAAGGAGGAACATCCCCCCCCCCTTATTATTTTATATTCATTTGTGCTATTTATTTTTTGTTGTAAATTCTTTTTATTGAATTTAAAAGGTAAGGTATACTAAACAAAGCCTATTGGCCATACCCAATATAAATGCATATAATGTTGAACACATTGTTATGCAATTGCCACAGGAAAGGAATGGGTGAGCTGCCCTTTCATTTTTGTGCTTTAGATTAATGTATATATATATGCAGGAAAATGCAAACTTTATAATATATTATTGAAGGCAGCATATGTAGGCCTCATGTACACAGGGTGTCTATTTAGCCCCTCTGAATGCCAGAACTCCTAGCAGGAGAAAGGTAGGAGAAAATGTGCCTAATGCCACATATTGTACATGCATTTAGGTGAGTCAAGCATTTGAGCATTAATGGATTTCATTGGCCATAATAGTAATTCATTCTGGCCTTTGGAATGCATTAACACTCAATGTGTCTGTAGCACCCTCTACCATAGGTAGGCACTAGAGTGAGGATTTTTTTTAGGGAGACTGCCAGTGCAGGTAAATTTAGGCAGGCAGGCCTATGCTTAGACTAGGCCTGTTTGTTTTGATCGGGGGCAGGGAGTGGTTAGTGCAGCTGTGGGTGTGACCACCTGTGCTCTAGTTCTGATGCGCCTCCCCTGTTTCCAGGGGAGAATGTTCTGGAAGAGGGGCAGGGCCTAGGACTGGAGTGGCAGGCAGCTCACGTGAGGAGCCCTGACCAATGCCCAACTGGAATTGGCAGGGGGCAGGCCTCCCATAAAAGCTGAGGTAACAAGCCACTGAGGGGAGTTGTTGGCCGGGAGAATGGAGTACTAGACAGCAGCAGGAGGGCAACTAGGGGGCACGCCGATCGCAGGGGCAGGTTCAGGAGAACTGTTAGGGAACTTTACCCTCATATTTACACGAGAAGCTGTCGGAATGGATGGTCCAGTTAAGTTCTCCATCATGGACTCAGGGCAGAGAAAGGTCGATTAGTGTACCACAATGGAGAGCTGGGTGTGGAGACATGCCAGGAAGTCTGGGAGGGAACTTCATCCTTACACGGTCATGCACAGAAAATAACAGAATGGAATCCTGGTCACTCAGATAAACGAAGGAGTTGTTAAAGTGTACCATCATCCAAAATTATATGAAATATAGGTTCCCATATCAGGCTTATCGAAAACAGAGGTGAGCTAAAGGACTATTACAGTACATGTAGAGATGTTAATAACCAATTGTTTGAACCAGAGTAAAATACAAATAAAGTTTATTCAAGTGATAAAATCATTTGCCAATATACAGACTGGTACAGATGGTGACGTATTTCTACTAGTTTCGCTCTAACTGAGCTTCTTCAGGAAATACATACGTCTGTAAAAAACATGAGTGTAATAAATTAAACAGAAAAAGACAATAATCATCTAGAATACATTGTAAAAGATATAAGGGGGAACAAGTGTACAATGCAGAATGTGGCTCTTACCCCCATCGGTGTACCACCGAAGCACCTGAAGGGCCCGGGGAGTGTCTCTCCCGGCGACTGGGGGAGGTATTAGAAACAGACAAGCCGATATCTAGATGGAGAGATATGATGTTAAATTATATTACATCGAGTTAAAAGATGGCTGGTTTCATCCAACTTAATATATTGAATAGTGCGGTCATACCGTCTGTACAGCCACAAAGTTCTCATCAGTGTATAAACCAGTGAAGGTGGTACATGATGCTCGTGAGGGAATAAATATAGACTGGATGATAATTCATGCAAGGTGGGTGTGTGGGGGAGGGGGAAAGGGGGAAAGGAAAGGGGGGGAAAGGAAAAAGAAGGATGGGAGGAGGGAAAAACGGGGGAGAAAAGAACAGAGGGAAGGGGAGGGGGGGAGGAAAAGGAGGGGGTAAGGAAAAGGGAAAAGAAAAGGGGGAGGAGGGGGGAGGAAGGGGAAGGATGGAGAAGGGGAGGGGGAAGTGGACAAGAAACTGGAAAGGGAAGTTTGGGGGCCAAGGGAAAAAATGAGAAAGAAGGGGTAAAGTGTGAATGAGGTTGAAGTGAAGTGCATGAAGAAGAGTGAAAGAGAAGGTGATAGAAACAGGGTCAGGGCCAGGTACAGAAAAGTGAAACTAAGACCATGCGAATCGTGATAGTGACCACACAATTAAAAAATTATATGTAGAGTGTAAAACTATAGGGGTTGTCCCAACACTAAGGTTGTCTGTCCTTACAGCATTGACTTTCTATTTAAAGCTGTAGTAAATTCTGCTTTTTATCGTGTTCTTACAAGTCTATTATAAGGCTTACCTGTAGTTACAGTAAATATCTCCTAAACGTGCACCGTTTAGCAGATATTTACATGTGTAGCAGCCAGTGGCATCAACAGGACATGTGTTTTCAATGGACAGTATGCTGTCTATTGAGAGACCTGTGCTGCAACCGAGACTCCCATGCGCATGTGTGGGAGTCATTGTGGTTCGGCCATTCAAATGGCCGGAGCCCGCAAACCCAGAAAGAAGACTAGATGAAGATGGAATCCCTGTCACTGGTGACAGTGCACATGAAGTCTGTCATAATGTGCTAGTATCCAATGCATACTAGCACAATATGACATGAGCCTACAGGGGACCATTTTTTATTTTTAACATGGTTTACCACCGCTTTTGTATATATAAGTAAATTATTTTACATACTAATTATTATATAATTATACCACTCCTTCTGACAGCTGTGTCTTCTATCCTTAAACTAACTCTCCCACACACCTCTTCTCCACCCCACACCTTATATACAGTGGTGTGAAAAAGTGTTTGCCCCCTTCCTCATTTCCTGTTCCTTTGCATGTTTGTCACACTTAAGTGTTTCGGAACATCAAACCAATTTAAACAATAGTCAAGGACAACACAAGTAAACACAAAATGCAATTTGTAAATGAAGGTGTTTATTATTAAAGGTGAAAAAAAATCCAAACCATCATGGCCCTGTGTGAAAAAGTGATTGCCCCCTAAACCTAATAACTGGTTGGGCTACCCTTAGCAGCAACAACTGCAACCAAGCGTTTGCGATAACGTGCAATGAGGCTTTTACAGCGTCCTGGAGGAATTTTGGCCCACTCATCTTTGCAGAATTGTCCTAATTCAGTTACATTAGAGGGTTTTCGAGCATGAACGGCCTTTTTAAGGTCATACCACAACATCTCAATAGGATTCAGGCCAGGACTTTGGCTAGGCCACTCCAAAGTCTTCATTTTGTTTTTCTTCAGCCATTCGGTGGTGGACTTGCTGGTGTGTTTAGGATCATTGTCCTGCTGCAGAACCCAAGTTCGTTTCAGCTTGAGTACACGAACAGATGGTCGGACATTCTCCTTCAGGATCTCTTGGTAGACAGCAGAATTCATAGTTCCTTTTATCACGGCAAGTCTTCCAGGTCCTGAAGCAGCAAAACAGCCCCAGACCATCACACTACCACCACCATATTTTACTGTTGGTATAATGTTCTTTTTATTAAATGCAGTGTTCCTTCTACGCCAGATATACTTGGACACACACCTTCCAAAGAGTTCCACTTTTGTCTCATTGGTCCACAGAATGTTGTCCCAAAAGTCTTGGGGATCATCAAGATGTGTTGTGGAGAAATTGAGACGAGCTTTGATGTTCTTTTTGCTCAGCAGTGGTTTTCTCCTTGGAACTCTGCCATGCAGGCCATTTTTGCCCAGTCTTTTCCTGATGGTGGAGGCATGAACGCTGACCTTAACTGAGGCAAGTGAGGCCTGCAGTTCCTTGGACGTTGTTGTGGGGTCTTTTGAGACCTCTTGGATGAGTTGTCGCTGCGCTCTTGGGGTAATTTTGGGCGGCCGGCCACTCCTGGGAAGGTTCACCACTGTTCCATGTCTTCGCCATTTGTGGATAATGGCTCTCACTGTGGTTCGCTGGATTCCCAAAGCTTTGGAAATGGCTTTATAACCCTTTCCAGACTGATAGATCTCAATTACTTTCTTTCTCAATTGTTCCTGAATTTCTTTGGGTCTCGGCATGATGTGTAGCTTTTAAGGATCTTCTGGTGGACCTTACTGTGTCAAGCAGCTCCTATTTAAGTGATGCCTTAATTGTGAACAGGTGTGGCAATAATCAGGCCTGGGTGTGGCTATAGAAATTGAACTCAGGTGTGAACAACCACAGTTATAGTATGTTTTAACAAGGGGGGCAATCACTTTTTCACACAGGGCCATGATGGTTTGGATTTTTTTTCACCTTTAATAATAAACACCTTCATTTACAAATTGCATTTTGTGTTTACTTGTGTTGTCCTTGACTATTGTTTAAATTGGTTTGATGTTCCGAAACACTTAAGTGTGACAAACATGCAAAGGAACAGGAAATGAGGAAGGGGGCAAACACTTTTTCACACCACTGTATATCACCCTCACTTCTGTCCTCTCCATATTACTGCACTCACCAACTCTGGCTAATTCTAAATCCACACGCATATAAATTCCACATTACATCTCTCACCCTTCTGCTTCTCTTATCCTCTGGTGATGTATCCCCAAACCCTGGGCCTCCTGCATCTAACTGCACTTAACAGACCCATTATACTACACTCTCTGGCTGCAGCCACAATGCACACAATCTAGTTCCCATTTCTCTTTTTCCCAAGACTAGACTTCTTTTCTCTTACACTCTTTGGAATGCTCGCTCTGTCTGTAACAAACTCACCTCCTTCCACGATCTCTTTATCACTAACTCATTTAATCTACTCGCCATTACAGAAACCTGGCTTCACAAATCCGACACTGCGTCTTTTGCTGCTCTATCCCACGGTGGTCTTCTTTGGACTCACTCCCCCAGACCCAGTGGATGCAAAGGAGGGGGTGTTGGAATCCTTGGAATCCTTTTAGACCCACATAGCACCTTTCAAGTACTTCACCCACCTCCCTCTCTGTCACAGACTGCATTAGTCTCTTCTCCCCAGTTTCTCTAAGGATAGATCCTGGTCCAGTATCATCATTTCTTGACGACTTTCTCTCTTCTGAAAGGCCCACAATCATTCTTGGGGACTTCGACATCCCTGCTAGTACTAACGTTCCTGCAACTTCCAAACTTCTCAGTCTAACCTCCTTCTTTGACCTGAAGCAATGGATACATTGCTCCTACTCACTCTGAAGGCAATACCCTTGATCTCGTCTTTTCCCACCTATGCACTCCATGCAACCTCTCCAACCAGCCTTAACCTCTCTCTGATCACTACCTTATTAACTTCACTCTCTCCCTCTCCTCCGCCTCCTCTCCCTCCATACATCTAATGGTTACTCGTAGAAACCTTCACCATCTCAACCTTTCTCTTCTCTACTCTGCTCCTGACCACCTCTATGACAAAATTCCACCTCTGTCCTACACCAACCTTGCCACTTCTGTCTACAAAACTTCACTTCTAGCCTCACTGGCCCCCCTCACTACACACAGAATCAGGCGCTGTCCCCTTCAACCCTGGCAAACAGATAACACTAGAAGTCTGAAAAAGCACAGCTGTGCTCTTGTGCACCTGTGGTGTAAGACAAAGTCCCAGAAAGATTTCAGCCAGTATAAATCTGCCCTCCAATACAATTCCAGCCTCCTCACTGCCAAGCAGACCTATTTCATCACTCTCATTAAAAGTTTATCATCCCGTCCCCGTCAACTCTCCTCTACAGGGCCGCTGATAGGGCAGTACAACTAGCCCAGTTGTACCGGGCCCGGCCAGCAGGGGGGGCCCGAGCAGCTTTTAACTTCTAGCTAAAAAAAAAAAAAAAAAAAAAAAAAAAATATATTAACCTGCACCCACTTGATTACTAACATATATAAGGAATATATATTCATTTCCTGGGCCCCATCAGGTTACCAGAGGGGCCCAGGAGGTGAAAGCAGAAGAGGGACTTTTTTTCTATTTTCGGGTGCAGGGATACAATGCTGTGCCGCATGCTGTTCTCAGTATACCTGCACAAACTAAAGTTCTTCCTGCTCACTGTATGCCTCCCCGGCGGATGGATATTACTGTTATACGGCTCCCTTCATCCAGTAAGTGCTGCAGCTTGAGGGACTTATCACTGGGACGGCTGAGACAGACAGAGCAGCAGGAGTAATCTGGACAACGGCAGTGGTGCACAGGCAAGCAGTCCCCTGCACACACACACACACACTGACAGGTCACACTATTGTAGCATGTGCAGTCCCTAGACTCTGTGTGCTCATGGTTATTATCATTATGATGATCAGGGCACAGTAGGTGCTGTATGGCTCTGTCAGTGTAACATGACTGTGTGGTGCTGACTTTCCTGATATATGACTGTACTGTGTGTTACAGACTATAACTCAGCACAGCCATAACAAAGTCAGCATCACACAGTCATGTTACACTGACAGAGCCATAGAGAACCTGCTGTGCTCTGATCATCATAATGATAATGACCATGAGCACATAGTGAGATGCTACTTTTACACATGTGATGGGGGAAGGGACAGTAAAAATACATAGCCAAGCTGCATTTTTACCACCCCCAAACCACTCTCCTTTCATAACCTTTCACCCAAGCTTTGCAATTAGGTCCTTTTTCATGCAGACCTGATTGAAAGCTCCGTATGAAGACACAAACTGAATGGGCACAGATGTCAAAACACTGACATCTCTCCCATTCAGATGCAGTTATGATTGGTGGGGCGCTGTAAATGTTAAATGTTCCAGCTCCTGCCTCCTGCCCTGACAGCGTGGAGGCAGGGGTGGGGTTATGGGCGGAGCCAGGATGGGTTGTGGGCGGGGTCAATGGGGCCCCGTCAGGTAGGCTGTATGGGGCCCCATGATTTCTAACAGCGGCCCTGCTCCTCTACCTTCAACTGTCTACTTCATCCTTCACTGCCTCCATCCACTTTACCTGTAACTCTCTACTTCAGCCTCCACTGCCTCCACCCACTAACTCACTCACTGCCCAGGAGATCGCCAAGCAACGTCTAACAGAAGATTGATACAATTTGCGAGGAGATCTCTACTGTTCAGATACTGTTCTTGCTTTACACCTCATGCCCACGGGTACAATCATTACTTCCCTCTTTCAACCCCACCACTGTAGACGAGGTTGCTAAATTACTTGCTATTGTCCATCTTACCACCTACCCTTTGGATCCTGTTCCCTCACAAATGCTGTAATCACCCTCTAGCTCTATTCTACACTCTCTAACCCTCTCTTCTGCCATCTTCCCCAACTCTTTAAAGCATGCACTTGTCAGCCCCATACTTAAAAAGCCCTCACTGGACCCATCCAATCTTAATCAATGCCCCATCTCCTTGCTCCCCTTTTTATCCAAACTCCTTGAATGTCTAGTTTACAACCGTCTGAGCATCCACCTTGCTGATAATAGCCTTCTTGATCCCCTTCAGTCTGGATTTCGTCTTCAACATTCCACAGAAACGGCTCTCCTAAAACTAACAAATGATCTACTAAGGGACAAAACTAAGGGACATTATTCTTCACTCCTACTCCTGGACCTCTCTGCGGCCTTCGATATGGTTAACCACCCCCTCCTCCTTAAAAAACTCCACGCATTTGGTCACCGTGACTGTACTATTCGCTGGTTCTCCACTTACTTAACCGCACTTTAAGCGTTACTTACAATTCTACTTCCCCTCGCCTCTTCCTTTCTCTGTTGGGGTCTCCCAAGGTTTTGTTCTTGGACCTCTGCTATTTTCAAACTACACCTCCTCCCTGGGTCATTCCAATACCATCTCTATGCTGACGACACTCAAGTCTATTTCTGTACCCCTCAACTCACTCCTTCAGTCTCCTCACGTATCACTATTTTACTATCAGATATATCAGTCTGGATGTCGCACCACTTCCTCAAACTTAATCTATCCAAAACCAAACTTATAATTTTTCCTCCCCCACGTGCCTCTTCCCCTGATCTCTCTGTAAAAATCGATGGCCCAACTATCAGCCCATTCCCACATGCCAAGGTCCTAGGAGTAGTCTTGGACTCTAAACTCTCCTTTAAGCCCCACATCAAATCACTGTCTAAATATGGCAGCCTCAACCTCCGGAACATCTCCAAAATATGCCTCTTTCTAACCAATGACACAACAAAGCTCTTAAGTCTCTCACCTTGATTACTGCAACTCACTCCTCATTGGCCTACTTCTGCATACTCTATCCCCCCTTCAGTCCATCATGAATGCTGCTGCCAGACTCATCCACCTTACCAACCACTCAGTCTCTGCTATTCCTCTCTATCAATCCCTCCACTGGCTTCCACTCACCCAACAAATTACATTCAAAATACTAAAAACTACCTACAAAGCAATCCACAACTCTGCTCCCAGCTACATCACTGACCTAGTCTCAAAATACCAACCTAATCGTTCTTTTTGTGCTTCCCAAGACCTCCTGCTCTCTAGCTCTCTCATCACCTCCTCCCATGCTTGTCTCCAGGACTTTTCCAGAGCTTCTCCAAGCCTATGGAACTCCTTACCCCAATCTGTCTGTCTATCTCCTCCCTAGAGACGCCTATCCTTCCCACACCTAACAACTGTACTTTCATTTTGTCCATCTGATCATCCCCCACAACTAGTACCCTGTGTTCCACTTGGCCCCCCCTTCTAGATTATAAGCTCTAACAAGTAAGGCTCTCAGAATGCTCCTGTATTGAATTGTATTGTAATTGTACTGTCTGCCTGATGTTGTAAAGCGCAGCGCAAACTATATAAATCCTGTATAATAATAATATAATGAAATGTGTTAATGTGTGCAAATTAGTGTAATAAGTGCGTATTAGTTGTATGTATTACTGTAGAATTAGTTGTGTAAATTAGAATCTATTTAGACACTCTAACGCCTAATTAAAATCTATATGGCAGATAATTAAAATTAAGAATCACCACATTTTCACCTTTATTGAGGAGGTGTTAAGTTACCAAAACGCAGAAAGATGGCAAATATTCATCACATTTGTATGAACAGCATTATGCTGCTTGCTGCAGACATTACACCTATAAAATATTTAATTATCATCACATACTGGGTATAACTTTGTTCAAGCTCTTATATCCCCAGCTGGTCAGAAACACTTATAACTTATGTAATGCATTGATTGTGGACCATACATTATTTTCAAAGACTTATGAGCTGGATTTATGCTGTCATCTAGGGATTGTTTTAAAACAACTAAAGTGGAACTAGAGTTATAGACTTTTATTGGGGCTTGGATTAGCCAGGTGCCACATCCACTTTTAGGAAACTATACAAAAGAAGGATTTGTAAACCAAGCAGACTTTTAAGGCACCAAGTCACCAATATATAAAAACTATATTTTTTTTTATTTGTTTACACAATAAAACAAAAATAAAAATTGATCCCTTAAACAGTAATTACTAATAAATCAATAGTCCTCATCTGAAAAGGGGTATGTCGCACTGTTTCCCCGAAAATAAGGCTAGATCTTATATTATTTTGGCTACAAAAAAACACACTAGGGCTTATATTCAGGGGATGTCTTATTTATTTACAGTATGTACAATGACAATCTTAAAGTGGTTGTAACCTTAAAAAATAAAATCCTGATCCTTTAAAGCATGACAGCGCTTGTGCTGTGTCATTTACCCATCTCTATGTTCTAAAAAACCTGGAATAAAACAATAAAATGTTGAAGAAGTTCCTCTGTCCCCTGTCTTTTTTACCCCTTCCAGCTCAGGAGTCATCATCAAGACATCTTTAATCCCAAAAATAAACCTTAGTTAAAGTCATTGTGAAAATATGTAATCCATTTTAAAAGGTTATATAATGTCCAGTGTGTCTCCTTTTGTAACTTTATTTTCAAAAATACCTTATTTAGAGTGCAGCGGGGCTTTCATGTGAGCCGCTGGAGCTCTTCTACCCCCTCCGAGTACTGCAGAGTCAGAGACTGAGATCCCTGCTGAAGTCAGCTCTGCTCCGAGCACTGCAGAGGGAGGAGCCCCTGACATCAGCCGAGAGAGAAGGAGAAGATCTCTGGCAGGTCACGTGAGCGCCCAGTGGCGCTGTAAATAAGGTAATTTAGACAATAAAGTTACAACAGGAAACACACTGGACATTATATTATCTTTTTACAAAACAGATTACATATTTTTAGAAGGACTTTACTAGGGCTTATATTTGGTTATTCCAGTCCTGTAGGCCTCATTTTTGGGGATACACGGTAGTTGGGGGTGTGACCAGCTCAAGTCTCAAAAAATATTGCTTTCATGTATTGGTAACTTGGTGCCTTAAATGTCCCGTTGGTACACAAATTCTTCCCTTGTATAGTTTCCTAAAATGGAACTTGGCTGATAAGGAAGATTCAGTGCTGTTGGTTCTTCCTGGCTCTCATAATTAATTAAAAAGGAAAAACAAAACACAAAGTCAATGGTAAGTTACCAATCACCGTAAACTCTAAATGGGCATTTCTTCCACATGTTCACAAACTAGCCATAGAGTAGATCAAAAGAATAACTTGAGCTCAGGTGCCCTGAACAGAGTTAGTTTTTCATGCATATGTTGTGTTGGGATTCACTGCAATTTGTGTTTTAGTCACAAACCATTTGTCAATGGATTCTAAATGTAGATCTAAAATATCCTATTGTACAAAAAATATCTGGAATGGTGGCTTTAATTTCAGTTTTACTTATCAAAATAACAGCACATAGAAAGATACAGTCATGCCAACATATATTTTATAAAACTGCTCATTTTATTAGTACACAACTAGGTTAAATTCATTCAGCCAATTGAGATCAATTGTAAAAGTATTGTACAGTGACATGAGATCTGTGTGTATGGGTTCCAATTTCAAACTGTACATTTAATACTTAAATTGTTGATTTGTCAGCACCAACACAGTTGGTCCATCTGTTCAGGTATTCAAAATCCTCACTCTTCTCCTTCTTTTCTCTGCAGAGCTTCTGGAATGGATCAGAGCGATGCTGACTGGGCAGTGCCATCACAGAACATACTGTATTTCTCAGTACTTACCCTGGACCAGTACCTGGATACGTAAAGTGCTGGGTAAATAGTGTGGTATTGCAACAGTTGAACAATCTGTCCAACAGGCCAATATGCTGATATAAATACAGTTTTATTATTCACCCATTAGTACCATATCTAATATCCAAAGCATCACATCACCATCCACACAAAGGCACCCGTCGTCCTAGGAGAATCGTGACCTAAGGATCACTGTAAGGGACCTTATATTTTTTTCCCCAGCAGGTGTAAAAGTAAATGGTCCTAAAAACACAGTTTCCCTTCAAATGTTTATATAATATACAGTGCCTTGCGAAAGTATTCGGCCCCCTTGAACTTTTCAACCTTTTGCCACATTTCAGGCTTCAAACATAAAGATATAAAATTTAAATTTTTTGTGAAGAATCACCAACAAGTGGGACACAATTGTGAAGTGGAACGAAATCTATTGGATAATTTAAACTTTTTTAGCAAATAAAAAAACTGAAAAGTGGTGCGTGCAAAATTATTCGGCCCCTTTACTTTCAGTGCAGCAAACTCACTCCAGAAGTTCAGCGAGGATCTCTGAATGATCCAATGTTGTCCTAAATGACTGATGGTGATAAATAGAATCCACCTGTGTGTAATTAAGTCTCTGTATAAATGCACCTGCTCTGTGATAGTCTCAGGGTTCTGTTGAAAGCGCAGAGAGCATCATGAAGACCAAGGAACACACCAGGCAGGTCTGTAATACTGTTGTGGAGAATTTTAATGCCGGTTTTGGATACAAAAAGATTTTCCAAGCTTTAAACATCCCAAGGAGCACTGTGCAAGCGATCATTTTGAAATGGAAGGAGTATCAGACCACTGCAAATCTACCAAGACCTGGCCGTCCCGCTAAACTTTCAGCTCAGACAAGGAGAAGACTGATCAGAGATGCAGCCAAGAGGCCCATGATCACTCTGGATGAACTGCAGAGAACTACAGCTGAGGTGGGAGAGTCTGTCCATAGGACAACAATCAGTCGTACACTGCACAAATCTGGCCTTTATGGAAGAGTGGCAAGAAGAAAGCCATTTCTCAAAAATATCCATAAAAAGTCTCGTCTAAAGTTTGCCACAAGCCACCTGGGAGACACACCAAACATGTGGAAGAAGGTGCTCTGGTCAGATGAAACCAAAATCCAACTTTTTGCCCACAATGCAAAATGATATGTTTGGCGTAAAAGCAACACAGCTCATCACCCTCAACACACCATCCCCACTGTCAAACATGGTGGTGGCAGCATCATGGTTTGGGCCTGCTTTTCTTCAGCAGGGACAGGGAAGATGGTTAAAATTGAGGGGAAGATGGATGCAGCCAAATACAGGACCATTCTGGATGAAAACCTGTTGGAGTCTGCAAAAGACCTGAAACTGGGACGGAGATTTATCTTCCAACAAGACAATGATCCCAAACATACAGCAAAATCTACAAAGGAATGGTTCACAAATAAACGTATCCAGGTGTTAGAATGGCCAAGTCAAAGTCCAGACCTGAATCCAATCGAGAATCTGTGGAAAGAGCTGAAAACTGCTGTTCACAAACGCTCTCCATCCAACCTCACTGAGCTCGAGCTGTTTTGCAAGGAAGAATGGGCAAGAATTTCAGTCTCTCGATGTGCAAAACTGATAGAGACATACCCCAAGCGACTTGCAGCTGTAATCGCAGCAAAAGGTGGCTCTACAAAGTATTAACGCAAGGGGGCCGAATAATTTTGCACGCCCCACTTTTCATTTTTTTATTAGTTGAAAAAGTTATAAATATCCAATAGATTTCGTTCCACTTCACAATTATGTCCCACTTGTTGGTGATTCTTCACAAAAAATAAAAATTTTATATCTTTATGTTTGAAGCCTGAAATGTGGCAAAAGGTTGAAAAGTTCAAGGGGGCCGAATACTTTCGCAAGGCACTGTAATTCTGAAGAAGAGAGATGCATTACAACTATTACATCTGATTTAAAACCCCCTATTTCTAAATGTAGTACAACTCTCTTTTCAGTAATGAAAAAATGAGTGCCCAAAATCCTCATGCACCTTACCTATGTGCTGCTGCTCATATGTTTTTATTGGAGGCCTCAGAATCCCCCTGTCCTCTTAAAGAGGAGGGGAGCAGCTCCCCTCTCTCCTGTGGCACTGGCCAATCCGTTCATCTGTGGGCTAGTCCGACGGGCTAAAACCGACGCTAGGGCAGCTATTGGCTACTGGCTATGAACTTCCTTATTCTACGTCATCACGTACGAATCCATTGGACTTTTGGAGTGATCGTGTGTGGCCAAGTCCATTCGTTTGAAAGTCTGACGGACCTCAGCTGTAAAGTCAGTCGGATTGTCCGCCAGACCAAGTCCGTCGAAAAGTCAGTGTATGCGGCATTAGACAGTTGTCACCAGAACAAGTGTTTTGTTTTGTGCTTGTTCTGGTGGCAAATCCAAATTTTGGATTTACCCTCACTTTCATTCCCGTTGACAGTGAGGATCAGTGTGATTAGAAAATTATATTCCTGTGTCCCTTAAAGAGGAGGTTCACGTTAAAAAAAAATAAAATAAAAGTAAGCAGCTACAAATCCTGTATAAATAAAGGGACACTTACCTGTTCAGGGATCCAGCACGTCCTTGCCCAGGCTACTTGTTCACTAGATTTTGGGTTCCCAGCAGCCGCATCATTACTGTGGGCAGCCTGCTGTGCTGCATGTGGCTTCACAGCTGGCTGCCCACTGTGCATGCGCGAGCCGTACTCTTCTGGGACCTGTGACATGTCCCAGAAGACAAAAGGGAGAAAAAGGGAGAGAAGAACTTCCGCTCAGATAACCTAGGTGATCTGTGAGGAAGTGGAAGTGGGTACCTGTCAAAACAAGGCACCTAATGCAATCTTAGGCTTTCTCATATCTTTTCTATCTGCATGAGTCACTTCTGACAGTCTATGCCAATGTCAGACAATTTTAGTAGATTGCCCCACTCCCCATCCAGCACACAGCAGATGATTGACAGCCTCAGCTGTGCATTTTTCCCTATGGGACTGTAGAGGGGATGTATGTATTCCCTTCACTTAGGTTTCAGATTACACCCATGCTCCCTGCACTATGCTGTGCAGTATGTGTCATCAGATCCATGCCCACTGCCTTCTAAAGCTCAGAAATGTTGTGTAAAGTGTGTGCTTTAGGAGGCTGCGGAAAAGAGAGGGTCGGAGATAGACAGCTACAACTTATGTAGCAGGATTTGTTTCATCACTGTGTATCACCTGAGGCACTTCAGTGGGTAATACGTAGGGGGTTATAACCACTTTAACGGTTTTTGATTTGCCTGTAAGTGCATGAGGGAGTTTGAGTGTGGAAATGTGTATAGTTTGGTATTTAGTAATATTATTTTTTATGTTTTGTTTTAATAAAAAGTTTTGTATGTATGTTTTAATATCACATTCAGTGGTGGCTGGTGCTCAATAATTTTGGGGGGGCAAACCAATGACACCCCCCGGGGGAAGGCACGTGGGAGATGGACATGAAGGTGGAAAACACCAGCAACACACACTTCCCCTGTGGGAGACAGACAGATGGGAAGGTGGAAGGCCTCCTTACCTTAGGAGGCAGATGTCCTGTCTGGGATGATACTCTGATCTCCCCTTCTCCTCCCTACCCATCTGAGCTGGAGAGTGCTGGATGTGGCTGAGCCTCTGTGGGTGAACTATCCCTGGAGAAAGTGGCAGCTGGTGGGGTGGTTGGGCTTCCCCTGCATCTCCTCTAGATGTGCGTCTCCCTTCCTCTCCCTCCTAGGCCAATAGGATCGCTTCCCCTTTTCGGCCAATAGGTAAACGGGTCTCAGGACCTGCTTCCTGATTGTCTGGGAGGAGAATCAGTCTGACAATAACGAATATTCATTCGCTATTGTCACACAACTGGGTGGGCTCAGGGCATTGCTCTATGACCGGAACCCACCTTTTTTTGAAGCCTATTAGAGCCTCGGGCTCTAATCACATGCTCCGCCCCCCCATCCATGCCAGCTGCATGGATAAGGGGGCGGGGCTCGTGCTCCACTAATGGATGGGTCACCACTAAAGACATGATTCATTTATATAATTTTCTAGACTCATTTCTAAAGGAGAGCAGTTATTTCAATATACAATACTTTTATTTTCATTTTTTCACTTGTTTTCTGTCCTCATTTAGCTCTTGCACCTATGTATGCATGCTTTTAAATTGTCTATCAGTTCTGATTATTGTTATACCTGAAGCTCTATGTGAAGTTCTTGACTATGGTTGCTTTTCAGGGGCTTGGGCTCATATGCTATACAGTGCATTTTTTTTTTTTCATGACAGTGTCTTTTTCCCCCAAAAATTGCATTTTAAAAGACTGCTGCGCAAATACAGTGTGGCATAAAATATTGCAACAATCGCCATTTTATTCTCTAGATTCTCTGCAAAAAAAAAATATATATATATATATATATATATATATATATATATATATGTTTAGGGGTTCTAAGTAATTTTCTAGCAAAAAAATATGGATTTTAACTTGTAAGCAACAAATGTCAGAAATAGGCCTAGGCATGAAAGAGATACCCTGGAATGTTTGGCCTTGGTACAGACACAGAAGGTGGCACACCCAGGTTAAAATGGCAATTAAATGTTAATTTCCCACATTTGTGCCTTTTTAAATCACAATTACTGTCTGTGTATAAATAGTCAATGAGTTTGTTAGCTCTCACGTGGATGCACTAAGCAGGCTAGACACTGAGCCATGAGGAGGTAAAAAAAGAACAGTCAAAAGACCTGTGTAACAAGATAATGAAACTTTACAAAGATGTAAAAGGATATAAAAAGATATCAAAAGCATTGAATATGTCAGTCAGTACTGTTCAATCACTTAAGTGGAAAATTTGGGGAACCCTTGATATCAAGCCAAGGTCAGGTAGATCAAGAAAGATTTCAACCACACCTGTCACAGAAACTTTTCGGGATACAAAGAAAAATCCACAGGTAACCCTTAGGAGAAATACAAGCTGTTCTGGAAAAAGATGGTGTGGTTGTTTTTAAGGAGCACAATACGATGAGACTTGAACAAAAAAGAGCTGCATGGTCAAGGTGCAAGAAATAAGCCTTTACTGTACAAGTTCCACAAAAAAGTCTGGTTACAATATGCCCGACACCACCTTGACATGCCTCATTGGCTTTTTTGTGGCATTGGCGCAGTAAAGGCTTCCTTCTGGCAGCTCAACCATGCAGCTCATTCTTGTTCAAGTATCATTGAATTGTGCTCCTTAAAAACAACCACACTGTCTTTTTGGAAAACAGCCTGTATTTCTCCTGTGGTTACCTGTGGGGTTTTCTTTGTATCCCGAGCAATTCTTCCACCAGTTGTGGCTGCAATCTTTCTTGGTCTACCTGACCATGGCTTACTGGCATATTCAAGGCTTATCTTTTTATATCCTTTTCCATCTTTGTAAAGTTTCATTACCTTGTTACGCAGTTCTTTTGACTGTTCTTTTCTACCTCCACATGGCTCAGTGTCTAGCCTGCTTAGTGCATCCATGTGAGAGCTAACAAATTCATTGACTGTTTAAACAGACACTAAGGCTGCTTTCACACTGGGGCAGTATTCAGGCGTTACAGCGCTAAAAATAGCGCCTGTGTAACGCCTGAAAAAAAACGGCCCCTTTAACTCCAGTGTGAAAGCCGGAAGGCTTTCACACTGGAGCGATGCGCTGGCAGGACGGTGAAAAAAGTCCTGCTAGCCGCATCTTTGCAGCGGTGAAGGAGCGGTGTATTCACCGCTCCTATACCGCTGCTACCCATTGAAATCAATGGGACACCGCGGCAATACCGCCGGCAAAGCGCCGCTGCAGCGGCGCTTTGCGGGCGGGTTTAACCCCTTTTCGGCCGCTAGCGGGGGTTAAAACCACCCCGCTAGCGCCCGCACACCGCCGCTAAAACGACGGTAAAGCGCCGCTAAAAATAGCGGCGCTTTACCGCCGACGCTGCTCTCGCCCCAGTGTGAAAGCAGCCTTATTGTGATTTAAAAAGCCACAGATGTGGGGAATTAACCTTTAAATGCTATTTTAACGTGTGTGCGCGACTTCTGGTTGTCTGTACAAAGGCCAAACATTCAAGGGTATGTAAACTTTTTATCAGGGCCAATTGGGTGATATCTGTTATTATGATTTAAAAATGATCAAGAAACTGTGTGATAATAAATGGCTTCATGTGATTGCTATCCTTAAATAAAAGACTTTTGATCGGTCATATTTTCAATATTAATGCCAAAATTTCAATTACTGCCAGGGTATGCAAACATTTGCACACAACTGTATACAGAGGGATCAGGGTTGTCCACTACTCGTAGTAATCCAACAATAAAAATTGCATTCTTCATCACCGATCAGTTTTACATACAAAAAAAAAAGAAAAAGAAAAATAGTTTATAACATAAAATAAAAAGAGTAAGGAACAATGCTGACTCCAAGGCCCCTTTCACACTTGTGTGACATAAGTCACATGATTTTTCCATGACTTGAAGCAATGCCTGTGTAATCTTGAGATCTATGGACCTCAAGTTGCATCAAAGTAGTGCAGGAACTACCTTGAAGTCACACAGATATGAATGGTAATCATTGAAATTCATGTGGTACGACTTGCCATGAGACGTTGCAGTCCCAAGTCACAGGACAAGTCACACAAGTGTGAAAGGGGCCGAATGCAGATTTGAAAGTATTGATGAAAATTGACAACACATTTTTGATTCAATAGGTTAATGTGGACCAGGTGGTTTTCGTCCTGGGGCAACAAGCCACAGGCCAGATTTGTCGGGCTGTAGCCCTCATATCTCTACTGTGTTCTAGCTGTGATGGTTTACGAACCAGATGGGGAATTTTACTGTCATTAGATCTACAATATGGCTTTGATTCCCTGTCCTGGCACTTCCTGTTCCACATATTGCAGAGGTGAAACTTCAGACCCAAATTCCTCTTACTACTCAGTGTACTATACTCAAATCCTACAACATTGTAGCTTTTGGATGCAAGTCGGACCTACAAATCACAACAGGGTCCAGACAGGGCCACTCTAGCACTTCCATTTTGTCCTCACCATCGAGACATTAGCTGTCGCCATTAGGTCTAACCTAAATTTTCATGGTATATCTAGGGTCCATAAATGTGCTTTATTTGCAGACAACCTCTTATTATTTATCACAGACCCCATAACAACCTTGCCTAATTTACTTTCACTTATGCCCAACTTTGGTTTCCCAAATCTCAGGTCTAAATGTCAGCTAATCTAAATTGGAGACACTGGACATCAACTTTTCTGCATCCATTTTGGCTTTAGTATGTGCATCTTTTCCCTTTAATTAGTGTACGCAGGCCCTCCCTTACCTCTCCACACTATATAAGGCAAGTTATGTTACTCTTTACTCTTCTACGACGTGTGATCTATAGAACTAGCAGAACCATACTCTTTCCTGGATGGGCAGAATAGTGATGATCAAAATGATGACCCTTCTGAAAAGTCTATTATTTTCGTTCTTTGCCGATCTCTGTACCAATAGCATTCCTGAAGAAACTTCAATCGTTGATTTTCACATTTGGAGCTCTGGACGTTCTAGGGTAGCTCACTTTACTTTGTAGGTTTCCAAATGGTGGTGGTGGTGGTGGGGGGGCGCTGGGAGTTCACCACTTCCTCCACAATTATAGAGCTGCCCAGTTGGTCCAGTATCATTAGTGCAGTGACAGTGTATAGTATTACTGTATTACTGTCAATGGCAATTAGTTCCTCCCCAGCGTCAGTGTCAGAATGCCCGCCACAGTATTACAGTCCCATTATAAGTCATTGAACACCGCCATTAGTAGAAGAATAAATAAATTCCAGTATACTGTATATACCATAGTTTGTAGGCTTTATAACTTTCTCCCAAATCAATCAATATACACTTGCTGTTTTTTTTATCAAAAACATATAGTAGATTACATTTTGGCCAAAATTATAAAGATTTTATTTTATTGAATATTTTTTATTAGAAAGTAAAAAATATTTTTATTTACTTTTTTTTGTTTATATTGCAAGAGATAAACACACACAGTGGTGATCAAATACCACCAAAAGAAAGCTCTATTTGTGTAAAAAAATTTAATAAACTTTGTTTGGATACAGCATTGCTTGACTGCGCAATTGCCAGTTAAAGTAGCACAGTGTCGAATACCAAAAAATGGCCTGGTCATGAAGGTGTAAAAGTGGTTAAATTATGCATTTTCACAACAAGGTGCATCAATTGGAACGAATGCATAAAGCTTCGCTGGCACACGATACACTCTCAGATTTACTGCAGGCGAGGGACGAACTCCGGCAGGAGTTGCTTAAAAGGCTACAACGAAAATATGTTCTCACGCAGAAGCTTTTTTATGAATTTAGTAATAAATCGGGTAAATTACTGGCAAAAGCAATACAACGTAAGAAAGCAGCGGCAACGATACATAAAATTATAGACCCTCAGGGCAAGACGCATGTAACATCTGAAAGAATTGCAAAGCAATTCGTGAATTATTTTTCGAAAACTTTACAACTTGTCCCCAGATATCTCGACGGCTCAGGCTGCAGACAGACAAAAATCAATATTTGATTTTCTCACAAAATATGGGGCTCCCCAGATAGCCAGGGACGACTTGAAGACTTTAGACGGACAGATTACTATCGAGGAACTTAACTTAGCATTAAAAAAATTAAAACCAGGCAAAAGCCCGGGTCCAGACGGTCTGTCAGTTATTACAAAATCTTCCAGGAGATACTTTCCCCACACCTCCTTAGAACTTTTAATTCTCTTTCTCTCGCTGATCCAGTCAATAAAGACCTACTTGAGGCTCACATAACGTTGATTCCTAAACCTGGTAAAGACGACACCATAGTTTCGAATTATAGTCCCATCTCGCTTTTAAACGTGGATGTGAAACTCTATGCCAAAATCCTAGCCAACCGTCTCCTTATGATTCTCCCACAAATAATAGCCCTGGATCAAGTCCGTTTTGTCCCTGGAAGAGAGGCTAGGGACAATACTATAAAAGCACTACATATCCAACATTGGCTTACCAATAAGACACAACAAAAAGGTTTCTTTCTATCGTTGGATGCTGAGAAGGCATTCGACAGGGTGGCCTGGGACTATTTATCCGCTACATTACAAGTGTTGGGGTTCCCAACACACTTCCGACAGATGGTAGCGACATTATATTCCTTCCCCACAGCAAAAGGGTTAATGGTTGCCTGTCGGACGCCTTCTCTGTGTCGAACGGAACTCGTCAGGGTTGCCCACTATCGCCGCTAATTTTTGTTCTTACCCTCGAACCCCTTCTAAGAAAGCTTAGAGAGAATGCTGATATAAAGGGCATCACTATAGGACATAAACAATACAAAATAGCAGCATATGCCGATGATATCCTCCTGTTCCTCTCAGACCCGATAATTACATTACCAAACATATTAAAAGATTTCACACTTTTCAACAAATTATCCAATCTGCAAATTAATTTTTCAAAATCAAAAGCCCTTAACATCTCCCTCCCCTCGTCCACAGTAGATCTATGTAAACTGAATTTTCCATTTGGCTGGGAACCCAAAGCACTCACATACCTAGGAATCCAATTACCTTCCTCTTTGGATAATCTTTACGACTTAAACTACAAACCGATCCTACAGTCGCTACAAAGTGACCTTAACAACTGGACGAATGGCAAGTTCTCCTGGTTTGGCCGTATAGCCATTATAAAAATGAATATTCTACCTCACATTTTATACATAATGCAGACTGTGCCGATTAAACTTTTTATTTGGGCCTCGAAATCCCAGAGAATAAGTTGGGATACGCTGGTACTACCTAAAGCTATAGGGGGTCTTAGTTTACCAGACATTCGTAGATATCACTCAGCATGCCACCTCACAAGAATTATTGACTGGCACGTACACAAAGATTCGAAAGATTGGATAAATTTGGAGGATTCATTCGACTCCATGCCAGTAGTACACCTGCCATGGATCTCGGTAGGTAACTTACCAAAAGCTTATTCCACGCACCCGCTGACAGGAGCATCTTTACGAGTGTTTAGAGACATAGCTACACAATTGCATTGGAATCCATCCCCAGGTCCGATGACTCCATTGACTGACAATCCGGATTTTCCACCGGGGCTATCCCTGCAAGATACGCCGGGAGACTCCTCCAGGCAGATCTTGAGAGCCTCGCTCCTAGTTAAAAATGGCAACATCCTCATTTCGAGAGATGTGTGTGTCCCTCCCTGACCATGATATTCCATTCTTTAAATTTTTGCAACTTAGACACTTTTTTTAATAGTGCCGTTCACTTATCACACTGGAGTAGAAATCTGAACCCATTCGAAACTTTATGTGCGGGTACACCACCTCTCAGGCATCTCATTTCAGAAGTATACTCACTACTGTTTAGAGACCACAACCCAAAAGACTTGCTAGTGGTGCGCAACTGGGAAAGAGACTTAAACATAGATCTCACGAACGGGCAGTGGGAAATGATCTTTCGTAATATCCATAAGAACTTGGTTAATGTATCAGCTCAAGAAAATTCTTATAAAATGTATGCGAGATGGTACCGAACACCGGACATTTTACATAAGTTCTTTCCCTCAGTTTCTCCATTATGTTGGTGATGCGGCCAAGAAGCAGGAACGATTCTGCACATTTGGTGGGAGTGTACGCTAATTAAAAATTTTTGGGAGAAAATTCACAAAATAATCTCAGAAATCTCTTCGAGAACGCTCGACTTCACGCCGACGCAATTTCTACTAAATTATGCCTCCACATTATGCACAAGTTTCAAGAACACGATCATACCGCATCTGTTAAATGCAGCTAAACAACGTGTCCCACTTTTCTCGAGGTCTACCACTCCTCCAACGGTGTCAGATTGGGTTACACGGGTTGAAAAAAATTTCTGAGATGGAACAATTAATTCATCAAGCCCACGACACCCCTTCTAAATACACCACACTATGGATGTGTTGGATACACTTTAGAACCTCACCGCAATTCAGTGACTATATCCGAATAACTTGAGCCCCTTATAACCGTAGCCTCCTATTAAGGTTGTATTTTTCAGCATTTGGGAATAACATGCACTGGGAAATGCATTTCTGGCTATCAGTCCGGGAATGCATTTCTTAGTGTCTGAATTTATGTATTCGAGCATCTAGGGAAACTTCTATACCAGGTGAATCATATGTAATGAAAATGTGCGTGACATTATTGTTTAGGAACACTTAGGAACTCTTACTATAGCTCAGACTGTAACATGCTGCTCGATTGGATGTATCCTTCCTCCCTCTGTACAGCAAGCTCCCGTAAGGGGTGCAGAGGTCGAGTTGGGAATATCTACCTATGCACTGTTACATAGGAAGTCTTGCACAATATAATTATACTACACATTCCAAGCAGAATTCGCTCTTTTCCTCCCATATCTATTAATAAGCCTCAATCCTCATTGGTAGGAAGGCCATGTTATGGTTCAATAGAACAATGTGATAGGACTTGAACTGGGATTCTTTTCTCTTGGGCTCACGCTTCTAAACAGTGTATGAGGTTATGATGGCAATATACAGAGTGCTATTGTGATATATTTACTGTGTGTACAAAAATGTATTCTCACAATCTGTTTATTGTACTGCTTTATTGTACTGGTTTTTGTTATGGAACTTATCTAATAAAAATTATATTGGAAAAAAAAAAAATTATGCATTTTCCTTAGTCTAGGGTTTTATTCACCCACCAAGCCTTTGGACTATAATCGCACACTTTTTATTGGAGCTGCGGCCACATGATTTGCTGCTTGAAAATTTGTGCCATTAAAACAGGGGTAATTGTAATGGTAGATTCAATGGCATATGTGTGCCAGTTTCACAGGAAATAGCTGCAAGCACTGATAAAATTGGAAGGGTGTAAAATAATTGTTACAGTATATAAACTGTACGGAGCACAGTTTAGGGCTACTGTTACCAAGAATCTAACATTAACTGTAAAACACTGAAGATGTATTAATTTAATGTTATATACAAAATTAACAAAAAGATTTGTTAGTTAATATAGTAGGAAATTACATAAAAAAGGAAACACTACTGAAGAATATGAAAACTGTAGACAGTTGAGGTAATAGGAATAACTGGGGAAGATTCTAATAAAAACTCTATTAAATTACACCATAGGCAGTCTCTGGTAAATCTCCTTTAGCTTAGAATGACTGATAATCTAGTATAACAGGCTGCATATATCTTCACAAAAAGGTATATTCAGTACTAGGCATAACAGTTTTTTTTTTACATATAACTGTAATGTTTAAAACACATTCTTGAACAATATACTATCTCAAACCTTTTGTATTGGAATTATACTTTCTCCCTTTATTTTGTAAAGTGCTGTGAAAACTGTTGGCACTATATACATACTATATAATAGTGATAATTCTATTAGCAGCTTCTTTGCATAACTAACTTGTATTTTAGGTATTCTGATTTTTAATAATCATTTGTCGATTTTAATTTACAATGGGTGCAGTTGGAATCGTCAGCAAGAGTGTTCTTCAGTCATTATTAGACAGCTACAAGATGAATGTTATAATTCACATTGACAAGGAGACATATCTTATAATCTGACCTGTTACTAGCCCTAAAGGTCTGTCTTAACTATTATACATCAAATGACTTCCATATTTTATATGTGAACGTAAAAAGAAGAAAGGCAACATTTGTTTGTAAACATATCAAACTTTATTAAACATTTTATAGAGACAAAAAAATAATCCCTACAGGTCCATGAAACTGTAGACTTAAAATGTGCATATTTTCACAAGTCTCTGCAAGTCTTTACAATAAGAGCAGAAACACTAATGAAAAATCATACTCAGGCTGGACATAAAAACAAGATACTTCTGGAGGCAATGGTTAATAGGATATGGAAATGATCAACTTTTATTGTGAATGCTACAAAAAAATTCAGCCCATTGCATGATTGAGAAACTCTATACAAATATAGGTAAACAGTAATAATAACAATATATTATTTTAAGTGTGAGCTTTTCTGAGAAATCCATATAAAAGAAAATTATTCTCATGGTATTAAACCTGCACAAAATTAGATCCATATTGTGTATTTATAGTACCATTTCTTTAACTCCTTGGCACATGTATTTTAAATGGGTTTGAATAAGCAGTCTATATGGACTTTGTGTGAAGTGAAACATTTCTATACATAACGGGTAAAAATACATGGAGCATGTTGCAAACATATAAATATTGATATGTCATTCTTCTTCATCATCACTGTCCTTCATAGAAATCCCCTGGAGTCCTCCCCTATCAGAATCTGCTACTGTAGCCTCTTCCATAGTTAAACGGTTGTGAACTGTCTCATATGTCTTATTATTTAGTGTGCCGTCAAGCACTCCCTGTAGCCTAAAGTCTCTGTAGGTTTTCTGCAAGAAAAAGAAATTATAAAAAAAATATATATATTCATTTAAAATGTCCGTGTAGGGTAGCATTACATCTTAAATCTTAAATGTCACATAACATTAATGTTTAGAATAACAGTACAATTGAATTTTACATGTGGAAATGCACATATGTATAAGCCGAAAAGCGCAGTTATATTTTTTTTACTTCAGTTGTAAGAAACTGCTTATTACAGCCAAGATATTTGCAAAAAAAGAAAGCGTATCATATTACACCTTTAAACAGGTGAAAATCATATTTAAAAGATTTGTAATTCTGCGGTCTGAAGTGGAGGATCAACTATTCAGAGCTCCCATCTTCTCATCGGCAAAGGTCACATGACCAAATTCCTAGGTATTTGGTAATGTTGGCAGGACTGGAGGGAACCTGGAGTAGCATTTTGTCCAGGAAAAGCGAAGTATTTCAGTCCTTCTATTACTCTTCATTTATCCATACTAGCAATATTGTAATCAAAGCTTTAAAGTGGCTGTAAACCCTCTAGCAATGTTAATGGAGAATTGAGTTAAGCTGCACACCATGAAGCAGACCCATGTACATGAAGTGAGATGAATAGCAGCCCTCAGCCAAGACTCTAGCCAGGCTACACCCCAACAGCGTTTAGTTCTGCCCCTTGAAGCTTAATTCCCATGATTAAGCTCCAATGGGTGGAGCGAAAGTGGAAGTGTGGTCTGGCTGGAGTCCAGGCTGAGGCTGCCATTCATCTTTTCATCTCACTTCATGCACATGGGTCTGCTTTATGATGTGTGGCTTATGGATCTTCTCTTTTGACATTGCTTGCAGTTTGGAGCTAGGATGAGCTCTCTGTCCCTGCCTACACTCAGTTGAGCAGCACCTAAATTTTGTCTTTTTGGGTCACTGTAACATATACCCAGTGAAGTGGCTGGTCGCAGGTGATACATGGAGATGAAACCAATTTGCCTACATAAGTTGTACCCGTTTATCTGTAGTATTCTCTTATCTACAGCCATTCTCCTAGGTACACTTGCACACAGTTGTTAGGGACCTTGGCAGGTACAGTGCCTTGCGAAAGTATTCGGCCCCCTTGAACTTTCAACCTTTTGCCACATTTCAGGCTTCAAAGAATAAAGATATAAAATTTAATTTTTTTGTGAAGAATCACCAACAAGTGGGACACAATTGTGAAGTGGAACAAAATCTATTGGATCATTTAAACTTTTTTAGCAAATAAAAAACTGAAAAGTGGTGCGTGCAAAATTATTCGGCCCCTTTACTTTCAGTACAGCAAACTCACTCCAGAAGTTCAGCGAGGATCTCTGAATGATCCAATGTTGTCCTAAATGACTGATGGTGATAAATAGAATCCACCTGTGTGTAATCAAGTCTCTGTATAAATGCACCTGCTCTGTGATAGTCTCAGGGTTCTGTTGAAAGCGCAGAGAGCATCATGAAGACCAAGGAACACACCAGGCAGGTCCGTAATACTGTTGTGGAGAAGTTTAAAGCCGGATTTGGATACAAAAAGATTTCCAAAGCTTTAAACATCCCAAGGAGCACTGTGCAAGTGATCATTTTGAAATGGAAGGAGTATCAGACCACTGCAAATCTACCAAGACCTGGCCGTCCCTCTAAACTTTCAGCTCAGACAAGGAGAAGACTGATCAGAGATGCAGCCAAGAGGCCCATGATCACTCTGGATGAACTGCAGAGAACTACAGCTGAGGTGGGAAGAGTCTGTCCATAGGACAACAATCAGTCGTACACTGCACAAATCTGGCCTTTATGGAAGAGTGGCAAGAAGAAAGCCATTTCTCAAAGATATCCATAAAAAGTCTCGTCTAAAGTTTGCCACAAGCCACCTGGGAGACACACCAAACATGTGGAAGAAGGTGCTCTGGTCAGATGAAACCAAAATCAAACTTTTTGCCCACAATGCAAAACGATATGTTTGGCGTAAAAGCAACACAGCTCATCACCCTCAACACACCATCCCCACTGTCAAACATGGTGGTGGCAGCATCATGGTTTGGGCCTGCTTTTCTTCAGCAGGGACAGGGAAGATGGTTAAAATTGAGGGGAAGATGGATGCAGCCAAATACAGGACCATTCTGGATGAAAACCTGTTGGAGTCTGCAAAAGACCTGAAACTGGGACGGAGATTTATCTTCCAACAAGACAATGATCCCAAACATACAGCAAAATCTACAAAGGAATGGTTCACAAATAAACGTATCCAGGTGTTAGAATGGCCAAGTCAAAGTCCAGACCTGAATCCAATCGAGAATCTGTGGAAAGAGCTGAAAACTGCTGTTCACAAACGCTCTCCATCCAACCTCACTGAGCTCGAGCTGTTTTGCAAGGAAGAATGGGCAAGAATTTCAGTCTCTCAATGTGCAAAACTGATAGAGACATACCCCAAGCGACTCGCAGCTGTAATGGCAGCAAAAGGTGGCTCTACAAAGTATTAATGCAAGGGGGCCGAATAATTTTGCACCCCCACTTTTCATTTTTTTATTAGTTAAAGTTTAAAAAATCCAATAGATTTCGTTCCACTTCACAATTGTGTCCCACTTGTTGGTGATTCTTCACAAAAAATAAAAATGTTATATCTTTATGTTTGAAGCCTGAAATGTGGCAAAAGGTTGAAAAGTTCAAGGGGGCCGAATACTTTCGCAAGGCACTGTAGGTTGTTCTAAACATCTAGGAGAACTATCCACAGTCCTCCTGTTGATTAGGGTTGTCTCAGTTGCTTCACTGTGTTCATGTACTCCCAGAAGACTCCGTGATGTTGAGATAAGGGCTCTTTGAGAGGTTATACTATCTATTCCAGGACGCCATGTTTTTTTCAGTGAAGATGATTATTTATGTCTTTGGCTGTATGTTTGGGGTCATTTTCTTGCAGCCCCACATCTGCAAGAAACCTGCACCATTCTTCACTGTTTTTTGCACACACTCATTGTACAGCTCTGCAGGGCTATGATGAAAAAACTTACTTTTGTTACAGCTAAACATCAATTTGGACTCCTCAATCCAGGAAGCCTGCTGCCATTTTTCTGCTTACCAGTTCTTGTGTTTTTATGCATAGCAGAGGTGCTTATATGGCTTTTTAGCCGCATGTCTTCCATGAAGACCATTTCTGGCCAGACTGACTGTAGATGGCAGTACCTGTGTCCTATTGTTTTTTGCCAAGTTTGTTCAGATAATACCACTGAACTTTTTCTAATTGAAAAGGAAAGTTAGCATGATGTCTGTTTCAGAAGAGATTAGATGGCAATATACTGTGTTACACCAGTATTCCTTAAAATTCTTCAGACTTCTTTTCCCCTCTCTCTGTCCTCCAACATGCTCATACTAATCATCTTCTTTGCAGTAACGCCCCTTCGCCTCAAACTCTCATTTCTTTACCTCCCTTCTCCACCCCACAACCTGTACATATCCCCCTCACTTTTGCCCTCTCACTATTATTGCTCATTCAGAGCCCACACAATGCCACCACTTCCACTTCACTGCAGCACCTGCCCTCATTATAGATCCCACTCCCACTTTACTGCCCTCACCCTCCTACTACTCCTAATGTCTGGGGATAATGCTCCAAAGCCTGACCCTCCTTCAGCTAACTCTTACCCCCAGAACTGGCAGCCTATCTTCTTTGACAGTAGCTGTAACTCCCATTCTCTTACCTCAATTTCCCCCCGATTACAAGAGTCAGACACCCCTTGTGTGTGCCCTCTGGAATGCCAGCTCTGTCTCTAACAAACTTGCTTCTGTCAATTACCTTTTCCTCTCCAACTTCCTCAATCTCCTTTCCATTACTGAAACCTGGCTCCAGAAATCTGACACTGCCTCTCCAGCTGCCCTCTCCCATGGTGGCTTCCTCTTGACTCACTTCATTGGAAGAAAAGGAGGTGGAGTTTGACTTCTCCTCTCCCCAAAAAGCACCTTCCAAGTTCTTCCTACACCTCCCTCTCTTCTACTGAAGTGCACTGCATTCATCTTTTTTCTCCAGTTTGTCTGAGGGTTGCAGTAATTTACCGGCCCCCTGGCCCTGTGGCACATTTTCTTGATGACTTCTCTGCATGGCTACCCTACTTTCTCTCCTGTGAAGTACCTGCCATCATCCTTGGAGACTAACATTCCAATCAATGCTAACACCTCAGCCCACTTCTTAACTACTCAATTTAACCTCCTCCTTCAACCTAACATAATGGACACAAACCACAACTCACTCCAATGGCAACACTCTTGACCTCGTATCCTCCCACCTCTGCACTCCCTGCAACCTCTATAACACCCACTTTCCTATCTCCGATCACAACCTCATCAGTTTCACACTCTCCCTGTCTGATACCTCCCATGCCGCCAACCTGCAAACAGTTACCCGCAGGAACCTTCGCCACCTCAACCCTTCCCTTCTTCATTCTACTACTGATTGCCTTTATGATAAAATCACATCCCTGTCCTGCCCAGACCTGGCTACATTGGTCTACAACATACTGTTATCCTCCCTGGACACACTTGCCCCCTCTCCATACACAGAACCAGGCCTCGTCTCAAGAAGTCT
This sequence comes from Lithobates pipiens, assembly GCF_037356315.1. NCBI lineage: Eukaryota > Metazoa > Chordata > Amphibia > Anura > Ranidae > Lithobates > Lithobates pipiens. The sequence goes on along the minus strand of NW_027507903.1, from coordinate 201,617,644 downwards.
CGAAATACACAGCCAACTCCCACTGCCTCCACCCACCAACTTCCTTACTGCCCAGGAGATTGCCAATCACTTCCAAAACAATTTGTGATGAGATATACAGCGTCCAGCTTCCTCCACCAACCAACACTCCAAGTCCAACACCACACAACACTTTCCTATTTCAATCCTGTTAGCTCTGAAGAAGTTGCCAAACTCCTTTCCACAGCCCACCCAACCACCTGTCCCTGGACCCTGTCCCCTCACCATCCTGCTCTAACCTAAACCATCCAATCCACATCTTCAACCTCTCCCTCTTTTCCGGCACCTTTTTCTCTCCTTACAAACATGCATTGGCTACCATAAAGTATACTTAAAAACCCTCACTGGACCCCACCTGTTGAATAGCTTATGACCCATTTCCCTGCTCCCATTTGCCTCCAAGCTTCTTGAATGCCTTGTCCACAACCGTATGAGTTGCTACCTCACTGAGCCCCCTACAGTCCGGCTTCCGTCCACAACACTGCACTGAAACTGCCCTACCAAAAATTCACCAACAACCTTCCAACTGCTAAAACCAATGGCCAGTACTCCATACTCATACTCTTAGACCTTTCTGCTGCCTTTGACACAGTTGACCACCCACTCCTACTCAAACTCTACTCCCTTGGCCTCCGTGACTCTGCTCTTTCCTTGTTCTCCTCCCCATCTCAGCTCACGTTCAGCGACACATACAACATCTCCACCGCTCCTCTTATCTGTCCTTGGGCCTCTCTTATTCTCTCTCTCTACCTCTTCCCTGGGCCTGCTGATAACTTCTCATCGCTTCAAATACCACTTCTATGCTGAAGACACCCAGATCAACCCCTTCACTCAACTCAGCACCTGAATCTCAACAGATATCACAAACTTACTGAGGGACAACAATATGGATGTCACACCACTTCCTCAAACTGAGCTTGTAATATCTCCTCTTCCTGATCCCCCTCCCTATGACTTTACCATTGAGATTAACAGCACAACCATTGGTTCCTCCACACATGCCAGGGTGCTGGGAGTAATCCTAGACTCTGACCTCTCCTTTAGCCCCAACTTTCAAGCACTGGCTAAATCTTGCCGCCTTAACCTCCGCAACATCTCCAGAATTGGCCCCTTCCTAATGACACCACAAAACAACTTATTTACTCCTTGGTTATTTTCCACCTTGAGTACTGCAACTTCATCCTCATCGGCCTAACTTTACACAGGCTATCCCCTAGGGGATTTCATTTTCTAATGGAAAGAAGTGAACTGTAAAACTTTTGCTTACGCCCGAGTGATGTAAAAGATATATATGCTAAATTTCAAGAAGATTGGATAATATTTAGAGGTTGCACACTTTGATCTGATTTTTCATAGTCAATTACTTTTTATTGGGAAAACTAGAAATCACAAACTTAAAATACTATTAAAACTATACACTAAGATTAATAGGTATTATGACAAATGGCATTATGGCAAAACATGTGTTATATTAATCAACTTTGAACAAATTAATCCCTTGTATTCTGTCACGTCTTGGATCCCAAACAATTCAATGAACGTCTGTTTTATTAGTAACGAAATGGCTCAGGTCTTTTCCCTAAAAAAACATGTTTTTACCCTCTAATCATCTCACTTCCTTTTTCTTTGCAGGTTTGGTTTCTAAATTTTTAGTCATATTTTCCTCAACAGCCTGAGTAATACGTTCATCCAAAAAAGCCATTCCTTCCAATTGTCCTCGAGGAATATTCAACGATTTAGTGAAGAGGACAATTTTAAGTGCACATATTGCCTTTGCCATCTACCGTGCTTGATGCAATGGCCCTGGGATCCTGAAACCGAAGTTGTTTTTAGACCAACCTCCTAGGTACAGGAGTGAGAGTTGTAATAACTCTTTGTAGTCTCCTCTTGGATGACTTCCGTCTTTTAGGATATTTTGGATGTAGTTAACCATTTTCAATCGTTTTCTTCTAGAAAGCCTTGAACGGGATTTTCTTCATCCAGCATTGTTGTATATGACTTCTTATCAAGTGAAGCCCACAGACTTTGCTTTGATAAAAGTGATCAATGTGTGCAACCCCTAAATATTATCCAATCTTCTTGAAATTTGGCATATATGCCTTACATCACTGAGACTCGGGGAGTAAGCAAAGTCATATGAAAATCACATCTTTGGAAAAATGAAACACCCTACTATCCCCCTTTCAGTCTATTATGAATGCTGCTGCTAGAATAATACATTTTACTAATCTGTGACTGCTGCCCCTCTCTGCCAATCTCTCCACTGGCTACCCCATTTTATAAAATTCAAAATGCTAACCACAACATATAAGGCCATTGACAACATCGCCTCCAGCTACATCACCAATCTCATCTGCAGATATCGCCCAAATTGTCCTCTCTGATCCCCCCCAGTACCTCCTACACTCTAGCTCCCTTGTTACCTCCTCTCATGCTCACCTAGGGATTTCTCCAAAGACTCTCCGATCCTCTGAAATTCTCTTTACCCTCATTACCATTTGTACCACCGCCGCCTCCCTTTAGATTGTAAGCTTCACGAGCAGGGCCCTCCTATTCCATCTGTGTTGATATTGTACTGTTACCCTTTTTATCATAAAGCGCTGCGTAAACTGTTGGCGCTATATAAATCATGTACAATAATAATAATGTATGCCTATGAGGGACTTAGTTTATACATCCTGTATCTTGCTACTGCACCAAGTCTTATTATTGTATATGATTTTTTTTTTTTTACATTGAAGGTCTTTGGCGACTTTGTTAGCATTTCCCAATCCATTTTCATTCTTCCTACAAATCTGATTCTGTCCATTTTATCTTGTTAACCACTTGCAGACTGCCCCACTCACATAAACTGCAGCAGGGCGGCCGCTCTGTGCCAGATCACGTACCTAATATGTGATCTGACACTTTCAGGTCTGGGTCATGCACGTTCTGCCGGCTACCCACTCCGATTGGATGCGATGTCCACTGGAACCCACCGACCGCTCAGGAGACAGGCAGAACGGCGTTCTTCCTATGTAAACAAGACAGACCACCATTCTGCGAGAGGGAAATGTACTGACCCTGTGTTTCTGCTAAGTAGGAACATGGATCTTTACCTCCCCTCAGTCAGCAAGCACTCCCTAGGAACACACTTAACCCTTTGATTGCCCCCTGATGTTAACCTCTTACCTGCCAGAGTCATTGGTACAGTGACCGTGCATATTTTATAGCACTGTTCACTGTATTTTTTTTACCAAAAATACATAGCAGAATAAATATTAGCCTAAATTGATGAATACATTCGTTTATTTTAGTTTATTGGGTATGTTTTATAGCAGAAAGTACAAAAAAAGCTTTATTTTCTTCAAAATTGCACTATAATCAAAAATAGACAAAGGAAAAAAAAATAGGAGGGGGGGGGGGCAAACCTTCTGGAGCTGAAGTGGTTAATCATTAGCACCTGTTTGGTTAAATTGTTTAACCATCCTCTGGACTATATGCCAGAAAAATCCTTAAAGCGGGAGTCCGCCGGGAGTTCCGCCGTTTTTTTTTTTTTAAAAGCCAGCAGCTACAAATACTGCAGCTGCTGACTTTTAAAATAATGACACTTACTCGCCCAGCGCGCCCGCGATGTCGGCACCCAAAGTCGATCTCTTGATCGTCTCTTGGGTGCTGCCGCCGCCATCTTGGGTATGGGAATCAGGAAGTGGAGCCTTTCGGCTTCATTTCCCGGTTCCCTACTGCGCATGCGCGAGTCGCGCTGCGCAATAAGGATGCTCCCCGCTGTCTCTGGGATCCGTGTGTTTCCCAGCAGGCAGCGAGGGACTTTCGGAAAGGGGCGTAGATTCTGCGGAAAGGGGCGTACCTTCTGCAGAATCTACGCCGGAAGTGGGTGCAGATACCTGTACTGTACAGGTACCTGCACCCCCTCCCCCCTGAAAGGTGCCAATTGTGGCGCCGGAGGGGGGGGGGAGGATTCCAATGAGCGGAAGGTCCACTTTAGGGTGGACCTCCGCTTTAACTGTGTACAAAAGGGATTCCATACGGTTTCTTGACATACTGATATCTAGCAGCCCATTCATAGAGGGAAAGCCAGAAATGGTCTCTCTTCCAATGTCAATGGTGATCCACAATGTATTTAGTGTCGGTATTCCTCTGAGCTTTTTAATGATGCCATCAGGAATATTTGCAGTAATAATCTAACATCTTGAGGAATTTTGAAATATCATATAGGGTCCTTTCACTCGGGGCGGATCAGTGGTGATCCACCCCGTGGGTATCCGCTTGCTCAGCGGGGATTGCCGGAGCGATCTCCGCTGAGCAGAAAGATGACAGGTCCATCTCTGCACACTGCGCAGGGATGGACCTGTCACAGCGCCGCTCTCCCCTATGGGAGATCGGGTGACGATGGACCGCAGTGTCCGTCGTCACCTGATCCGATGACGGATGGAAAAATAGGTTTTTACTCTGTCATACTTTTTCGGATCGGAGCGGGTCGGACATCCGAAGCTCCATAGAGCTCTATGGAGCATCCGTTCAGGTCCGCCTGAAAAACTGACAGGCGGATCTGAATGGATCGGTAGTGTGAAAGGGGCCATACACTTTAAGGAACACTTTTTTTTTAACCCCCCTGACGGTATTCCCGAGTCTGGCTCGGGGTGAAAATTCAGTACCATTAGCGGTAACCCCAAGGCAGACTCTGGATCGCATGGCAGGATCCAGGATGAGTATGCTTACCTTGTCCCCTGGATCCAGCGATGTCTCCCCACACAGCAAGCGGCTCGTCCTCCGCTCGATGTATCACATCTCCGGGATCCGTTCCCTGCGAGCGCTGCGATGCACGGGGATGGAGAACGGCGCCAAATTCAAAAAGTAAAACACACACTATACATACATTATAATGTAGTCTTACAGATTACATTGCTGTATGTAATTATTTCACAAACCCCTTTGTCCCTAGTGGCTTCTCCAGTGTCCTGCATGCAGTTTTATATTATAAAAACTGTTCTTTCTGCCTGGAAACTGGAGATTGTCCATAGCCACCAAAGCTGTCCCTTTACATCAAAAGAGGTTTTAGACCAGCTAGAAAACAGCGATAATAAATTAGAATCACTTGCAGAATTGAGCGATAGTGATTTGTGGGGAAATTCATTATCAAATACTGAAAAGTAATGACAGTGACAATTCTACAACTGAGCAAATTTCAGTGTTTTTGATTTGATTACATTATTGAATATTTTTTATTATATTATTTGGTATAATTATATATAGTTATTTATATTACGATTTCCTTTTTCAAACTCTATCATACCCGGGATGTCTGCTAGACTCTGGTTTGGACAGATTTAAGCGAGTTATTCCTAAGAATTACAGGGCTACAATATAAAACGCCAAATCTTCATTCAAAATAATTGTACCGCTTTCTGCACCTAAAATCTGAAATAATCATACCGCGTGGGAGGTTAAGGAAACTGACACAAAATAGGGAAGAAGTCCTCATCCATGCTAAAAAAGGACAGGCAATCATTTCTAATAATTAAAACATTTTCTTACACGTTTCCCCTTTAAAGATGGTATATTTTATTCTAAATGATTAGCTTTTTAACTATTGTTCAAATTATTACTCATTTATATAGCTGTAAAAATATGTGTGAAAGCGAATCCTACAGAATATCTTATTGATCTGAAATTTGGAATGAGAGACTATACACAGGTGTTTTCTCAGTATGATAAAAAACAAAAAACAAAAAAAAATTTGTATCTTTGGTTTAAAAATGAAGAGAACATTTTGCCGTCTTTCTATTTCCTATTTATACATTTTCACAGTTAAAGTAAATGTTGACCTCTGCTAAAACTTTTCAGCAACAATTTGTTTAATTTTTTTCTTTTGATAAATAACAAAACTTCCATCTGTGATATCTTTCATATTTCCAGGGTCTATGATTTACGTGGGCATTAAATGTCTCCAATGTCTAGTAGTAGAACAGTTACCTTTTGTATTTATCCGCTTCCCGACCACCTCACGCAGCTATACTGTGGCAGAAGGGCACATACAGGCAGATTAACGTACCTGTACGTTGCCCTTTAAGAGGTGGGTTGCGGGTGCCCGTGCGCCCGCCGTAAGCTTTGTGACCGTGATTGCATACCCGTGATCATCTCACGGTGAGGAAGAACGGGGAGATGCTGATGTAAACAAGCATCTCCCCATTCTGCCTAATGACACTGTCACTGATCAGCACTCCCTGTAAGAGCAACATTAGAGGAGGGAGTGGGGGGGTAGGGCTGAGTCCTTTTCTGTGTTTCAATGGACAGAGAGCAGGACTCAGGAGCGAGCACGCACAAATGCCCCCATAGCAAGGTGTTTGGGTAAGGAGCCCAGAGCTCCAGAAATGTATCAGGGTTATTTTTTCCCAACATACCTTAAAGTAATACAGATGGTTTTCTGTTGTATGTGCATTGGTGGGTGTAGGCACAATAGGGTGTTATTACAAATAAATGTGTGTGCATCCTTTAATGCATACAACACTTGTTATTGCAGCGCACAATAATGCACACTACAACACACTTTTGTAAATGGGCCGTCAGTGGACTTTCTAAGTATGCTGCTTTGTTGCATGGGTTCATATTCTTTTACTAAAGAAACCTAGACTCCTATGTCTAGCAGTGCAGACAGATGGGAATGCACTGCTCATGCACTTGAAATGTTTAATTATTGGCATCAATGATACCTTATATTACCAAAGGTATTGGGACGCCTGCCTTTACACACATAAAAACTTTAATGGCATCCCAGGCTTAGTCCGTAGAGTTCAATATTGAGTTGGCCCACCCTTTGCAGCTATAGCAGCTTCAACTCTTTGACAAGGCTGTCTACAAGGTTTAGGAGCGTGTCTATGAGAATGTTTGACTATTCCTCCAGAAGGGTATTTGTGAGGTCAGGCACTGATATGGACAAGAAGGCCTGGCTCGCAGTCTCTGCTCTAATTCAAAGATGTTCCATTGGGTGGATGACAGGACCCTGCACAGGCCAGTAAAGTTCCTCCACCCCAAACTCGCTCATTCAGGTAAGTATAACCTGCTTCAGCACATACTGAATATTTCTCCTCAGGTATCATCAGCCTGGTCCGAGTGCCTGTCTGTAGGGCCAGACCATCTATACACACACACACTGCTCCTGCTGCAACCTGCTCCAAAGATCAAACTTTTCAAACAATGCTTGGCATACCATGAAGGCTCAGTACTGTATGTGTACAGAACTCCCCACAGAAATGAAGTTTCCTGCTTGTACGACTGGCCCCACTGCTTTTCCCACAGGTCAAAATAAACACTATTGCCACATTGAGCCTACTAACTCATGTGCCCTGTTCCTGTGCCTCTTTACATGAGATCCATCCCAGATCTTTCATCAGGAGCTGCAAGGGACCTTTGGATCTTTATGCCAGTCCACTTTCTTACATTTTATATGGATTCTACTTCTTCCAAATAACTCGGTCTTTATTTGAAGAGCAAAAACAAAAAAAAATGTTTTTTTACAAGGTAACTAATATCAGCACTGGTACGGTTGAGCAAAATATTAACAGCAATCTCATAGCAGGCATCACATACATCACAAAGTATACCATCAGAGCAGTATTAACCAGCAATAATTACAGTCAACATAGATTATGCGCTATGTAGCTCAGAGAACCAGGAGCCAGGCAATGGTAATTCTGTTATACCTGGGGGGTGGCCACTACTAAGCAAGGGCGACAGGGTCAGACAGGGATCTTATCGCAGGTGGCCGCATTCTCCAGCCAAGCATCCCAGATCTTTCCATATTTGGCCGGGAACCCCTGTGGGCATAAATCTCCTTTTTATACGGCAAAACACTATTGACTGCCCTAGTCCACTCCCGGATAGTTGGGGGCGCTGGTCTCAGCCACGCTCTTGCTATGAGCAATCTGGCCAGGAATAAAGATTCTTGTAAGAATATTTTGTGAAATTTGTCCAAGTCAGGGTCTGGAAATATACCCAATACACATTGTTTAGGGCATAAGGTTAACGGGGAACCCATCTCGTAATGTATAAACTTTACAATATGAGACCAGAAACCCTGTATTATTGGGCATGACCATAAGAGGTGGAAAAAGGTACTGGAGGGGCTGTCACATCTAGGGCACAACAGATTCTGATCAAGTTTGTATTTAGCCAGACAAGTTCTATGAAGGATAAACAGTTGCGTGAGATGGTCCGAGAGCCTGGTGGAGACCTTTTTAACAGCCCCCAGGGCATCCTCCCATTCCTCATCCTCCAGCTCCCCCACATCCCCGACCCACCTCTCCTTCAATTTATCTGCTATGGACACCACAGTGGGGCGAAGGTAGAGACTATAAAAGATAGAGATAAGTTTCCAGGGTTCCTGTCCCAGTAGTATACCCGTAACATCCATTATTTCTAGGTTGGGGGAGTTATGAGAAAATTGGGCCTGGAGAGCATGACGGAGCTGAAGAAAGCGGAAGTGCATGGAGTTGGGCAAGCCAAACTCCTCGTTTAGTTGTTGAAATGATTTGATGGCCGTTCCCTGGTAGACATCAGACAATATAGTCACCCCCTTATCAAGCCACAGGGTGTGATCCGGTACAGTTAATACTTCTCCCAAGCCTGGGTTGTCCCAAAGTGGTGTGTGAGAATGTGTATTTGGGGCATTAAGTCTCTGTCTCGCTATCTCCCAGATTTTGCAATGGTGATATAGTAGACCCTTGCGGCTCCCCAGTACCCAGGGATCTGTGGGTTCCTGGAAGATAATCTGAATATGGATTCTACTTCTAATGGACACATGGCTTTTTTAACCACATTAAGAGCGCAGAATAAAGCCTAGCACATACAGGCCGAATGTTGGGGGGGGGGGGGGGGTGGGTATCGGCCGGTGTAATAGAAACAGGCTGACATACTGGAGTCGGCCAGCTTCTGTTAAAGGGGCATGACAAGAAAGGTCTTCTGCTGACCAGCTCCACCCCCCTGTCAAAACACAATAGAACAGATGGGGAGATCGATGTGCGAACATCGGATAGACAGTACATTGGGTTGAATGAAAGAAAAGAAAAACTAGTGTGTATAGGGCTTAAGGTGTGTACACTGGGTGTAAAGACAATTGTCGTGCCTTGTGCAACTTTGCTACGATTAAGGCCTTTTGAGGATTATGCTGTGCTGGATACTTACCTTTACTGACCTTTTACCCTGAGACAGGAGACTAGAGCTGGCCATACACTGTACGAAAAATCATCCGAAATTCAGTCATTCGGCCAGTTAATGGGCACAAAATTGATAATCGCTGGGACATTTTTGAGCTGAAAAAAGGACAAGTTTGGAAATTTTCTGTCGAACGAATGATAAATTGAAAGGTTAATGTGTTTCCTGTCCAAACTGTTTGCACTAGGTTTATGTAAAAAAAACGAACAAAAAATGGATTCATTTATGTCCACTGAATGATTTATCGGTCATTACATGATGGCACTATTGTTTGCTTTCATGGCCGAATGTCCGTTTTTCGAAAATGGTTTCTGCCAAATTTTCGTATAGTGTATAACTAGCATAAGTGTCAAGGTCCCTAAAAGTAAAGTAGAATAAAGGAAAATATAAATAGTTAATAAATAAGCATATACAGTTAAATTCTATATACCCGTGTCTGAAAAAAATAATAGCCAAGAAAAGGACCCCCTAATTTAATGAAAAGGTTGTGAACTCTGATAGTTTAGGGTCCAGCAGGGCAGGGAATGGTAATGTAAAAAAGGCACTGAATCTAGCAGCAGAATCTAAAGTAGGTGAGGAAAAAAAGAACCAAGAGTAATGCTGGTTTTCCATGCTGGTTTTACTGAGAAGGAAAGATTGGTGGTTTTTGCACAGGCACAGCAGCCCATTCATTTCAATGGGCTTCTGTACCTGCAGGAAACTCTCCCTCCACCTTCACCTTTTTAAAACTGCAACAGCTGGGAAATTGGATGGCGCTTTTGCACCATGCGATTTCCCATACCCGCAAATACGCTGCATGTTTAAATGCGTGAAGGTGCCATTAAGAATGAATGCCAGCCACACTCGTCTGTAAAAGAGCAATGTGGTTTTGCAGATAGTTGCAGGTACGGGACAGGTGCGACTCCTGCACTCATCTACACAAGTGTGAACCTAGCCTAAAGTCAAGTATGCAAAGGCTGAATTCCGGACGGCATAGGCTGGTTCAATAGAAACCGGCTGGCATTCAGCCCCTGTGTACTGGAGTTGGTTCTGTCAAAGGGGTATGACTAAAAAAGTCCCCCTTGTCAGAACTCAACAGCAGGTGAGATCGCTGTACTAACGCTGGGTAGTTATTACAGCGCCTCCTCCTGAGCTGTCAGTTTTTTTTTTTAGGGCTGAACGATAAAAAAAACCTACTAGTGTGTATGAGGCTTTAGAGTCTAAATCAATTGTTTTGAGAACGAGCTACAAAGAATGTTATTTACAGAAACAAAGGCTAGATTCACAATTATGTATTTTAACACATGCGTTTTCATTGAAACTGTTTTTAGGAAATTCAAAGTCAAAATCCTACAACCAAAATATTCTTCAGAGTTCTAACATTGAAAACACCAATGTTTAGAAGATGATTTACACCCACTGCACCAAGAGGTTAAAAGTATGAGAAAACAATTGACCTATCAAACTTCCAAGATGGACGAAATAGAAAATAGACTTCGAAGGGACAATGTCAGGATGATCGGATTACCTGAGAAAAGTGAAGGTCCCAACCCTATTAAATTCTTGGAGACATGGCTTATAGAATTATTTGGAAAGGACAGCTTCTCATCTTTTTTTCTCAATAGAACGAGCTCACCGAGTGCCTTTTAGAGCCCCACCCCTGGGGGTCATCCCAGACCATTGCTGTTCAAATTCTTTAACTATAATGATAAGATGACATTGATGCGTAAAGCAAGAGAGATGGGCAACATCATTTATGATAGCGCAAAGATCTCTCTGTACCCGGATTATTCGCCTGATCTGCAAAGACGCAGAGCCGAGTTCTTGGAAATCAAACAGACTTTACGGTTGTATAAGGTGACATATGCACTTTGATACCCCGCACGGCTGCGTGTAGCAACGCTGGGTGGTACTCAGACGTTTGACTCTCCGGCTGATGCGACAACATGGCTGGAAGCTAATAAGGGGTTACTATCAATGCATTAAGGAGATAGAAAGGGAGGAAAGGTGGCAGAAGGAGGATAGAGGGGAGGGCAAGAGGAGAGAGGGGAGAAGGGGGTTAAAGTATTTAGAAACACAGGAAGTGAAAATATTATAGACACAGAGGTGAGGAAAAAGAGTGGGTTTTTTTCACCTTATTTTTATTATTGTCTGTTTTTTTCTTTTTTGGGGAGAGTGCAATGAGATTGGAAATTTGGGTGAAAGGAGGGGTGGAAGAGAAGTGTGTGAGATGGCCACGTTAAATCCCCTTAGGGAACACTTAGGCAGGTGGAGGGTTGGGAGAGAAAGGAGGGGTGGGGGTGGTAGAACCTGGTGGTTGGAGAGGGAGGGTAAAGGGGATAAAGAAATAGTTTATGCAAATTTTCATAAGTTGATTAAGGTTAAAGATAATATGTTTGTTACACAAAAAAAAAATAGTTCAGAAGGTAGATAACACTAAAATGGTGATGTGTATATGGAGGTTAAAGTATAATGCACAAGTAAACAGAATCATTGGTAAATTAAGTGGAAGTGGGTTGAACGTGGGTGTAATAGTGCACTATAAGGTTGTCTTTCTTATTGCCCTCACTGCTTATGTTCTTGTCCTTTCTTATATTATTTCAATTCTTTTACATTTAGATAATACAGGATAAAATGCTTAACATTGCCTCTTGGAATGTAAGAGGCTTGGGTAACCCGATTAAAAGAACGATAGTCTTTTCTTTGTTGAAGAGACATTGGATTGGGCTAGCCTGCCTGCAGGGGACACACTTGAGAAAATCGACTGTGCCCCAACTTAAGAATAGGAGGTATCAAAACCAGTATCATTCTACTTATACATCCTATTCTGGGGGGGGGGGGGGGGGGGGTGAGCGTGATGATAGGAACAGGAGTGAGTTTCTCCTGCAGACAGGCCAGCATCGATGAATTGGGAGCGCCCCACAGCGGAATCTTCAGCGATTACAGCCACAACTCTCTGATCGCAGATAGATATAGAACGTGAAACTAGGTTACTAATGAGAATGTGGAGCGGCTTCAGTGTATGGATCGTTCTTTCCTGAGAGACGAAGTGTTTTGTGAAGGCGAGGAGCTGTCGGTGGCTTGGTACTCTAAACGCTCCTTGTGCTTTTACCGTCTGGTAAGCGCACTTTTTTGTCGGTGGTGGGGCACTATAGCGATAAGGAAGTGTGGAATCACTGTGGTGCGATAGTCTTCCTTCTTTGAACAACATAAAGTTTCCATAGACTTTTCTTTATAGTTGTATAGTTTACTGATTCATATTATTTGGCGCAGCTCTATTTTTTTATATTTTATTTTATTTTTTATCTATGTTTATGTGTGTGTATCCCACAGTGGAGCAGCAGCCTTATATCCTGTGAATATTCATTTGTAAATTTTTTTGATTATTCCTTTTTTTTTTGACTATTTGTATTTATCTTTAAGATTAATTTCTTGGATATTTATCTGAGAAAAATATTCTTTTCTCGCTTGATATTTTTTTCTTGCTTGATAAGTAGGAAAGAAATTTCCCCTTTTTTTTGGGGTCTCAGCGCGGTTTTATTTTCTTTTGATGAATTGGGTCGTTACATTTTTCTGTATTGTGTTCTGGAGGGTAGGCACTACGTATATCTATATACTACCCCTGTTTAAAATGGAGGTGGTGTATAGATTTATGGATTTTATGGCAGACAAGGAAGAGGTGCCAGTTATAATAATGGGAGATTTTAATGAAGTACTGGACACCGGAGCCAATAGATTTCCCTCTAGAGTCCAGTCTGGGGAAACGGGAGCAACAAGGCTAAGTCATTTTTTGAAGGAAGTGGGATTACTGGACATGTGGAGAGAGAGGAATATTAATGCTAAGCAATACTCCTGTTTTTCAGGATCTCACTTCACTTTGTCCAGAATAGACATGGCTCTCGGCAATGTGGAAGCACTACAAAGTGTGAGAAATATAGTATATGCCTAGAGGGGTATCGGACCATTCACTTTTGAACGTTTCACTGGGGGAGTCTGGGGAGGGAAAGATCACAGGGGGGTTGGAGAATAAGTCCATTTTGGCTTGAACTAATAAAAAATGTAGAAGTTCCAAAAAAATTAAAACAGTTTATAATGTTTAATATAGATACTGCCTCAACTAATATAATTTGGGACACCCTAAAAGCATTCACCCGAGGTATCTTGATTCAGCAGGTGTCAAAAAATAAACAAAAATCTAGGAGATGGGAGGAAAGTATGAGGAAGGAAGTGATAGAGGCAGAGAATAATTTTGTTAAGAATCCAACACCTGAGAAACAGAAAATATGGTTAAATAAACAACAGGGGTACAAAATAGCAATAATAAAAAGGGAGGAAAATAGGCTGCTGTTCCATAAGCAGCGTTCTTTTGCAGAAGGAGAGGGGGTAGGAAGAATGTTAGCTCAATTGGTGAAAACCAATTCACCTCCATTTGTTATCCCAATGATTAGGAATATGAAAAGTACGGTTTCGTCATGTGGGAAGGAGATATTTTTGGAGCCTTTTATAGGGAATTATATAGGTCACAAGGACAGGGAGTGGAGGGGGATATGTGTGCCTTCTTGGAGAGTGTGAAGCTTCCAATCCTCACTCAAGAGGAGAGGGAGGACCTGGAGACCCCCATAACCCTATATGAATTACAGCAGGCTGTGGCTGGGATGGCCGCCCAAAAATCCCCAGGACCAGATGGTCTTCCGGTGGAGACATATAAACAATACAGTGAAATCCTACTCCCAGAGCTGCTCAGGACCCTGAGGGAGGCGATGCTTGAGGGGGCGCTGCCAGCCTCTATGATGGAGGCGACTATTATTGTGATACCAAAAAGAAGGAAAAGACCCTTTGGATGTAGCCTCATATAGGCCGATATCACTCCTTTGCACAGATGTCAAAATTCTAGCTAAGGTACTATCAAATAGGTTAAATAAAATTGTTAAACTCGTACACCCAGATCAGACAGCATTTATTGAGGGACGATCTACTAGTATGAATATTAGAAGAGCATTCCTAAATATCCAGATGCCGGCGGTAAATAGGGAACCAAGAGCTATCTTATCCGTAGATATGGCTAAGGCCTTTGACAGCTTAGAGTGGGAGTACTTATGGGCAGTTTTGGGAAAATATGGTTTTTGACCTTTTTTTATTGGTTGGATCAAACTGATGTATAAAGCCCCTAGTGCAAAAGTAAGAATTAATAAGGAACACTCTGAAAAAAATAGAACTGAGCAGAGGGACAAGGCAGGGATGCCCACTCTCTCCCCTACTCTTTGTACTTGCAATGGAGCTGTTGGCAACCGCAATCAGGTCAGACCCTGAGATAACAGGGTTTCAAAGGAAAGGGGGCGGGGAGGAGAGAATCACACTATATGCGGACGATGTTCTCCTTTTTTAGGAGACACTGGTCAATCTCTTAGAAAGGTAATAAAATTAGTGGAAAATGTTGGTAGATTTTCAGGACTAGTAATAAATTGGGAGAAGTCAGAGTTGCTTTGGGTTGACCCTCCAGATACTGTGACTGCGCTGGGGATGCCACAAATGGAGGTGGTAGATGCCAGTACATCAATAAAAATATAATTCCATTATTGAATAAATTTAAAAGGAGCTGTGATGTTTGGAGCTGGCTTCCCTTATCGGTGGCAGGCCGGTGTAGTTTGATCAAGATGATATGGATGCCACAATTGTTATATGCCTTGCATAATTTCCCCCGGTCTGGATATGTAAAAAGTGGTTCAAAAAATTTGAAACTCTCTTTCGGGAACTGATTTGGAAAAAGGGCCAGGCGAGGATCCGGCTCCTGACGTTACAGCTACCAAAAGAGGGGGATTGGCGGTACCCCACCCTAGGAATTATTACCTGGCGGCGCAGCTGCAGCATCTGGTGGGTTGTGACCCCGGGGAGGGGGGGTAACCCAAGTGGGAGAATAATGCTAACAGGAACACCCCACGGATCAATGGTGGAGGCGCTAGAGGCAGAGTCAATTCAGTATAAGAACCCTATAACAAATATGATGTGTAAGGTATGGAGACTAGCAAAAGTACTGATGGGATGTACAGGGATATCAGGATACACACCTTTGTGGGATAATAAAAACTTGAAGACAACAAGAAGAGTATACTCGAGTATATAAACTTGAAGAACACAAGAAGTATTACTAATTGGGAAAATTAAGACATGGGAGAGTAAGGGTATAACTAGATTGATTCAACTATATGATGATAGAACCCTGAAGACATTTTCAGATTTAAAAAAAGAATATAATATACCACAACAGACATTTTAGAGATACCTACAGATCTGGCATGCTCTGGCAGTCCAGTTTGGTACACAGAAACCCGAGTGGGATAAAACCCTTTTACCCCAAAAGATAACTAAAATTGACAAGGCCAGGGGTTTCATATCTAATATGTATGACCAATTATGTAATGGCTCTGATATAGACCCCGACTCTTCTAAAAAGAAGAGAAGATGGGAGGAGGATATAGGGGAAATATCAGAGGAACAGTGGAGAAGGATAATGGAGCTGGGGTCACTGATATCAGTCTCCCCGTCACAAAAAGTGTCACATCTGATGCTGGTACATAGGACTTATTATACCCCTAAGAGGTTGTTTTTGTTTGGAAGGAGAGTAGACGCTAACTGTCCTAGGTGCCAAGGCTATGGAGACCTTATACATATGGTATGGAGGTGCCCAAAGCTGTTCCGTTACTGGGAGGGAGTTGTCAAAACCATAAATAAGATCTTTGGGACGAAACTGGACTTAGACCCTAAATTTTGTATACTGGGATATAGGAGGACCCCGGGAGAACAGAGGAACACCACATTGGCAGTTATACGTTGTCTGTTCCAAGCACGAAAATGAATAGCACAGAGATGGCAATCTGAGAAAGCTCCCTTATTGAGTGAATGGACTCAAATGACTAGCGAATTATTGTGGAAGGAGAAGACAGTATATATACAAAGGGGAAACCTCAGTGGGTTTGAGAAAATATGGAGACCTTGGTTAAAAGAGATGGGGTATCCACTTGACTAGGGAGGAGATAGGAAAAGGGAAAGAGGAAGGGAAAGCAAGAGGAAGGGAAAGTAAGAGGAAGGAGGAGGGAAGAGGAGGAGAATGGAAGGAGATATGATAAACGATAGAGTGAATATGGTGGACTAGAGGAAAGAAAAATACGGCTTAGTTAGGTTGCAAATGTAAATATATTAATTTCTTCTAAATTATTAAAAAAAGTACAGTGTGTCAAACCATTTGTGCATTACCATCATTTTGAGACTTTAGTAGTAAACGAGCAGGCACTGATAAGAGTGAATTTATGTATTCTGTAAAATATACAGTATCGCACAAAAGTGAGTACACTCATCACATTTTTGTAAATATTTTATTTTATATCTTTTGTTGTGACAACACTGAAGGAATGACAATTTGCTACAATGTAAAGTAGTGAGTGTACAGCTCGTATAACAGTGTGAATTTGCTGTCCCCTCAAAATAACTCAACACAGCCATTAACGTCTAAACCGCTGGCAACAAAAGTAAGTACACCCCCAAGTGAAAATGTACAAATTGGGCCCAAAGTGTCAATATTTTGTGTGGCCACCATTATTTTACAGCACTGCCTTAACCCTCTTGGGCATGGAGTTCCCCGGAGCTTCACAGATTGCCACTGGCATCCTCTTCCACTCCATGGTGACATCACAGAGCTGGTGGATGTTAGAAACTTTGCGCTCATCCACCTTCCATTTGAGGATGCCTCACAGATGATCAATTGGGTTTAGGTCTTGAGACAAGTCTGGCCAGTCCATCACCTTTACCCTCAGCTTCTATAGTAAGGCAGTGGTCATCTTGGAGGTGTGCTTGGGGTCATTATCATGTTGTCTCCAAAGGGAGGGGATCATGCTCTGCTTCAGTATATCACAGTACATGTTGGCATTCATGTTCCCTCAATGAACTGTAGCTCCCCCAGTGCTGGCAGCACTCATGCAACCCCAGACCATGATACTCTCACCGCCATGTTTGACTGTAGGCATGACACACTTGCCTTTGTACTCCTTACCTGGTTGCCACCACACATGCTTGACACCACCTGAACCAAATAGGTTTATCTTGGACTCATCAGATCACAGGACATGGTTCCAGTAATCCATGTCCTTAGTCAGCAAACTGTTTGCGGACTTTCTTGTGCATCATCTTTAGAAGAGGCTTCCTTCTGGAATGACAGTGATGCAGACCAATTTGATACAGTGTGCAGTGTATGGTCTGAGCACCGACAGGCTGACCCCCCACCTCTTGAATCTCTGCAGCAATGATGGCAGCACTCATACGTCTACTTCCCAAAGACAATCTCTGGATTTGATGCTGAGCACGTGCACTCGACTTCTTCGGTCGACCATGGCGAGGCCTGTTTTGAGTGGAACCTGTCCTGTTAAACTGCTGTATGGGCTTGGCCACCATGCTGCAGCTCAGTTTCAGGGTCTTGGAAATCTTCTTATAGCCTAGGCCATCTTGATGTAGAGCAACAATTCTTTTTTTCAGATCCTCAGAGAGTTCTTTGCCATGAGCTGCCATGTTGAACTTCCAGTGACCAGTAAAAGAGTGAGAGCGATAACACCAAATTTAACACACCTGCTCCCCATTGACACCTGAGACCTTGTAACACTAACGAGTCACATGACATCGGGGAGGGAAAAGGGCTGAAGGGCCCAATTTGGACATTTGCACTTAGGGGTGTACTCACTTTTGTTGCCAGTGGTTTAGACATTAATGGCTGTGTGTTGAGTTATTTTGGAGGGGACAGCAAATTTACACTGTTATATAAGCTGTACACTCACTAATTTACATTGTAGCAAAGTGTAATTTCTTCAGTGTTGTCACATGAAAAGATATAATAAAATATTTACAAAAACGCGAGGGGTGTGCTCACGTTTTTGTGAGATACTGTGTGTGTATGTATATATATATATATATATATATATATATATATATATATATATATATATATATATATATATATATATATATATATATGTGTGTGTGTGTGTGTGTGTGTGTGTGTGTGTGTGTGTGTGTGTGTACTTTTTTGGGGGAAGATAGGAGTGGGCACAGCGAGCCGAGATGAAAGTCCGGCCTCCCTCTCCTTCCCCAGCAGTCTTCTGGGGCACGTCACAGGTTCCAGAAGGCTACAGGACCATTCACAAGGCATAGCGTGGCTCACATATGCACAGTAGGAAACCAGCAGCGAAGCTGCAAGGCTTCACTTCCCTTTTTCCTTACTTGCTATACCGGCGCCTGTACCTAAACCTGATTAAAGACACCGTTAGGGTGAGGACATCGCTGGATCCCTGGACAGGTAAGTATTCTTATATTAAAAGTCAGCAGCTACAGTATTCCTAGCTGCTGACTTAATTTTTTTGGGGGGGAGCCTGGAGCTCCTCTCTAATTAACTCTTTAGCAAATCAATCCCAATATGTCTCTTTTACAATGAGATATAAATTGTGTACAAATTTCGATTTAAATCACTTTTGTGAGATAATATATATATATATATATATATATATATATATATATATATATATATATATATATACACACTGTATAGAAAAATATGCAACAAAAACAGAAAAGCATAAAAAAACTGTTGAAATAATGTTTGTTGTATGTAATAACTAGATACTACAATAGAATGGCTCACCTTTACAATCTTGATGATGGTCTTTAACTGGTACACATGCAGTTGAAGGTCTAATCTGTCAGCCAGCCACACACACATGACTTTCACTGATTTACTGTACCATTGCTGTAAAAAAAAAAAAAAAAAAAAAAGATAAAAAAAGGCCCTGCAGTATTAATTGAACTGATAATGTAATGAGTGCTAATGAAACACTTTGAAATGATGACAAGCCAACACTTGAAGTTAATAATACTATAATTTCTTCATAAAATAACGGTATGTTTTGTCAGGAAACCAAACAAGCTGACCTGGACTGTTCTTTATGTGAATTAGCACTAACTGTTCTGCTTTCAAGTTGTAATATTCATAAAAAAATTATATTTTGCACTTTGCAGTCAGCATTTGTTAACCCACCAATATTAAAATGTAAATTTCAGAAATTCTACAGTTGTGGCAATACATATTCACACATCAGGCATTTAGATATACAGCCATTGTCTGAAACCCCCATTTTAATCATTGTTATTCTAATATGCATTATTATTTCACCTGGACCGTCATGTTATTGTAATGGAATCAAGGAGGACAGTGACCAAAAATGTCTAACACCAGAATATCAATGTAAAAAAGGAATCATCCAAAAAAATAAAATAAAATAAATAAATACAGCTGAACACTTGTTTCACCTGAAAATGATCAGCTGGTTAATACAGTATTGTATGTATGGACCCCTTGTAAAAGAAAAGTTAAAGTATACTCAGATACTCAGAGAGTTCTTTGCCATGAGATGCTATGTTGAACTTCCAGTGACCAGTATGAGAGAGTGAGAGCAATAACACCAAATTTAACACACCTGAGACCTTGTTACACTAACGAGTCACATGACATCGGGGAGGGAAGATGGCTAATTGGGCCAAATTTGGACATTTTGACTTAGGGGTATACTCACTTTTGTTGCCAGCGGTTTAAACATTAATGGCTGTGTGTGTGAGTTATTTTGAGGGAACAGCACATTTACACTATTATACAAGTTGTACACTCACTACTTTACATTGCAGCAAAGTGTCATTTCTTCAGTGTTGTCACATGAAAAGATATAATAAAATATTTACAAAAATGTGAGGGGGTTACAAGTGACCATGAGTAAGATTAGTAAGATTTTAGTGCAACAGAGATCTTAAACGCAACTCAGGTCAAAATATTAATTCATATATTAAATTCCATATTGAATTTCAATTATTTCCTGCCTACATCTATTAATCTGAATGATCTTGAAATTTGTAAACCTTTACATCCTTGAATTCGGTGTTCATATTCACTATGCCTGCCAGTAGACACTGCTGTGTATTACATTTCACAGAGCCCGACTTAACTACACAGATTCTGAGAGGAAGAGTTCCAGGATGCAGAGGGAGAACAGGAATCTTTGAATGCAGGCAGCAATGTATCATGTGGTATGTAGTCCTCAGAAATTTAAACTAAAGCGCAATAGAAATGAGCAGAAGAGAAGGGAATGCATGGAATCCAGGAAGTTGTGCAAAGAGATGGGCAGCAGATAGGCAGCACCCACAATATTTTTCATGCAAGCTTATATTGGATTGTCAAAAAGATTCTGATACAATACTGATGTTAAAAACAAGTGTATACTGTGACCATAGAACTCATTTAATAATTATCTTCCTATAAAAGATTGAAATGTGTTTATAACAGTTATGTGGAAAAGCAGAAATTAATCTGGCCAGTATGCTTTGTTTTCCTTTGTTAACATGCAACTATACTTTTGGTCCTGAAGGACCTTACCCCACCCACATCCTGTGGAATATTTAATCGCAGGGAGAAAAGACTAACCTACAAATGTAGTGGAAATTAAATGACTCTGCAAGAAAAATCTGAGGTAATAAGGATGCCCCGAGGATATTGCATTGCCCTCAGCAGTTCTAGTTTGGAGAAACAAAGATAAACAGAAGTGAAGGTATTGCAGAAGACTCTAAAATGTTGTTCTCATGGTAAGACCTTGGAAGTGCATACCATGGAGTTTGTGTGATGGCATCTGCCAACTCCGTGCTCTCGACAACTCCTAGAACTCTCCAGCAGTTCTGTGTCTGACACTGAGCAATAGGGGCTGCTCAAGTATGTACAAGAGGTGGAAAGGTGTGCCAAGAAGTACCTTTCAAGAAGGTCTCCAATACACAAATGTATTTACTCAAATGGCTTGTGCCTAGGGCAGCAAGGTACGGGGGGGGGGGGGGGGGCAGTACCAAGCCTTAAAATGTTCAAACCATTTGCTAAATTTTTTTTGATCACGGCTAGACTTTTATGGCCAAATTTACCGAAAGAACTGAAGGGTGAAGAAGGTGAAAGATATTAGTGAAGCAGAAAACCATCTCCGTTTCTCTTGTTAGTTCGTCTGCGCAGTTGATATCCAAATATAGCCCTGTCTTCTTGGAGGTCCATCATCCTGTTAAGCGGGCCACAGAATGAAATGTGGCCAGTTCAGCAGGGATGAGCTGAATTTGGTTTCATCTAGGGTTGTTCCCGCTCAAGAGTACTCAACCTAGTGATCAACTCCTCTCGAGCAGAAAGTGGTAACATTTATGTTTGATTACCGCATTCTGCCAATCAGCTATGGTGCTGGTTAGTGCATTCTGGCAGCTGAGGGGAGGATTCTCACATCCACCTTGAATATACTAATATATTCGGTAAAGGGTCGCTTGCAAGACTCAGTTTGGATTTTATATACAAGGTAAAGTGAAACAAATTTTTCATTCTTTTATGTTCTTTGTCCTTTAACAGGTGTCTGAACTTCTCTTTACTGCCATGAATCAAGGCAAAAGTGGGTTCTAGGCTATTCATGGAATCCTAAACTGTAAACGTTCAGATAATGTATTTGTTGAATATTAATAAAAAGGCAACACATTCACCGCTTATAACAAAATACATTCAGCAACACGGTAAAGATATTATGGTACAATGATCCTATATATTTCACATTTTACAAAGCTATACAAGCACTGATAAAAGCATATTTTTTTTTACACACAGTACAAAAAACAAAGGATGTTATCCTGTTAATCACAAGAGATTACTTTTAGTGAGATCAACACTTGCTGACCTCTTCATAGGGAGTCTCAACAGGAATTTGTGTCTCTTAAAAGGAAAGTATATTCCAGTGAACATATACTTTGAATTATTACTGTAGTTTTTATTTTAAAATAATTTATGATGTGATTTTAACATTTGTAAACTGCTTGTGCTTTTGTTCATCGTTGTTTTAAACATTACAATCACTCTGCCTCCTTGCATTACAGCTATTCAAGACTTCAGTAACATACAAAAATCTTTGTTTTCAAAAATTCAACAGATGTACAGGCTTGCAATCTGAGAAAGAGCAGTAGGCACAACTATCATGCAGCACTTCAAGGCAAGAAGCAGAGCCTTCTTATCTAATTACAAACTATGAGTCCGTTTTTTAAAAAGTAAAATACATTAATAAGCTTAATTAGCTTCAGCGAACATAATTTACATATATCTAAAAATATTAAATCTGAACTCCTAACTGTTAAATAAAATGGTAAAATAAAAATAATATATTTCACTCACAAACATGAACAGCTGTATTGGCTTCTAAGTGGCTTTAGCAAGTGCAGATGAAGGGGCTCTCACCTGCAGGTGGCTGTCACCTTAGGGAAAGAAACAGTCCCCCAAAATGCACTGCCACATACTGTAAATGGGCACACTGTACACTTTGAGTTGGAATGAATTGCTTGATAGTTATTTAGGATTCTGGTGCAGTGTGTAAGCCCCGCAGCTGGTCACATGTGGACAAGCTCATAGAATCTACTCCTGAAAAGTTAGAATATCTCTATCTTTGTAAATGCAAATACAGTTGTGCTCATAAGTCTATATACTCTTGCCCATTTTTCACAGAATATGAATAACAAAAACATTTTTCACTCGTGGTTAGTGTTTGGCTGAAGCCATTTATTATCAATCAACTGTGTTTACTCTTTTTAAATCATAATGACAACAAAAACAAATGACCCTGATCAAAAGTTTACATACCCTGGAATGTTTGGCCTTGGTACAGGCACAGGTGGCACACACAGGTTAAAATGGTAATAAAAGGTTAATTGCCCACATTGGTGGCTTTTTAAATCACAATTAGTGTCTGTGTATAGTCAATGAGTTTGTTAGCTCTCACATGGATGCACTAAGCAGGCTAGACACTGAGCCACGAGGAGGTAGAAAAGAACAGTCAAAATACCTGCGTAACAAGGTAATGAAACTTTACAAAGATGGAAAAGGAAATAAAAAGATATCCAAAGCCTTGACTATGCCAATCAGTAATGCTCAATCACTTAATAAGAAGTGGAAAATTTGGTTATCTCTTGATACCAAGCCAAGGTCAGGTAGATCAAGAAAGATTTCAGACACAACTGCCACAGGAACTGTTCAGGATACAAAGAAAAACCCACAGGTAACCTCAGGAGAAATAAAAGCTGCTCTGGAAAAAGATGATGTGGTTGTTTTTAAGGCGCTCAATACAATGATGCATGAACAAAAAAGAGCTGCATGGTCAAGTTGACAGAAAGAACCCTTTACTGTACAAGTTCCACAAAAAAGGCTGATTAGAAAATGCCCAACACCACCTTGACATGACTCATTCCCTTTTTTGTGGCATTGGTGCAATAAAGGCTTCCTTCTGGCAGCTCAACTATGTAGCTCTTTTTTGTTCAAGTATCATTGAATTGTGCTCCTTAAAAGAAACCACTCCATCTTTTTGGAGCACAGCCTGCATTTCTCCTGTGGTTACCTGTGGGTTTTTCTGTGTATTCTGAGTAATTCTTCCACCAGTTGTGGCTGCAATCTTTCTTGGTCTACTTGACCTTGGCTTGGTATCAAAAGAGCCCATCATTTTCCACTTATTAATAAGTGATTAAACAGTACTGACTGGAATATTCAAGGCTTTTGACATCTTTTTATATCCTTTTCCATATTTGTAAAGTTTTATTACCTTGTTATGCAGGTCTTTTGATTGTTCTTTTTCCTCATGGTTCAGTGTCTAGCCTGCTCCATGAGAGCTAACAAACTCATTGATTATTTATACACAGACACGATTTGTGATTTAAAAAGCCACAAATGTGGGAAATTAACTTTTATTACCGTTTTAACCTGTGTATGCCATGTTCTGTGTATGTACCAAGGCCAAACATTCCAGGGTATGTAAACTTTTGATCAGGATCATTTGGGTAGTTGATTGATAATAAATGGATTCAGCCAAACACTAACCATGAGTGAAAAAAATATTTTTGTGTTATCTTTCATATTCTCTGAAAAATGGCAAAGAAATAATAAATTCAGCCAGGGTATGTAAACTTATGAGCACAACTGTATATAATGCAATAAGTACATGCGCTACACTATGCCAGTGCACCCTGTTTTCCATATAACAAAATTAATTTAACGGCAAGGACAGAAATGTAGGTTTCTCCGTTCTCTAAATCTCTATGGTGATGAAATATACAGCATATTCAAATAAATAAAAACCTAAATTTTTATAAACTACCATTATTTTGGCTTTGCTGCCAGAAAGTTTTCCATCTCTAGAGCACCTTGAAGTAAAGCATCTCAGATCCATACAGCTATTGAGTTTTCTAGAAAATGACTATTTCTACCACTTTGTAAGCACAAGGTTAAATGTTTAGCAGCTGTTTTACAATGGCACTGTACAGAAAATCGAGCAATTTATTCTATACTGTGTGAACAGCAGCACTCATCTTGTCCTCATGCCATGTATTTGACAGTTCCAAACCACTTTAAAAAATGGTATTGTTTTGTATCTTATTCATAGCACATCAAGCTCCTGTAAGGGCATGCATTATTTTCCTGACAAGTAAAAATAAGAGGAAAGGAAAGGCTAGGGTTGATTCTGTGAGACCCTTGTATTTATTCACACTTATTGTGCATGACTGTAGACTGGTAAATCATATTAGCAGGCTGTCTCCCCATCAAGCTGCTACTTGCTTTCCAGCCCTGCAAAGGTTCAACAAATCAACAGGAGCACGGAAAACAGAACATCAGTCTAATCTAGTGTTTAAGGTGAAGTTTTCAAACCCAATCTAAGAGAATCTTTAGAGCAACCAACAAGCTGAACGGCTCAGAAGGTGGTATTGACAAAGAAATAGGGCTGAAATATTGCGAAACACAGTGCTTGTGCATTTTAATAACAAGTGGGTCAACAAGGACACAGCTCCCTTGGAGCCAATAGTTGCCACCAACTACGTAAATTGCCATGCCAAGACTACGAACGCTCCCAGTTCATCAGCTTTCTTAAACAGTTCATCAGCTTTCTTAAACACCCTAAACCCCCTTGGTGGACCTTTAGTCTTGAATTAACAAATCAAAGCAATGAAAAAGGGTGCAGTCTGAAAGGCAAGCATTGATCCCCAACCGTGCTCAGCACTGCAACAGGCACTGAAAAACTATTGTGACCAGAAATTGACAAGCCTCCTCTCTTAAAATAGTACAGCTGAGCCAGGCTGGATCCAAGCAGCTGTAAAGGGCTCCACTCTCAGGACATAGAGGAAGTAACAATAGAACAAGCATGAGCTCTTTGTCACTGCCAGACTCGGCAATTTTCTAACAAGGATTTGAGTTGTTTCTTTCTAGTGCTTCTGAATAGAGATTTAGCAACATACCCCCTTTTTTTTTTTCTCCTGTGTGCTTTAAAATGTGGTCAAGGAATTTCACTGTTCTGCTACCTAAACTAAATTAGAAAATAGCTGTAATTAATATTGGTTTTATTATGGCTGCCTGTTTGTAATATTTCTAGCACAGTTCAATTAATTGTAAAACTTGAGGTGTATGCGTTTTGTGTATACATGTGTGAAAATGCGTGTATTCTGCTGGTTGAGAGAAGAAATAATTAGTGTTACGCATGTGACGCCTATATCTACACAACAAATCACAAGACAGTATTGTTGATGTTTATGTGACTTCTGAAAGCTGTGAAGCCTTTTAAGAGACGGTTGTAGAAAGCTGTGATTATTAACTGTTATATACCTGTAGTCAGGATCACAGACAGATGCTTGAGAAAGAAATTACAATACTATTGTATTTAGTGCTTTATTTTTATTGTAGTAACAGTGTGCATTTTCCTGCATTTTTATGTGCAATAATACACTATTGTAAAGTGTGTTGGCTTGCCTTTTTATTCAATAGGACCTTTATCAACCAGGTACATATAAAAAAAACAGACAAACTTTTCTGGCCAATGTTTGTCACAAGGATGTGAACAAGTACAATTTAAAAAGACTGTGGCTAACATGTGTACATGCATCAACCATAGGAATCTTTCAAAATAGTAGAATATTAAATGGTCACTTATAAGCAAAAGGCAATATCTACACGGTCATTTGCATGGAAAAGGTAAGCCAGCATGATAAAATATTTACTTAAATATCAGTAAAAAAATCATTGCAAAGAAAGGCAAAAAAAAAAAGGTAACCTTTTTCCAAAAAAGGGTAGAAATTCTAGATGCCGTTATTGCACGACATTTTTCAAGTAAAGTAAAGTGGTAAGTATTTTTTTCAGAAGGTGCAATTTGTTACTGATCAGACATATTTTCTTATGCATATTAACTCTGTTTATTAAGCATTGCTGCCAATTATGGAGTTTGTTAAATCCCATTTGGTTTAGTTGCTATAGCAGAAACATTTCTGATTCACTACATATTTAATAAAGCCCAAGAAAAAACAAAACAAAAAACCTTTGCAGTCTCTTGACCCCACCCCCCAACAAGGATTTAATACTAATTTTGGACTGGGGCAGAGGAAAAAAAGTAATGCCTTTCTTATTCCTTACTACAGACGGGTCACTTCAGCTCACGCCTGCCACATCCACATACAATGCAGGGTTAAAAGCTCTGCCTTGTACATGATGACACAGAGGGGGCCAGTGCCAAGAGAGTGAGGTTAAGGTAAACCTTGCAGTGTGTGGAGGCCCCATCACAAGGATTTTTCCTTTTTCAGCTTTGAACTAAATTAGAATTTAGTTATAGTTCAGTATTAAAATAATACCTGTAATTTTAATCATACTTTACATCTCCATTTTCTAGAATTTCAAACTAGAAACAATACTATGGTACTCTTGGTTTTAAAACAATATAAAAGTGTGGTACTATATTCTCTGATACACCTATTACACCAGCATGCTTTCCCCGACAGTCTTCTTTTAAACGAATGCAAAGGGTCTTTAACCGATTCAGCCCCAGAAGATTTGGCTACTGAATGACCAGGCCATTTTTTGCGATTTGGCACTGCATCGTTTTAACTGACAAGTGTGCAGTCGCCCGGCGCTGAAGCCAAACAAAATTGATGTCCTTTTTTCCCCCCACAAATAGAGCTTTCTTTTGGTGGTATTTGATCATCTCTGCAGTTTTTATTTTTTGTGGTATAAACAAGAAAAAAGTGTACATTTTGAAAAAAAAAAAAACAATATTTTGTTGCTATAATAAATATCCCAATATATATATATATATATTTTTTTTTAAGAAGGCACATTTTTTTCTCAGTTTAGGCCGATACGTATTCTGCTACATTTCTTTGGTAATAAAAATTGCAATAAGCCTATATTGATTGGTTTGCATAAAAGTTATAGCGTCTAGAAAATAGGGGTTAGATTTATAGCATTTTTATTATTAGTTTTTTTTTACTAGTAATGGCAGCGTAATGCAATTTTTATCCCAGACTGCGACATTATGGCGGACACATTTTTGGGACCATTGGCATTTATACAGCGATCAGTGCTATAAAAAATGCACTGATTACAGTAAAAATGTCACTGGCGAGGAAGAGGTTAACACTAAGGGGCGATCAAGGGGTTAACTGTGTTCCCTGCTATGTGTTTCTAACTGAAGGGGGAGGGTACTGTCTAGGGGATCGATGTTCAGACTTTTGTATGAACAGACGATCAGTCTCTTCTCCCCTCAGGGAACCAGAAACTGTGTGTTGACACACACCGATCCCAAATTGCGGTGATTGCGACTGACGGGCACTCAAATTGGCTCCGGGGGCGAGCAGCGGGCGCAAGCGCCCCTAGTGACCACAGGGCGATGCGATGTTACATAATGTCATTTTGCCCAGCCGTGCCATTCTGCCACAGTAAAACTACGGCGGCTGGTCGGCAAGTGGTTATATATACCTCTAATCAAACTAAAACTCCTAAACCATGTCCTCCTGTCTACTTAAAGCCATCATTTACCAGATGGTACCTTAGGTAAACTGTCCGCTTCAGAAATCTTGGTTATAACGAAAACTCCTATGCAAATTCTGACTTCAGATTTGTCACACTCAGGCACCCAGAGCTTTCATGTGGGTGCCTCAGGGTATCGTGCTTGCTTGCACCATTCTTCAAAAGTCTCCCACTTCCAGGCCTAAAAAAGCACTCTGTACAGGGGTGTTAAACTGGCAGCCCTCCAGCTGTTGTGAAACTACAAGTCCCATCATACCTCTGCCTGTGGGAGTAATGCTTGTAACGGTCAGCCTTGCACTGACTCATGGGGCTTGTAGTTCTGCAGCAGCTAGAGGGCCACCAGTTTGACATCTGTGCTGTAGAAGGCTCCAAATTACAATAGGACACCCAAGATTTGGGCAGGTGCCTAATTTGGCAGTGTTAGTCTGAGTACTAGTTCATTCTAAAGCAAACCTACACTAAGGAAATATGGAGTCTACCTTTGTTGGCCACTGCTTCAAACAAAAGGCAATGGTCTCTGTGTTTACTGCGGCATTGGTAATGAGCATGTACACAGATCATAATTTCTCACTTCACTCTGACATTTCTAAACGGGTTCGTTTTTCTAGGAAGCCAGATACAACCAGGCCCATGCCATTTCCACCCACTGGACCCCACACTACAAACGCTGCTGCAAATACCACATACCAGGGCCAGAAGGGATCTTGTCAAAAGATGTTAAAAAAAAATGATCTCCATCTCCAGAGTGTCCTGGAAGTCCTTCAGGCTCTGTTAAAGTGGTTCTAAAGCCTCAAGGTTTTTTACATAAATGCATTCTATGCATTAAGGTAAAAAAACTTTGAGTCACAGACTCGCCCCCTTCACCCACCTTATACTTATCTGAACCCAATCATGATCCTCCAGCACTGTGTACGAGAGCTGCAGCTCCCCTGGCTTTGTCTCTTCCTCCTTGGGCAGATCAATAGCCTTAGAAGTCATTAGCTCCTGCTCCTGTCAATCAACCAATCAACTCCTGTGACAAGGGAGTGGGGCTGGGACCGACTGCCACAGTCTGTGTCAATGGATGCAGCAGCAGGGCTCGGGAGCGTGCCCACACAAGTGTCCCAAGGGAATCAGTTTCCTATTGGGAGCACCAGCAAGTGAGGAGCCAGGACCTCCAGTGGGGGACCCCAGAAGAGGAGGATTGGGGTCACTTTGTGCAATTCTACTGAGCAAAGCAGGTAATTATAGATATGTTTGTTATTTAAAAAATAAATAAATCCTTTACAACCACTTTAAGTAGCATCTGTGGCAGCACTTGTAGTGTGGGGTCCATGGGTGTGAATCTGAACACAGCCTCTATTTATGCTGATTGTTTGTTCCCCCTATGGGAGGCTCTTTGTCCACACCCAATCTATTCCCTTCTCAGGAAGGCAATTTAGCCTAACAGCGTTTATTCCAGTAAAGAAAACTTGAATACCAGGTTTTTTTAATGTAAATATATGACTTCTTGAGATGTTGGGTAAGTTATATGATGGACTACCTGTGAGTTTGAAAAGTGGGATGTCTTAACTGATTTATTATGCCTTGATCCTAGGGAAGCATGCACACAAGTGAAACGCGTTGAGAAATTCAGAGCGAAAACAGCATTGTATAATATTTTAATTACATATTTGTTGGTTATTTATACAGTATCTCACAAAAGTGAGTACACCCCTCACATTTTTGTAAATATATATTTTTATGTGACAACACTGAAGAAATTATTCTTTGCTACAATGTAAAGTAGTGAGTGTACAGCTTGTATAACAGTGTACATTTGCTGTCCCCTCAAAATAACTCAACAGTCATTAATGTCTAAACTACTGGCAGCAAAAGTGTCAATATTTTGTGTGGCCACCATTATTTTCCAGCACTACTTTAAATTTCTTGGGCGTGGAGTTCACCGGAGCTTCACAGGTTGCCACTGGCATCCTCTTCCACTCCTCCATGATGACATCACAGAGCTGGTGGATGTTAGAAACCTTGCGCTCATCCACCTTCCATTTGAGGATGCCTCACAGATGCTCAATAAGGTTTAGGTCTAGAGACATGCTTGGCTAGTCCATCACCTTTACCCTCAGCTTCTTTAGCAAGACAGTGGTCGTCTTTCAGGTGTTTTTGGGGTCGTTATGTTGGAATACTGCCCTGTGGTCCAGTCCCTGAAAGTAGGGGATCATGCTCTGCTTCAGTATGTCACAGTACGTGCTGGCAGTCATGGTTCCCTCAATGAACTGTAGCTCCCCAGTGCCAGCAGCACTCATGCGGCCCCAGACCATGACACTCCCACCACCATGTTTGACAGGAGGCAACACACACTTGTCTTTGTACTCCTCACCTGGTTGCCGCCACACATGCTTGACACCATCTGAACCAAATAAGTTTACCTTGGTGTCATCAGACCACAGGACATGGTTCCAGTAATCCATGTCCTTTGCTTGTCTTCAGCAAACTGTTTGTGGGCTTTCTTATGCATCATCTTTAGAAGTAGCTTCCTTCTGGGATGACAGCCATGCAGACCAATTTGATGCAGTGTGCGGCGTATGGAGAGAGCACTGACAGGCTGACCCCCCCAACCCCATCAACCTCTGCAGCAATACTGGCAGCACTCATACGTCTATTTCCCAAAGACAACCTCTGGATTTGACGCCAAGCACATGCATTCTACTTCTTTGGTCGACCATGGCAAGGCCTGTTCTGAGTGGGACCTGACCTGTTAAAACGTTGTATGGTCTTGGCCACCATACTGCAGCTCAGTTTCAGGGTCTTGGAAATCTTCTTATAGCCTAGGCCATCTTTATGTAAGGCAACAGTTCATTTTTAAGATCCTCAGAGAGTTATTTGCCATGAGGTGCCATGCTGAACTTCCAGTGACCAGTATGAGAGAGCGATAACACCAAATTAAACACACCTGCTCCCCATTCACACCTCAGACCTTGTAACGCTAATGAGTCACGTGACACCGGAGAGGGAAAATGACTGGGCCCAATTTGGACATTTTGACTTAGAGGTGTACTCACTTTTGTTGCCAGCGGTTTAGAGAATAATGGGTGTGTGTTAATTTATTTTAAGGGGGACTGCAAATTGACACTTTTATACAAGCTGTACACTCACTACTTTCTATTCTAACAAAGTGTTGTGACATGAAAAGATATAATAACATATTTACAAAAATGTGAGGGCTATACTCACTTTTGTGAGATGCTGTATATAACTTTTTAAAGTGTACCTTTTCTATACTAAGCAAAAATGTTTTAACCACTTGCCGACCAGCCACCCTCGTTACACGGCAGCAGGTGGACTCTCCTGCACAAATCGCCGTAGCTGTACGGAGGCTTGCGCAGGTGCAGTTACAGGCTTGTGCCCGCTGCAGGAGCCTGCCTGCGGGTTGGGCGGACTCTATGTCTGCCAGTTACCCACGATTGCCTAGTACAGAGGCAGAACTGGGGTCTGCCTATGTGAACAAGCGAATCCCCGTTCTGACAGGGGACATGGCTGATCTAATGTTCCCAGTCATCGGGAACAATGATCTCTCTCATATCTCTGGCAGCCCATCCCCCCTACAGTTAGAACACACCTATGGAACACTCTTAACCCTTTGATCGCCCCCTAGTGTTAACCTCTTCCCTGCCAATGTAATTTTTAATGCACTGATCAATGTAATAATGCCACTGGTCCCCAAAAAGTGTCATTTGGGGTCAGATTGGTCTGCCACAATGTTGCAGTCCTGTTAAAAAAAAAAAAAAAAAAACGCAGATCGCCGCCATTACTAGTGTAGCGGCGGGCTCCTGAAGAGCATGCGTTATGCATTTTTCAAAGTTAAACTCTACCTAAACTGCAATTCGGTTTGGGTTTGTCTAAATTTGACTTTGGCATCAGTCTGACTGGACTATGAGATGTTCAGCCTGGCCACAGGGGGCACTGTCTCTGGTGGCAGGCATGGGAACTATGGTCTGGTCAGGTGCTTAAATTACTCTCTCTCTGAGCCAGGTCAGTGGGAGTGGCCCTCTCGCTGTGCCTTCTGGGAGAGGGTATTTAAGATGCGGACATCACGTGGTTCGGGGTTCCGGTCCAGTATGATGTGCCGATTACATGGTCCTGGTCCTCCTGACCAGCCCCCAGGAAGGCTATGGCCTGGGGTGTGGATCCACCCGACTTTAATGCCTCGGGCCTGGCTAGCCCAAGGCAAGGAAACTAAAGGAGGATTCTGAGGTGGTTGAGTGCCGTCTCCGGTTCAGGAGAGACCCATTGTACTTCAAGCATTCCGGGGGAGGACTCTTTAGAAGAACACCACGTACGGGTTGGTTTTCTTAACAAGAGCCTGGAAGGGCTGAAGTAACCGAGAGAATCCGGTCTTGTGGATATCGTCAAGCAGGCTGAAAGATTCAGGTATCCTACAAGTGTTCTAAAGCTTAGTTTCCCTACGTATTCTGCAACAATGTCTGTGACAAAGACTTTGTTCCTGAGTAAGCACCTTGTTGGCTGCTAGGCCTTGTGAGAGAGGGACTGTCCAACCTGAGTGCTCATCCGGCTGCGAATGGCTAGTCTCTAGATGCAGTCAAAGCAAGTTCTTTAACGTTTTTGAACTTTGACATTGAGAGTACCTGAACTTCCTTTCCAACCCTCTGATCCCAAGTTGAAAGACTGTTCAATGGTTTGAGTTTGACAATAGGTCCACTTGAAGGGATTTTATTTGCAAGTCTCAAGTTACTGGGTGATCTACCACGGGACATCCCCTAGATGTGCAACAAAGAGAACGGAAGGTAACGGTAAGCCCAAAAATTACCAGCAGCTCCTTCGGGGGTTAGTGCTAATTTTTACTAGTAAAAACAAAAAGGCAAAAGGCCCTAAAACTATCCCATAGTTTGTAGACGCGATAACTTTTGCGCAAACCAATCAATATACACATATTGCGTATTTTTTTTTTACCAAAAATACGTGTTAGAATATATATCAGCCTAAACTGAGGAATAAATGTTACATAGTCAGGTTGAAAAAGACACAAGTCCATTTAGTTAACCATAAATGCGTTTTTTATATATTTTTTTGGACATGTATTATAGCAAAAAGTAAAAAATCTTTAATTCTCCTTGAAATTGTACACAGGTGGACTTGCTATAACAAGCTGTGTAACTTCTGCATACAGTTGCTGACACTAAAGTTTATTTAGGTGTTTCAAAGCCAAGGATGATACGTGTGTAATCAAGAATTAATTTTTTTTTTTTTTTAACTGGCCACAGCATCAAAAAAGATTTTAACAGGCAATGACCAATAAACAAATCATACTTTTCCATATAATTTACATTTGCAGTTTAATCTGGCACTGGGATCTCACCACTATATAATTTTGGTGTAGGACCTGCACGTTTAAGGTGTACTAATTTACGTACAACATGAAGCGAGAAGCACTACAAAGATTGTAGAGCTGGGGTGGGGGAGTCAAGTGTCAAACTTTTCATTTTGGGGCTAGATTAAGTGTTATGGTGAAGGTTAAATGTGAGTGAGTGTGTCAATCTTAAGTGTTAAGGGAGTCAGGTGTTAAGAGTTTAGGTAGAGGTTGGTTATGCGTTGAAGAGTGGCTACAGTGTGAGGTGAAAGATTTTTGCTGAGCATCTGAGAGTCATTTTATAGTGTGAGGTGCACTGAAAACAAAAAAGAAAACTAAAATCTAATTTTAGAGAAAAAAAATGCTTAAAACTGCAGAAGACCAAAATTTACATTATTCACTCATCAATGTTCATCATTTGGGATACTATTCTCTACTGTTTTACCATATCTAGCAACTCCTCCACCAATTTCTTGTGAAAATTCATAGGTAAGAAGTTTAATACCCTCAAAAACTGGTCAACTAAGCGCCACTAAATGCATATTATCCACTTGCCGCCAAAACACATACCAAGTACATCATTTTAATTCAAGTGGTTGTAAAGGGTGATGCCTGCAGCTGCAGGCATCACCCCGGTACCACTTTTTAGAGCAGTCGGCTCTCTTGTAATAGCAATTGAAACAGCTAAATAGCCACTCGATTGCCATTACAAGAAAAAGGAAGGGACTCTCTCTCTCTCTCTGGGATTGCCTTTGATCGGGTCTCCGCAGAAGCGATGACATGTTATCACTTTCGAATTTACCCATATGTCAACTGCGGCATTTAAAAAAAAAAAAAATCAGAAGTATTCAAAAACACAGATCTTGGTGTTTTGAGTGCTTTCAAGGGCAAATGAGGGATTTAGGGTCTTATAGGTCCCAGATCCCTCCATAAAGAGGACCTGTTATGCATCTATTGCTGTCACAAAGGAGGTTTACAATCCTTGTGACAGCATTAAAAGTGATAACATAAACCCCCACCAACTTATTCTCTAGGGCCTCTGCTTTGAAAAAAAATAAAATAAGTTTGGAGGTTTGAAGTAATTTTGTAGCATAAAAAAACTATTTTTACATGTAAACAAAAAGTGCCAGAAAAAGCCTGGTCTTTAAGTGGTTATCCGTCTCATGTCAGTGATGAACTCACACAGGAAATAATGTTTTATAAGATTTTGGTGTGCCCCGCTGCTTCTAAATTTGCCAATTTTATCAGCCAACAAGGGTGAAAAATGAAAATGCTCATGAAATCATACACAGAAAACAATTTATAGAAATATATGTTCTGTTATAAATAGATGCTTATTTATTTTTTAATATAATTACAAATGGGTATTGTAATCTAAAATTTTAAAATTACATTATGTTTCTATATATGCAATAAAATATAAATATTTTCACGTTATGAGAAATGTATAATATAGGGACACAGCAAGAAAGGTCTAAAAACAACCAGTGATGGTATACATTTTCAGATTAATGTTAAATGCTTCCAAAATTGATGCCAACTTAAAAAAAAAAAAAAAAAAAGTATCATACTTTTAACACTTTTATATAAGAGACACTTGCAGTAAAGGACAATATTTATTATGTGGTGACTAGACTGAACAAGCAATGCTTACTGCTAGGATACTAAACTTACATATATGCTATTTGTGCCTGTTTTAAGTCCTTTGGAGTGCAACAAGTTTACCTTGTGAGTGCACATACCACCCTCACCGATATATATATATATATATATATATATATATATATAAAATCAAACTCCTAAAAACATGGGAGCATTTTGAAATAAAGTGGACACTTCAGTTTACACTTGTTAGCATTAATACAGCTGACATCTGCACACTAAATATATTTTTCAATGCAAGATTGCAACAGGTTTTTTTATATGCAAGTTTATTCAAATTTTTAAATATAGGCATCTACTGGGCCAGCCTTTGGGTGAGCGTCGTGTATGTTGACCCAGTATCCCATGGAATAGAAACTAATTATTTTCCAAGGGATTTTTCATAAATTTTGTGTCTTGTTTCCTTTCCCTTTTTCAGTGCATTTTTTCCGTCTCCCCTTTGGGTTAATGTGAAGCTGGTTGCTGTTTGGTTCCTGCAGTTTTGGTGAATAGTATGCTTTGATACATAGTTCTCTTGTCACCTTAAGGAGTGCTCTTGCTAGAAAACTCAAATATTGTAAGTGTACATATTAACATCTTCAATTGTATATGCCTGTATGTATACTTTTGGATGCAATTACAGACATGGTTATATGCAATACTTATTCGTTCTTCAATTGAAACTTTTTTTTGCAGAAGTGGTATTATTCCCTGAAGATGATTTGCTTATATATCAGATTAGTTTGAAACGCGTAGGATATCCTCACCTACTTTGTCTTATCAAAATTTAACAATGAAGGAACTGAAAGTAGATGGGGACTATCACTTTATGTTTACACCAATTTTTCCATATAATGTGATATCATCTTTGCTGTAATGTTTTGTATTTTCCATTTGGAAATTGCATTCATATCTATGTGTAATAAATATAAATGTTTTAAAAACATAGTATATTTCTTCAATCGCCCAAAAATCCCACTTTGAGGTTTAGTCTTATACAATAGTTTGCATGAGAATGTGATGGAAACTCTTAATGCAAGCTATTGCTGACTTAAAATAAAGACTCTTAAGAATGCTGTTATGTTCTTCATGGATTTTATTCCAATGTATACTTTTTTCTTATTGTAACGTGAGAGTTAAGACTGTAACTCTTGTTAAATCTTGCAGACAGAAAAAAAATCTTAGCACAAATAAAAGGTGAACAGAGAAAAAACTTGGTTGAAAATTATAAAGCCGTCAGCATATCTGAGCAATACTAAGCTTTTCAATTGCTTTTCTACTTTTCTATGTCTTTTAAACGCTTTTCTATGGCAGGGACATTTTTCTTGATTAGTCACAGCTAATTAGTGTTCTGGCTTATACAACTAATCAGAAATGTCAGAGCTGTAAGGCTACATCTCCTTAATCCTTTGATAATAATTTAGCCTCCTGGGAGGGCCTCAAGCTGTGGTAAATAGTGCCTGACAATAAGGCAAAATTAGGTGGGCAGTAGACCATTAGGATAGAAAAATAAGAAGCACTACCAAAACCTGCTGAGCACCAACAGGCTACTAACTATCCTGCCAGATGAGGTGCCTGTTTAAGCTTGGATTGTTAATTAGCAGATTCTACCAGACCTGCCACACATGGCCAGGTGCATCATGCAAAGATGTGTATTTCTGGGATTGTGCCAAATGATAATTCTGTGCAGATATCACATTTCAAGGTTCTTATTCAGAAATGCACATACTTCTCTCTCTCTATTACAAATGATCAAAGGACAGTGAATTTTGTGCAATATATTGACTTGTTGAAGCTCTTTTTAGGAATTAGGCATGCTCAGATTGGATTTCAGGGATCGCAATTTGCAAACACTATGAAAAATAGGCCTTTGGCTGTCCCACCAACAATCATTCGACAAAGCATCTTTGCATTTGACCTGTTCTTCTGGCTTCATAATTTTACTAACAAGAAAAATAGATATGACATTACTTAAATGCCAATTATGCTAAATGACAGGACCACTGCTATGAAAAATACCTATACCAGCTAAATTTTTTAGGTTTAAAAACTAGTTCTATGTGTAAAAAAAAAAAAAAAAAAAAAATCTTATCCACAGCACAAAAAGGTCATCAAAAAGAAGTGACTGCAAATGTCTTGTCTAACAAGGAGGATCACAGTAGGGTTTCCACCTCATCCCTTTAAACCCACACACATATGAATTACACAGGTTCTGAGGCTAATTTAATGCAGATAAGGCACCAAGAGAGTTTAATTACCACCCTTATTCAGCCACAGAACCTGTGTAATTAATGTGTTTTCGGGTTTAAAAGGATGAGGTGGCAACTCTAGATCACAGAGGTTATAGTCCAAGTCCAGCCAAAACAATGTTTTTCATTTTGATCTGAGTGAGAAAGGGTTAGAATTTCTGTCAGCTTTTATTTGCCATCTTTGTACATATTGAGAGGATTTTACTTCAATTACATTATAACTTCATTTCTTATGTTTCAGTGAATGCAATGGATGTGAGGGGAAATCTCCCCAATTTCTATAAAAACAGAATTAAAACCCAACTCTTCCCCACGCTGTCACTTCCTGTTGGGTGACCAGGCCAGGAAGTCAGAGCACAGAAGGATCATAACCTTTGTTGATATGTGCTCCTATTGAGTTGTCTTTAACCACTTGCCTACTGGGCACTTAACCCCCCCATCCTGCCCAGACCAATTTTCAGCTTTCAGTGCTCTCACAAGTTGAATGACAATTACTCAGTCATGCAATACTGTACCCAAAATTATTTTTTGTCCTTTTTTTCATACAAATTGAGCTTTCTTTTGGTGGTATTTGATAACCTCTGGGTTTTTTACTTTTTGCGCTATAAATGAAAAAAGACCCAAAATTTTGAAAAAACTAATTTTTCTTAGTTTCTGTGATAAAATGTTGCAAATTATTAATAGTAAAAATAACCCAAATTAGTGGATATTATTTGGTCTGTGTGAATGTTAGAGAGTCTACAAGCTGTGGTGCAAATCAAAAAAAATTGATCACACCCGATGTACTGGTGGCTTATCATTTCTTGTGACCCGAACAAGCCAGGAATGTACAAATACCCCCCAAAATGACCCCTTTTTTGAAATTCCAAGGTTTAGACATTGCAAGGTCTTTAGGAAGATGCATGGTGAGGTTTTTGATGTTGTCATTTTTTTTCCCACAATTCTTTGCATATTGAAGATTTTTTTCCCCACAAAATTGTCATTGTAATAGGTTATTTCTCTCACATGGCATGTGTATACAACAAATGACGCCCCAAAATACATTCTGTTACGCCTCCTAAGTATGGCGATACCACATGTGTGGGACTTTTTCACAGCCTAGACACAGAGAGGCCCAACATGCAGGGAGCACCATCAGGTGTTCTAGGAGCATATATTACACATCTAACTTGTTGACTACCTATTACACTTTTGAAGGCCCTGGAGCACAGAACAATAACAGGTGACACTGATGACAGATGACACCGATACGTGGCACTAATGACACGGGACACTGATGTGGCACTGATGACAGATGGCACTAATACATGGCACTGATGACACGTGACTGATAACAAATGACACTGACAGGTGGCAATGACAGATGGCACTGTATTTACTGTGTTTTATATAGTGTTCACTCACAATCTGCAGCACAGAAGCTCTCTCTCCTCACATGCGGTGTGTGAAGGGAGAGCCAGCAATGAGAGATGATCTCATATGTTTACATTTGAGATCATCTCCCATTGGACACGCCAATCAAGTGCTAAACGGCCACTGTGATTGGCCATTTAGCACAGTCTGTGATTGGCTGTGTCCAAGGGACACGGCCAACACGGATTTTTCCACAATGCGTGCCTGAGGTGGCCCGCGGGGAACAAGTAAACAGGAAGACATCCAGGGACGCCCTCCCGGGAATTAAGTACCACGCTGTAGCCGTCTTTTGGCTATAGCGTGGGTGTGGAGCGGTTAATTCCTGTTGTGTCACTTAGACCATTCCCTTGTTTTGACTGGAGTTCCACTAGTCATGTCAAGAAACTTTAAAATGTGTCACTTTGGTACATCAGGCAGAAACTATTAATTAGCAACACATACACTAAATATTTACAGTAGTGCAAGTGTTTTAGGTAGGTGTGAAGAAATGCTGTAAAGCAGGGATATGCAATTAGCGGACCTCCAGCTGTTGCCAAACTACAAGTCCCATCATGCCTCTGCCTCTGGGTGTCATACTTGTGGCTGTCAGAGTCTCGCTATGCCTCATGGAAATTGTAGTTCTGCAACAGCTGGAGGTCCGCTAATTGCATATCCCTGCTGTAAAGTAAGAAACAATTTTATATTTTAAATAGTTTATTTTTATCATATTACAAAATGCAAAGTGAGTGAACAGATGAAAAATCTAAATCAAATCCATATTTGGTGTGACTACCCTTTGGCTTCAAACCAGCATCAATTCTTACATTTACACAAAGTCAGGGATTTTGTAGAATTAGAGTCAAGTGTATGATTAACCAGTTATACGAAGCAGGTGCCAATGATCATCAATTTCATATGTAGATTGAAACACAGTCATTAACTAAAACTGAAACCACTTTGTAGGAGGCTTAAAACTGGAACAGCTAAATTCTATTAACACCTTTCTTCACCAATGACTGATCGCTATACCAGCCCGCTACCAGTATCATGTAATCGCTGTGACCTTTCACAGCAGATCATATGACAATTGTAAACAATGGATGGCTTCCTTTCATACAACTGTGTTGCTAGCTGGGATTTGTCACAATGATCACATGTTACAAACAGGGCCAATCACAGCCCATTTGTATAATGTGAATAGCTTTGGCCAATCAAAGCTAATCGCAACAAAAGACACTGAATGAATGAGTTTCACTCGGTAAAAATGGTTGCATTTACCAAGGAAATTTATTGATATAAACAATTAATGTGTAAAAAAAAAATCCTGATCACTTCCCCAGAGCAGTACTGTGTTACTATGGTAACAATGTATTCCTCTGGTCACAGTGTGTTAAAAAAAATAAAGAAAAAAAATGTAAGAAAAAAGTGAAAAAAATCATTACATAGATGTATGAGTGCTGCCAGAATTGCGTCACACACTGCATCAAATTGGTCTGCATGGCTGTTGTCCCAGAAGGAAGCCTCTTCTAAAGATGATGCACAAGAAAGCCCGCAAACAGTGTGCTGAAGACAAGCAGACTAAGGACATGGAATACTGGAACCATGTCCCGTGGTCTGATGAGACCAAGATAAACGTATTTGGTTCAGATGGTGTCAAGCGTGTGTGGCGGCAACCAGGTGAGGAGTACAAGGGCAAGTGTGTCTTGCCTACAGTCAAGCATGGTGGTGGGAGTGCCATGGTCTGGGGCTGAATGAGTGCTGCCAGTACTCGGGAGCTACAGTTCATTGAGTAAACCATGAATGCCAACATGTACTGTGACATACTGAAGCAGAGCATGATTCCCTTCCTTCGGAGACTGGGCCACAGGGCAGTATTCCAACATAACGACCCCAAACACACCCCCAAGATGCCACTGCCTTGCTAAAGAAGCTGAGGGTAAAGATGATAGACTGGCCAAGCAGGTCTCCAGACCTAAACCCTATTGAGCGTCTGTGGGGCATCCTCAATCGGAAGGTGGAGGAGAGCAAAGTCTCTCTAACATCAAGCAGCCCCATCATGGAGGAGTGGAAGAGGACTCCAATGGCAAGAAGGCATTAAATGTCTTCCGGGGGTCCTGATGTTTGGTACAATTAGTATCGGCAACACAAGGGGTACTGACTCACCAGCAGGGTCCAGTGGTGCCACTCACTCCCTTAAACTCCTGAACACAAATTAGTCTGGTATAAAGAATTGGGGAAGAACCCGTAGGAGTTCTCAATGGAGGATGGGAATAAGGTAACCGCAATCTCATCCTCAACTGAATTACCTATATTAACCACTTCAATACCAGGCACTTTATCTCCTTCCTGCCCAAGCCAATTTTCAGCTTTCAGCGCTGTCAATTTTTAAATGAAAATTGCGCGGTTATGCTACACTATACCCAAATTTTTTTTTATCATTTTGTTATCACCTAAAGAAAGCTCTATTTGTGGAATTTGATCACCTCTGGGGTTTTTATCTCTCGCTAAACAAATAAAAAAAGACATTTTAGAAAAAAAAAAAAAAAAGTTTTTCATTGTTTCTGTTATAAAATGTTGTAAAAAAGTACGTTTTCCCCTTCACTGATGAGGCTGCACTGACGGGCACTGATTCATGCCACTACAGTGCCCATTAGTGCCTCACAAAAGTGTAATAGGTAGTCAAATTAGATTTGAAATGTATGTTCCTAGAATACCTGATGGTGCTCCCTGCATGCTGGGCCTCTGTATGTGCCCAGGCTGTATAAAAGTCTCACACATGTGGTATCGCCCTACTCAGGAGGAGTGGCAGAATATATTTTGAGAGGTAATTTTTGTTATGTACATGCTATGTGCTAGAAATATCTTATAAATGGGCAACTTTGTGTAAAAAAAAGAAAAAAAGTTTTCATTTTCTTTCCACATTTTCCAAAAACTTGTAGAAAAAAATTACATGTTCAAAAGACTCATTATGCCTCAGAATATATGTATGGGTGTTTGATTTCCAAAATGGAGTCATTTTGTGGGCGTTTCTATTGTCCTAGTGCTCCAGGGCCATTAAAAGTGTAAGAGATAGTCTAGAAAT
The DNA here is from genome assembly GCF_037356315.1 of Lithobates pipiens. NCBI lineage: Eukaryota > Metazoa > Chordata > Amphibia > Anura > Ranidae > Lithobates > Lithobates pipiens. The sequence goes on along the minus strand of NW_027507903.1, from coordinate 201,575,819 downwards.
TATATGTGTAATTTATGCTCCCTGCATATTGGGCCTCTCTATGTGGTCAGGCTGTCAAAGTCTCACACGTCGTATTGTCATACTCAGGACGAGTAGCAGAATGTGTTTTGGGGTGTAATTTGTGGTATGCATATGTTGTGTGGGAGAAATAACTTGTTAATATGACTATATTGTGAAAGAAAAAAAAATCTTCATTTTGCCAAGAATTGTGGGAAAAAAATACAACTTAAAAAAACTCACCATGCCTCTTACTAAATACTAGGGATGAGTCAAATACCCCCCCCCCCCCCGTTTGGTTTGCACCAGAACCTGCGAACGGACCGAAAGTTTGTGCAAACTTTAGAACCCATTAAAGTCTATGGGAATCGAACATTTGAAATCAAAAGTGCTCATTTTAAAGACTAATATGCAAGTTATTGTCCTAAAAAGGGTTTGGGGACTCGGGTCCTGTCACCAGGGGACCTGTATTAATGCAAATTTTTTTTTTAAATGGCCGTTTTTTCGGGAGCAGTGATTTTAATGATGCTTAAAGTGAAAAAAAAGAAAAGAAATATTCCTTTAAATATCATACCTGGGGAGTGTCTATAGTATGCCTGTAAAGTGGCATGCATTTCCCATGCTTGGAACAGTCCCTGCACAAGATGACATCATGAATAAAAGTCATTTAAAACTGCTTGCGGCTTTAATGTAATGTCTGGTCCCAGCAATATGGATGAAAATCAGTGAGACAATCGGCATGGGTACCCCCCCAGTCCATTACCAGGCCCTTTGGGTCTTGTATGGATAGTAAGGGGAACACCGCACCCAAATAAAAAAAAGGAAAGGCGTGGGGCCCCCAGGCCTTATATACTCTGAACAGCAGTATACAGGCGGTGCAAACAAGACAGGAACTGTAGGTTTGTTGTTAAGTAGAATCTGTTTGCAATTTTGAACTGGTACATTTTTAACGTGTAGCTACAGCCAAAAAAAATATTTTTAAGCTTTTTGGAAACCATAGGGAAGGGTTATCACCCCTGTAACATTTGTTTTGCTGTCTGTGCACCTCTTCAGAAAATTTCACCTCACTTTCTGTCCAAATGACAAATGTTTTTAGAAAATTTGGGGTTTTTAGTGAAACAAGGATTGGTGATAAAGCATCAGTGGAGAAGACACACGTTTTTCCCATATCAACTCTTACAGGAGAGAATTTCTCTTCCTAGGGGTAGATTTCATCTCACTTCCTTTTGTAGCCTTCCGTTTGCAAGTAGGAGTTGTTTGTAAATTGGTTGTTTGAAAGTAGGTGCCTGCCCTATATGCTGTGCAGAAATTTGGGCCTAAGGTATTGGTGTTGCCACAACACTGTAAGCCCTCACAGTTACTCATGGGGGGCGCTGGAACGCCCTGCTGTGAACTATTATATCAAGCATTGTAATTACATGCACCTGTTGAACAGGGGCAGAAAAATTGGGCCTTTGGTGGTGGTGGTGTTGCCACAACACTGTAAGCCCTCACAGTTACTCTTGGTGGGCGCAGGAATGGGATCTGCTGTGAATTATTAGATCAAGAATTGTAATTACATGTCCTTGTTGGGCAGGGGCAGAAAAATTGGGGCTTAGGCACTGGTGCCACAACACTGCAACCCCTCACAGATACTTTCATTGGAGCGCAGGAATGAGCCCTGCTGCAAAGCATTGCATCAAAAATTATAATTATACACCCCTGTTAAACAGGGGCTGTAAAATTGGGCCTTAGCCACTGGTGGCGGCACCCAGAAACAAAAATGTTTTTACACGCTATCAGCATGATAATTGAGGAAGGGTTATAGTCACTCAGCATAACAGGATAGTCACTCAGCATCAGCATAGGCAGTCTTGAAGGGACCTGACATTAAAAAAAAAAAAAAATAAAAAAAAAGTATTCGGTTACATCAGCATCAGGTGCTTGGTAGCTGCTGGTGATCCAAGACTGATTCATTTTTATGAAGGTTAGTCGATCAACCGAGTCGGTGGACAGTCGCACCCGGTGATCGGTTCCAAAGCCTCCAGCAGCACTGAATGTGCGTTCTGAAAGAATGCTGGATGCAGGACAGGCCAGCAGCTCAATTGCATACTTTGCAAGCTCTGGCCAGTGATTCATCCTCAAGACCCAGTAACCCAAAGGATTTTCAGTGGGAAAGGCGTCCAAGTCTGACCTTGCCCCTAGGTATTCCTTCACCATGTAAATCAGACGCTGGCGATAGTTACTGGAACCGATCATACCTTGGGGCTGCGGACTAAAAAATTGTCTGAACGCATCGGTCAGACGGCCACCTTCTCCACCACTCCTTCTGTGACTGACCGAAGCCTCAGCAACATGTTGTCCAGGACCAGGAATTTGTAACCTCCCAGGCTCTGGGAACGCATTGCACAGACCTTTCTGCAAGGCCTCCCGAAGATGTTTCATCCTCTGCGACGGCAAGATAAGGTCCGCAACCTTACCCTTGTAACGTGGATCAAGGAGAGTTACCAGCCAGTAATGATCCCTCTCCTTCATCCGAAGATTATGAGGATCCTTCCGCAGGTTTTGCAGGATCAGGGAGGCCATGCAGCGTAGGTTAGCTGAGGCATTCGGTTTGGAGTCCTCTGGGCCACTAAGGACGTCATGATCCGCAGCCACCTCCTCCCATCCACGTACAAGTCCATGGGTTTCTTGGGACTGTAAATGATCCCTTAAAGACTGCTGCTGAGTGCTAGGCTCCACCTCTATACTGACACAATCCTCTTGCTCGTCCTCTTCCTGTGTGATCGGCGGGCCAGCAGGAGCACTGTCTGGATAAAGGGGGCCTTGAGAGGTAAGAAAGTCCTCCCCTTCTTGCCTCTGTTCTGCCTCAAGTGCCCTGTCCATTATTCCACGCAGCTTGTGCTCGAACAGGTGGACAAGAGGGACAGTGTCACTGATGCATGCACCGTCACTGCTCACCATCCTCGTGGCCTCCTCAAATGGTGACAGGACAGTGCATGAATCCCTGATCATGGCCCACTGGCGTGGGGAAAAAAACAAGCTCCCCTGACCCTGTCCTGGTGCCATAGTTGCATAGGTACTAATTGATGGCCCTCTGCTGCGTGTGGAGCCGCTGCAGCATGGCCAATGTTGAGTTCCACCTGGTGGACATGTCACAGATTAGGTGGTTCTTGGGCACGTTCAATTCCTTTTGGAGCTCAGCCAGCCGAGCACTGGCATTATACGACCAGCGTAAATGCAAACAGACTTTCCTGGCCTGCCTCAGGACATCCTGTAAGCCCAGGTACCTGCCCAAGAACCACTGCACCACCAAGTTAAGGATGTGAGCCACACAGGGCACATGGGTCAGTTGTCCCTGTTGGAGGACAGAGGAGGAGGTTGGTGACATTGCCAAGAACCACCATTCCTGGCTTAAGCTGGCATGGCATCAACCACCTCTCAGCCTGCCCCTGCAGAGCTGACAGAATCTCTGCCCCAGTGTGGCTCCTGTCCCGCAAGCACACCAGCGCAAGCACCGCATGGCATCTTTTTGCCTGCGTACTTGTGTAGCCCCTTGAATGCCTACGAAGCACCGCTGGTTCAGAGGACAAAGCACAGGAAGAGGCCATGGGAGGAAGAAGAAGAGGAGTGGGTGGAGGAGAGAGGTATGTCAGAATTACCAGTAGTAGCATTTTGGAGGCGTGGTGGCAGAACAACCTCCAGCACTACTGAACCTTGTCCTGCATCCTTCCCAGCTGCCAGTAGTGTCACCCAATGCACCATGAAAGATAGGTAATGTCCCTGTCCATGCCTACTGGACCATGAGTCAGCAGTAATATGCACTTTACCGCTGACCGCCCTGTCCAGAAAGGCCAAGACATTGCCTTCCACATGCCGGTAGAGAACCAGAATCGCCTTCTGTGAGAAAAAGTGGCATTTGGGAACCTGCCACTGAGGAACCGCACATTCCACAAACTCACGGAAGGGGGCAGAGTCTACCAACTGAAAAGGCAGCAGTTGAAGTGCTAGCAATTTAGCCAAGCTAGCATTCAACCGCTGGGCATGTGGATGGCTGGGAGTGAATTTCTTAAGTTGGTGCAGCAGCTGGGGCAGGGAAATTTGCCTGGTAAATCTGATGTTGGTGTACCGATAGCATATTGCCTGCAAATACTTGGCTGTGACACACCTAATTCTACACCTTCATTCCTCTCAGTGCAGGTTTCAGGGAGGACTGAACGTATAGTGGTGTTGGAGATCCCAGTTGATGTGGGTCTTTTAGGTACGCTTGCCAACAAACTGCATGGCAGGTCGACATATGTCTGGTCAAGCATGTGGTGCCCAAGCGGCTGATGTTTTGGCCACATGAGATAAGATGAGACATATGTTGCAAATGGCAACGGTGAGATCTGATGCATTTGTCTCAAAAAAGGCCCACACCAAAGAACTTTTGGAATAACACACAGACAGCAGCGCCCTGCACATGCGGAGCTCTGCGGTGTGATGCAGTCGGTGTGCTGCCCTTAAGCTGGCCCCTGGAGGGCATCCTTCATCGTTGGAGATGTGCCTCCTCCTCCTCCACTCCCCTATCGGGCACCCACGTGGAGTCAGTGACCTCATCATCCCCTCCCTCCTCATCACTGGAGCAAACCTGACAGTATGTTGCAGCTGGGGGAACATGACTGCCAGAAGATTGCTGTCCTTCTTGGGCATCCCCTCTGTCTGGGCTCACGTTACTGCCTTCATCTAGCTGGGTACCATCATCAGAGCCTTCAAAATGCTGGGCATCCTCCTGGAGCATGTACACAACACTGTGGTCAAACAGTTTCGGGGACTCCTCAGGAGGACATGGTGGGGCTAGGGATGGAGTTACTGATGCCATTGAGCCTAGGGAAGAGGAAGCGTTGGCAGCTGCTTTGCCAAAGTACCCTGAGCCAGGGGGAGAGAGGATAAGGACGGCTTGGTCATCCACTCTACCAAGTCTTCGGCATGTTGAGGCAAGTGTGCAAAGGACACAGTACACTAAGTGAAAATACTGCAGCTCCCTGCCTGTCAGTATATTATGAAGAGAATAACAGGAACGGATCTAACTAAACTGAATAGTGTGTATAAATATATATACACACACACAACCCACCTGGGATGCATATATATCCTCTACACACTGTAACTGAAGCTAACAGACTCGCCTGCCTACTCTATCCAACTCAAATTAAATGACACTGTCTCTCTCTCTCTCTGTCTTTAACCACTGCTGCAACGTACTACAGCATGTACTAAACCCCACGAGACATAATTGGCCAAACCACCCTGGTCATAGTGCATGCTTGGCCAATCAGCAGCCAGCAATGCACTGCGATGCCGCAGTGAATTATGGGCCGTGACGCGCCACTCGAATTTGGCGCAAATGGCCCATAATGTTCGGAATTCGGCGAGCGTCCGAAAAGACGATGTTCGAGTTGAACATGGGTTCGACTTGACCTCGAAGCTCATCCCTACTAAATACCTTGGACTATCTATTCTCTAATAAGGTGTAATTTGGTGGGTATTTGTACTGTCCTGGCTTCTTAGTGTCTCAAGAAATGAGATAGGACTTGAGTACATCAGGTGTGATCAATTTTCAATGATTGGCACCATAGCTTGTAGACTCTAACTTTCACAAAGACCAGATAATATACACGACTTGGGTCATTTTAACCAAAGATATGTAGCAAAATACATTTTGGCCAAAATTTATGAAGAAAAAAATAACGTTATAACAGAAACAAAGCCTTTTTTAATTTTTTCTTTTTTTACAAAATTTCCTGTCTTTTTTCATTTATAGCACAAAAAAAATAAAAAACCCAAATACCACCAAGAGTTCTATTTGAGCAAAAAAAAAAAAAAAAAAAATTCATATGGGTACAGTATTGCATTACTGAGCAATAGCCATTCAGAATGTGAGAGTACGAAAGCTGAAAATTTGTCTGGCTAGGAAGGGGGTTTAAGTGCCCGGTGGGCAAGTAGTTAAAGGAGCAGTAATTTTGGTGATGCTTAAAGAGAAACAAAAATGAAATATTCCTTTAAATATCATGCCTGTGGGGTCCCCTTAGTTTGTCTGTAAAGTGGTGCATCTATGTGTAGTTTATAACATGCCGCAGCAATAATGACATTTCTAAAAGCCTTCGGGCCTGGTATGGATTTTAAGGGGAACCTCACCGCAAAATTGAAAAAATAAATTGGCGTGGGGTCCCCCAAAAATCCACACCAGACCCTTATTCAAGCAGGAAAAGGGGAGGGGATGAGCGCACGCTCCCCTCCTGAACCATACCAGGCCACACATGCCCTCAACATGGAGGGTGGGTGCTTTGGGCCAGAGGGGGCTCTGTGCCCCCCTAAAGCACATTGTCCCCAAGTTGATGGGGTCAAGGGCCTCTTCCTGACAACCCTGGGCTGTGGTTGTCGGAGTCTGTGGGGGGGCTTATCGGAATCAGATCCCGATCCCCCATGTGAAAAAAGTAACAAACACAGTAAACTGTTTTTGACAAGTCCTTTATTAAAAAATTTAAATAATGTCCCTTGATGTAATCCACCGTCAATCACACTGCCTGCCTGGCATCAGAAGAGGGTGGTGCCACTGGATGACATAGCCGGGTGGCCTCGCCCCTTGCCTATGAAAGAGCTGTCAAAGCAGAGAGCAGGCAGAAGGCTGGTGGCCTCCGAAGAGATGAGAGCGGGCTTTTTTATTCTTCAGGTCAGCAGGCAGCGTGATTGACGATGGATTATATTGAGGGAGATTATTATATATATATATATATATATATATATATATATATATATATATATATATATATATATATTTTTTTTTTTTTTTTTTTTTTTTTCTTTTTTAATAAATGACTTGTCAAAAAACGGTTTACTGTGTTTACTTTTTGACACTTTTTTGGTGAATTTGTGGGGGCACGATGTACTCAATACCCATTCACATAGGGGGAGGGCTGGGATGTGGGGGCCTCCTTGTTAAAGGAGTTTTCTGGGTTCTGATAAGCCCCCCGCCCACAGACTCCAACAACCACAGCCCAGGATTGTCGAGAAGAGGCCCTTGTCCCATCAACACGGGGACAAGGTGTTTTGGGGGCATGTTGAGGGCAAGTGGCCTGGTATGATTCTTGGCCTGCCAGCCGGCATGCTCAGATAAGGGTCTGGTATAGATTTTGGGGGGACTCCACGCCATTTTTATTTTTTTTTTTACATTTTGTCATGGGGTTCCCTTTAAAATCTATACCAGACCCAAAGGGGGGGGGGGGGGCAAGCCATTTTTTTCTTAATTCTGTCATAGGGTACCCCTTAACCACTTCAATACAGGGCACTTTTACCCCCTTCCTGCTCACACCACTTTTTAGCTTTCAGTGCTCTCACACTTTGAATGACAATTACTCAGTCAAGCAACACTGTATCAAAAAACTAAATTTTTATCATTTTTTTCCCACAAAAATACAGCTTTCTTTTGGTATTAAATCGCCACTGTTTTTTTTCTCACAATATAATAAAAAAAAAAAAAAAACTTTAAAGTTTCTATTATAAAATTTTGCAAGGAAGTAATTTTTGTTCCCAATTTGGGCCAAAATTTATACTGCTACATATCTTTGTTAAGAATAACCCAAATTAGTGGATATTATTTAGTCTTTGTGAAAATTAGAGCGTCTACAAGCTATGGTGCAAACATAGAAAATTTGAACACACCCGATGTACTGAGGGTCTCATTTCATTTCTTGAGGGTCTTAAATGTTAGGACCGTACAAATACCCCCCAAATTATCCTTTTTGGAAAGTAGACAGTTCCAGGTATTTAGTAAGAGGTGTGAGTTTTTAGAATTTTAAATTTTTTACCACAATTCTTGAATTGAATTTTTTTTTTATACAAAATAGTCATATTATTTCTCACACACAGCCAATGCATACATCCAATTACACCCCAAAATACATTCTGCTACTCCTCCTGAGAAAGGCGATACCACGTGTGAGACTTTCACAGCCTGGCCACATAGAGAGGCCCTGCATGCAGGGAGCACCGTCAGGCGCTCTAGGAGCATAAATTGGACATCTAATTTCATTCCTACCTATCACTATTTTGAAGGTCCTGGAGCACACAGACAGTGGAATTACCTACAAAATGACAAGATTTTGGAAAGAAAACACCCCAACTTATATCCTATGAGGTATGGGCTGCAGATAGGTACTCGGGTAGTCTAATGGGCTGTAAATAACTACTCGGGTACTCTGGGCTGCAGGAGAGGGGGGAGTGTTCCTGCTGGCGTCATTATATAATGTTCTAGCAGAGAAGTGGTTAAAATCCATACCTCCTAATTTTTTTAAAATTTACATACAGGTGCAGAAAAATTGGGCTTTGGGTGTTGGTGGTGCCTGAACACAGTAATCCCTCACAGTTACGCTTGCTGGACGCAGGAACGGATCCTGCTATTAAACATGAGAGAAAAATAATGAAATTCCATGCACCTTTGAAGCAGATAGAGAAAAATTGAAAAATTGGGCCTCTTCTGCATGTCGTAGCTCAATAACACGGCCAGCCTCGCAAAAAAGGAGAAACATGCCCTGCCTGCAGAGGATGCACCATGTCCGCGACCACCACTTTTCACTGTAGACACAGAGGCTGCTTGTCCTCTTTTAGTGGCCTGTGAGCGTCTGCCTCTCCTTGTTGGCCTTTCGGACATGAGGATTTTTTTGGGGGATTTTTATAACTTTTTATTATAGAGTATGGGATGGAAATATGGTGCTTGGGTGCTATACTTTTGTGCTTGGTGCACTAATAAATCGTTTTATTATAGTGTATATATATATATATATATATATATATATATATATATATATATATATATATATAATAAGGGTGCAGCAATTGAGCAGATTTTTTTTTACTGCTGCTGCGGCAAAAGAAATAAAATAAAAAATTAGGAAAGTCCAAAAAAAATTTAAATAAAAAAATGTTGACACAGAAGGAAAACCACCTGCGATTTAGAAGGAACAGCAATTATGGAGACATTTTCTTTTGCTGCTAGAAAAAAAAAAAGGAACCACGGCTGATGCAGAAAGAGGAACCCCTGCGACGCAGAAGAGGGGACCTCAATTATGCCCTAAATATTCTTAGTGCCACAAAAAAAAAAAATCACAAAGAGAGAAAAAAAGGATACCACTGCTGTGCTGACACAGAAGAAATAACACCTGCTAAACAGAATGGGGAGTACTAAGGCCCCTTTCGCATGGGCTTTCCGATCGGGATCGTCTGTCAGTTTTTCAGGTGGACCTGATCGGATGCTCCATGCACTCCTATAGAGCAGAGGATGTCAGATGTGGCATGACCACTGACATCCACCAATTTCCGATCCGATCTGGTCTGGTCTGTGAAATCCAGACGGATGAAACCCTACTTTCTATTTGCCTGGAGAATCGGATTGGATAGAATGGGATGAAAACAGACAGGCGGTTCATTTTCACCTGATCTCCATAGAGGACAGCGGGGCTTTGACAGGTCCATCTGCGGACACTGAGCAAAGACAGACCTGTCATCTGCCTGCTCAGTGGGGATCAGAGGATCAACCCCTGCTGAGCAAAGCAGACTCTGTGTGAAAAGGGGCCTTATAATGCAGCAACAGAACCCGATACTGCAAAAAAAAAAATATATTAATGAAAAATGGGATCAGTGGTGACACAGAAGTGTTGTACACACCGACACTGTGTTATTCACACTACACTGTGTTGTATACACTGCACTACGCTGTGTTATATGCACTGCATTGTATTATATATTCTCTACACTACACTGTAACATAATATTCTCTACACTACACTATATTATACTGTATATTCTACACTGACTGACCACACAAACTACCCTGCCTTATCTCCATTCATATACACTATACACGGTTGCCATGTAAGCAGCCTTATATAGTGTGGGGCATGGACTTGGCCCCATGATTGGCCAAAGGCATGACTACAATTGCAAAAAAAATTCTCCCGGAGAAGACACACTTGAGAGGGTATTTGATAGTGATATACAAATATCTCAATGGTGATCCCAGAGTAAGTATGAAACTTTTAGTCCCAGGAAGTGTAAGAGGACACGGGGCCACAAGATAAGACTGGCAGAGGGGCGGTTTTACCTTAAGCTGTGTAGGTTTTTTTTCACTGTCAGGGCGATAAGGATGTGGAACCCCCTTCACCAATCGGTGGTGTCGGAAGGAAGTAGGACTAGTTTTAAAAGACTCTTGGATGTGCATCTTAGCGAAAACAATATAGGGGATATGGCAATTTTTTTTTTCCACACACACACACCTACACAGGATGGACTGTTGTCTTTATTCAACCTTACCAACTATGTACCTATGTAATCTCTGATCGGAGATGGCCCGTGTCCCTTGGACATAGCCCCATCCCAATCAGGGTAAACAGCCAATGAAATGGCTGTTTACCCACATGATGGGCTGTATCCAATCACAGCCAGTCACAAGTATAAACATTGTGGCGGTTTCCGGGGATCTCTCCTCTTTCCTCACACCGATCGCGAGGAGAGAGAAGGAGAGATCTGATGAGTGAAACACTTTTTTCATATATTTACTGTCTGCACAACACCAACTCCCCCTTTACCAATAAAGAGAACCTGTCACAGCCCAGCATCAGTAAAGCCACCACCATCAGCACCGCCATCAGTATCAATAACAGTACCACCATCTGTACCATCTGAATCTGACAGCCCATCTGTCACACAGGACCGAAATCACTACCGCCGCACATTCCCGCCATAAGTACCATCGCACAGGCCATCAGTAACCTGTCAGTATCCCCACCAGTTCCATCACACAGGCCTGCCAAAAGTACCACCATCACGTCCCAAAGAGTTTACACAGCTGAGGAGGCATATAACATCCTTACCATGTCGGATGATGAGAGCAGCGGGGAGCTCTCATTATCCGATTCTGGTTCGGAATACGAGCCATGGAGGGTAGTGGATCGGAGTCTGAGTCAGTGGAGGAAACTGCCCCTCCTAAAAGAGTAAGGCGATCAGGACCAAGATCAGAACACCTGCCTACCACCAGCAGCGCTAGACCCCAAGAAGAGGAACCCAGTACACGTACTGGAATTGCACATCCATCCCAAAGAATCCGGGGCCAGTCCTACCTTCCCGATGCCCTGGCAAACCCTTTATGGTTGCCTGCCAACTCAGGATCCGCTACAATCCCCCTTTCACTGCACATCCAGGTGTACAGCCCAACACAAATTGTGCACATTTGGACTAGTTCTATTTGTTTATCCCTGAAGATTTTTTGCAGTACATGGTGGACCAAACAAATCTCTATGCAGAGCAATTTATTGCTGCCAACCCCAGTTCATCCTACGCCCGTATGTTCCATTGGAGATGTCTCACACTAGACGAATTCAAATTGTTTTGGGGTCTTACTTTTAATATGGGGCTTACAAAGAAAAACTGCATGCCTACTGGTCCACTCACCCCATCCACCACATGCCCATCTATCCTTCTGTCATGTCCAGGACACGGTACGATATGATTACGTGTTTCCTACATTTCAATGACAATTCGCAGTGCCCTCCCCAAGATCATCCCAACCATGACAAATTGTATAAGCTTCACCCCCTAATAAATCATTTTACCAAACGATTTTCTGAAGTCTTTATCCATGAGCAAAATATCTGTGTAGACGAATCCCTTATCCACTTTACTGGCCGGCTGCATATGAAGCAGTATATCCCAAGTAAGAGAGCCAGGTACGGTGTGAAATTGAATAAATTATGTGACCCAGCCACTGGATACGTGTACTCATTTCATATTTATGAGGGCAAAGACTCCCAACTCCAGCCCCGTGAGTGCCCCACATATATAGGAACCAGTGGTAAAATTGTGTGGGACCTTGCATACCCCCTGTTCAAAAAAGGTTACCACTTATATGTAGATAATTACTACAGTAGCTTGCCCCTTTTCCGTCACCTGTATCATGAAAAAACCCTGGCCTGCGGTACCTTCCAAAAAAATAAGAAGGGCTTCCCACAGAATTTACTATCAAAACAGCTACAAAAGGGGGAAGCCACATTCATGAGGAATGAGGAGGTGTTGGCCATGAAGTGGCGGGACAAGGAGGATGTTCACATGACGACTACCATTCACAATGACACCTTGGTGGAGGTTCAGAGAAGACGTGGCCCCGTAGTAAAGCCTGAATGTGTCCCTGACTACAATCTTTATATGGGGGGTGGATTTAAATGATCAGATGCTGCAACCATATTTGTCAACTCGCAAGTCCAATTATTTGTATAAAAAAGTCGCATTTCATCTGTTTCATATGGCCATGTTCAATTCATTTGTCTGCTATCAAAAATCACCCGAAAACCAACCCATCACCTACCTAAAATATATTGAAAACATTATCACTGCCATTATTTACCAGCAAAGACCCACCCCAGGAAGCATTCGCTCTGATAGTGTGAGTCGACTTCATGAGCAACATTTTCCCTATAACATCCCCCCCCGCACATTCCGGAAGACGACGCCAAAATAAATGTCATGTATGCTCAAGTGGAGGCGCTAGAAGAGATACAAGTTATTATTGTCCCCAATGTCCCTCCCAACCTGGCCTATGTATCGGTGATTGCTTCAAAAATTATCACACATCCATCAGATATTAGTTCCCCTTATTAGTAACAGACTGAAATTTCCCCATTTCAATTACCTGTGTGCATCATTTGTCTGCCACCATGTTTCTACCTTCCATGTTAACTGACCCTGGCCTGTTTACCGACAATGTCTTTGACTGCCGTTTTAACCATGTTTGTGACTTCCACGTGCACCGACCTCTGCCTCTTAAATCGACCATGTTTTTGCCGGCCACTTGGACTGATCTTTTGCCCTTCTACTTCGTACACAGGGGTCTCACATATGTGAGGGGCTTCAGAAAAGCGTTCTGAGTAGAGAAAATCAGTTTTTGGTTTTCTGTATTCCCAGAACAGGGTCTGGTCGCCCGGAGGCTTCAAACAGATTTGGCTTCCATGTGCACAGGGTCTGTTTGCCCAGAGGCTTCAAAGAGATTTGGGTGGGAAAAGCTTCTACCGCTGTCCCCCTGGCCCCAAGGTTGATGGCCCTTGCTGCTACCTGGACCAATACTTTGGCTGTGCTGACTATATTGCTGCCTGTAATGCCCCAGGACTTTATGGACTGTTTCTTTCTGCTGCCTGGACCAATACTTTGGCTGTGTTGACCATATCTCGGCCTACTGACTATAGACAGAATTTCTGCCTGGACATCTCTGCCTGGACCAATGCTTTGGCTGTGCTGACAGTGTATCTGCCTGAACCAACTATGGACAGTATACCTGCCTGCTGCCTAGACGATTGCTTTCACTGTCGCTGACCACATTCCTGCCTGCTTCCTGGACCGATGCTCTCTTCTGTGTACCACTACAAAACTAAAACCACAGGTAACCTTTTGTTATTTGGTATGTACATGTTATGTGTTAGAAATATGAAGGGCCTTCAAAAATGTGATCGGTAGTCAGGAAATTATATGTGTAATTTATGCTCCTAGAACAACTGGAGGTGCTATTTATGTTGGGCATCTGTATGTGGCCAGGCTGTGTAAAAGTGTCACACATGTGGTATCGTTAAACTCAGGAGGAGCAGCGGAATGTATTTTGGGGTGTCGTTTTTGCTATGTGTTGAAAATATCTTAAAAAATCAGCTTTGTGTAAAAAAAAAAAAAAAAAGCGTTTTAATTTTTTCCCACATTTTCCGAAAACTTCTGGAAAAAAATGAACCATTCAAGAGACTCATTATGCCTCAGATTATACATTGGGGTGTTTGCTTTCCAAAATGGGGTAATTTTGTGGGCGTTTCCATTGTCCTGGTGCTCCAGGGCCTTCAAATTGAGCTAGGTCATCATGAAATTATATGTGTAATTTTGCTCCTAGAATGCCAGGAGGTGACCTGTCCCGGCCCATCAGAGTACCCAAGTACGGCTGGGACAGCCGGGTCGGAGGGGCGGAGCGCCATGACGTAGGAGCGGCCGCACGCCGGATCTCCTGAGTGCCTCGCTCCGTCTCCCTCTCCTCCGCTCTCGATGCTGGGCTGCGTTCAGCGCCATTGGCCCACGGAGAGCTCCAGCAGTGCCGCGCTGTTTTAAACTCGGCTCCGGCGGTCCCCGAGAGCCTCTCGAGTTAGCTTGCAGGCGCAGTCCGGACGAACGCTAGGACGAACGCTGATAGCCAGCCTTTTGTTTGGGGCAGTGAATCGGTGGAAGGTCTGACAGATGCCTATCCTGCAGCGAGGGAGATCCCCTAATCAGAAGACAGATGAATCTGGAACCTGGTGCTAGGAAAGGTGCTGTGGATCCGTGGTGCTGTGTATGTGCCTGGTGGCGTCCTGCGGTTGGTCTATGATGGTGGAATTGCGGTAAGACAAGCACACAGACGGGGGTAGGGGCAACCCAAAGCTGGAAGTGGCTAAGGATAGTATACAGGACAGTATACCCGATAAGAAGGTGCATATCTCTCGATCATAGTCTGGGCATACCTGTGTCTACCCCCCCCTCCCATTGGGAATAAGAAGGTGGTTCCTGAATGTTTTCGGATGTGCCTGAAATTGCACCCTGAAGGATAGTATCTCTCCCGTATACTCCAATCCGGCTGTAGCCAGGCTATGGGTGGAAGCAGAGAGGAGAAGGGAAAGAGATAAGAAGTGGAAAAGTAACAATTTGTCTGCCGCTGGAACCTGTTCTATCTGCTAATCCCTCCCCGCCTCTTTTTCTCCTGTGGTTTTAAATATAAAATCCAAGTGGATATGTATTTTTGTGGTCAAAGGAGGAAGGCTGTGCGACTGTGAACAATAGGTATCGGAAGCTCCTTGATTTTTGGTTATCTGACGCAAGCGATACCTTGGCAGGAAAAACCTTTCTAAAGAGAGGAAGGAGGAAAGAAAAAAAAAAAGAAAAGGAAAAACTTCTCCCTGGTTGCTTGAATGTTTCGTTTGCTACCACTTAATAGTCAAAGGACTGGACATACTTGATATAAATTTTCTTTTTTTTCTGGTGCCCTTTTTTTTTTTTGGTGTCAGAGTGGGATAATTCATCTTCAATATAAAATGAATTCAGTGTCACAGCTGTAATGATATCAATAATTAATAGTCCTGCGCTGTTTATGCTTTTGCACTATAGGTGAACTGTTTGTGATATACGTTATTGTTTGGTTAGCGATTTACCTGTGATGCGGTGAGCAGTTGAATTGGGTCCCACTCTGCTCTTTTTTCCCTTTTTTTTTTTTTTTTTTTTAACTGGGCCTTACTGTGAGTGGTTCCAGACCCCTTGAGATTTCTAGGGGTTCGGCTGGGAGGTATCTTGGATTAGGGGGGAAGGAGCAAAGAGAAACCCCTAGGGACTGATATATAAGGTGAGGGGGGTTTTGGTTTCACCAAAATGAGGGGTAAGGCAGGTAAAGTAAATAAGACGATTACCCCGGCTACAAGTCCGGTTGGAATCCAAAAATATCTGGCTGCAAATTCCAGTATTAGAGAGGATGAAGGGTCGGGTAGCCCCAGAACAGAAAAACTAACTCGTGTGGGCCCTAGTAGGCAGAAGGGGGAAGAAGGTAGGGGGGTAAAAAATCCCGCCATAAAGTTAAGTGAGCCTAAAAAAAAAAGCGTAGTAAGCCCGCAGAAGGAAGAGGTAGCTCAGAATAATCTTCGGGGGGAAGTAGAGATGGGTAATAGAGAGGCAGAAGAAGCGGTTCTAGACAGCCATAAAGAGACCCCCCAGCCCCCACAAATTGGGGAGATGCTTTCTGAGATGTTCTCAAGAATGGAGATCTCCTTAAGGGCGGACATAGCAACAATAAGAAGTGATATAGGTTTGGTCTTGGGGAGAGTGGAGGAGATAGAAAATAGAGTGGAAACTCAAGAGTGTAAGATGGAAGGAATATTAGAGCAGATAACAGCCCTCCGGAGTTCAAATAGAATAATTAGATATAAGTTGGAGGACCTAGAAAATAGAAGCAGAAGGAAGAATATACGGATAAAAGGTCTCCCTGAGACACATAGTGGGTCCGCCCTTGAGGAGATAGCCCAACAGATTTTTAGTCCTCTACTGGACAAAGAAAACTCAGCCCCATTGAAAATTGATAGAATACACAGAATAACCCGTCCCCGGGGGATTAGAACAGAAGCACCTCGAGACGTTATAGTGAGATTTCATAATTTTGCAGATAAAATGCAAGTCATGAATAGAGGGAGAACACAGTCTGGGGTGGTCTATGAGGGGACGGAACTGCAGATTTACCCTGATTTAGCTGGTGAGACACTGGGTAGAAGGAGATGCCTAAAACCACTCACTGAATTATTGAGAGCAGCGGACATCCCATATCAATGGGGATTTCCTACATGCCTCATAGGGAAGAAAGAGGGACGATCTGCAGTTCTACGTTTCCCTGAAGACCTCCCAGAATTTTGTGAGCAGCTAAACATACACCCCGTCCCGAAGATAGAATGGGGAGATGAGGATGTACTTGGGGGCGAGGGGAATAGTACCCAGGGGAGGAAATGGCAGAGTCAACCAAATAGACGGAGCCGAAAATAGATTATGGGATTTAAGGTGAATTAATAGGCCATGCTGAGAGCAGGGGAGCGTGGGGGAGGGGAGATGGGGGGAGGGGAGGAGGGAAGGTGTGGGGGGGCTTCGGGCGGATAAGGGTCTGAGCCCCAGGGATACTATGGGGGTGAGGCGAACACAAAGATCGGCCCACCATTGCCATAGGCTTAACGGGAAGGGGGATGTCCTACCCAGTCTTACGAGACGTTTCGTTATAGGACAGGGGGGGAGGGGGAGGGAGGGAGGGAGAGGGAGGGGCAGGGTTTTTGGTTGTTTTCTGGGACTCTCACTCGGTCCCCCCAAGGGGTTAGCGGGGATGGGCACCACTGGATCCACTAGACGCTCAAAAAGGAAAGGTAAACGTGGGGGAAAGGAAAGGAAAAAAAAAAAAAAAGAGGGGGAACTACCCCGGGGTAGAGAGGTATGGTAGTTCTTAATGTTATCACTTATAATGTTAGGGGGTTAAATTCCAAAAGGAAAAGATATAGGATAAATGATGAACTGCAATATATGGATGCAAATGTAGTATGCCTGCAAGAGACGCATATAACATGTACTTCTGGGATTAGACTGAATTCGATTAGTTTTCCGTTGTGGTTTTATGGGGATTCCCCATCCCCCTTTTCGAGAGGGGTTGCGATAGGCTTTAGTAGAACGATGAAATTTGTTCTAGATGAGCGGCTGGTGGATCCGAAGGGTCGATACCTGTGTTTAAAGGGCACACTGTTTAATCTTAAATGTACATTTGTTTGTATCTATGCCCCAAATAAGAATACGGGAAGATTTCTGAAGAAAGTATTGAATAAAATAGAAGATTTTAAAGAAGGGAAACTAATCTTGGCAGGGGATTTCAATTGGAGTATGAACCCTAAAATGGACTCTACAGGGGTGGGCCCCAGGATTTCTGAACATAAACAGAGAACGCTTTTAAGGGCGCTGACTACATATCAGTTATATGATACCTGGAGAACACTGCATTCAAGGGACAGGGATTATACATATTTCTCCTCGGTCCATGGTTCCTTTTCCCGAATAGACTATATTTTTTTGGAACACTCATTTCTAAGGGCGCTCAGGAAGGCGGAAATAAAGATAAGAACAGTGTCAGATCATGCACCCGTGCTGATCCAGCTTGAGATCGGGGGGGACCGTGGACCAATGGGAAATTGGAGATTGAATGAATCTCTAATACAGGATAAAGAGACAGTAGAAAGGATTGAGTATGAGATTGTACAATTTTTTAGTTTGAATGATATCCCGGGAACCTCTAGCCCTGTATTATGGGAAGCGCATAAGGCAGTTGTTAGAGGGGCATTAATAGGGATGGGCGCAGGGAAAAAGAGAGAGAGGGAGAGGAAGAAAACCCTATTGTACGAAGAAATTCAGAGACTGGAACAGATGGGGCGACCAGGGGGGATTCGGGATTCCCAAGATTTAATAACAAAAAGACGAGAGTTAGATGATTGCTTGGAGCAGGATAGGAGAATGGCCTACCATACTTTGGGAAGAGAAAGGTACCAATGGGGGAATAAATCAGGTAAATGGTTGGCTAGGAGGGTGAAGGAAAAGAAAAATAGAACTTTCATCCCAAAAGTAAGGAATGCCGAGGGGGACCTACAAAATATGCCAGATGATATTGTGAATACATTTTTCACATATTATCGGGGCCTGTACAATATCGAGCAACAGGATAAGGCAGAGGATCGAGCTAGGGTGGAGATAAAGGATTATTTAAATCAGATAAATATCCCTAGAGCCAAGCAGTTAGAAATGGAAGCACTAGAAGCTCCAATAACAAAGGCGGAGGTTGAGCGGGCGATTAAAAATACAGCTAAGGGAGGCTGCCCGGGGCCTGATGGTTTCCCGATCTCCTACTATAAGCAATTCCAAAAACAGCTAGTCCCAAAATTATGCGACTATTTTAATGCAGTAGGGAGGGGCGAAAAATTTCGCGAAGAAACACTCTTGACACATGTGGTCCTGATCTTGAAAGAGGGAAAGGACCCAACGGCAGTAGAAAGCTATAGGTCAATTTCCTTACTAAATTCAGATATTAAACTGTTTGCAAAAATCATCGCTGAAAGATTAGGACCGCATGTGCCAGAGTGGATACGGCAGGATCAGGTTGGATTTATTGAAGGGAGAGAAGGTCGGGATAACACACTAAAGACCATTATGCTATCCCAAGAAGCTGTTAGAAGGGGGACCCCCACGGTACTCATGTCAATTGATGCGGAAAAGGCATTTGACAGGGTGGGGTGGGGGTTCCTGTTTGAAGTCCTAGAAAGGTATGGATTGAAGGAGCGGATAAGAGGCTGGATAGAAGCCCTATATACCCACCCCAGAGCTAAAATAAGAGTAAATGGGACCCTGTCCTGTCCCCTTGAGCTGTTCAACGGGACAAGACAGGGCTGCCCGTTGTCCCCAATATTATTTATATTATCGCTTGAACCCCTGCTGTTGAACATTAGGTCGAACCGAAACATCCAAGGGATATGGGCTGCTGAGAGGGAGTTCAAGGTTGCAGCATTTGCGGACGACCTCTTGCTTTATATCACCAACCCCGGGTCTTCCATACCAGCGATAATGGAAGAATTATTAAATTATGGGAAGGTCTCTAATTTTAAGGTTAACATATCTAAATCTGAAATCTTGAATTTAAATTTGCCCATAATTGAGCAGAGTATCCTTCAATCCAAACTCCCCTTTAGATGGTGTGGGAGGGAATTGGCATATTTGGGAATAAGATTGACTTCGGAGATGAGTAATCTCTTTGAGGCCAACTATATTCCCATACTAAATAAAATTAAACAACATTTGGAAAGGTGTCAACATAAAGCCCTATCATGGACAGGGAGAATAAACTTAGTCAAAATGTTCATTTTGCCAATTTTCACCTATACATGCCAAATGATCCCAATAGTTTTACCACAGGTCTATCTAAATAAATTAAAAATCTTGATTAATAGATTTATATGGAAAAAAAAAACGGCGAGGGTGGCACGGAATTCCCTGATAAGAAGTAAAGAGAGGGGTGGCCTGGCAATGCCGGATCTCCAAAAATATTATGAGGCTATAGCAATTTCACGAATACCAGATTGGATACATAATAAAAAGGGAAAGGATTGGGTTGAATTAGAAATTAAGTTAAGTAGCAGGGAATTAGGGGAAATAGTATGGATCCCTGCAAAGCACAGAGAATTAGGTCTTAGCACAAACACACTCACAAAAAATTTATTTCAGATATGGGACATAATAAATAAGCGATATAACTGGGAACACAACTCACCATTAATGCCACTATTGGACACGAAATTTTTTATCCCAGGTCAAGAGGAATATTTATATTATAGTAGGTGGGTTAAGAAAGACAATATTAAATTACAGGAGGTGATGGAAGGTAATAGGATGTGCACATATGAGGAAATTATAGGGAAATGGGGTCACAAACCATTAGATAAATGGAGATATTATCAATTATATTATTTTATTCACTCTTTATCACAGCCATTACGGGGTAAGGAACTCAGACCATTGGAGAAGCTATTAGTGAACCGTCACTGCCTAGAAAAAAGGATCTCAAAACTTTATAAAATCCTAATAGAAAGAGTAGAGCAAAATTATCCCCCCTATCTAGAAAAATGGGAAAGTGAAATCGGGTCTTTAAGGGATGACTATCATAGAAATAGGATAATAAGACAAACCTATTCAGTGGCCGTAGATTCACAGACTCGAGAGATGTCATATAAACTTTTAACAAGATGGTACATAACCCCACAACAAGGAAATAAAATATGTAGCGCGACCCCTCGGTCATGCTGGAGAGGCTGCTTGGGGGTGGGGTCATTCGCTCATATATGGTGGTTGTGTCCTAAGATACAGACATTTTGGGATAAAGTAATTGAATTTATTTTTGAAATAACAGGGGAAAGGATTAGAAGGGATCCGTGGGCTTGTTTATTTCATGATATAGATAAAGGAGAGAGAGAGTACGGGGATTCCTTGATTCCCTGTTTATTGAACGCTGCCAAATCATTGATACCGCTAAGATGGAAAAGATCTGACCCTCCCTCGATGAGGGAATGGGCGGAAAGATTAGAAAGGATACGAATTATCGAAGAGTCAATGTATAAACTGGATAATATGGAGGAAAGGTATCAGAATAAATGGCATCTCTGGGTGTTATTTGTTAAAACTGAAAATTATTTGAAGATGGTGGAGTGCTAGTTGAAAGGATCCCCATGGAGGAGGATCGAGTGAGAGAGGGGTGGGTGGGGGGGGGGGGGGGGGGGAGGGTGGCTAAAGGGAGATAATTTTTTTATAAGAAATGATGTTGTATCTAGGATCATGTGAAATGGCCTACATAGGAATTATAGCTGTTTGTAATCTTATGAAAATTTCAAAAATAAAGAAATAATAAAAAAAAAAAGAATGCCAGGAGGTGCTACTTGGATGTTAGGCCTCTGTATGTGGCCAGGCTGTGTAAAAGTCTCACAAATGTGGTATCGCCTTACTCAGGGGGAGTAGCAGAATGTATTTGTGGGTGTTGTTGCAAGTATGAGCATGCTGTATTTAAGAAATAACCCGTCAATACAATAAGTTTGTGTAAAAAAAAAAAAAAGAAAAGAAAAAAAGGTCTTAATTTTCCCAAGAATTGTGGGGAAAAAAATTACAACTTCAAAAAACTCACCATGCCTCTTACTAAATACCCTGGACTGTCTACTTTCCAAAAAGGGGTCATTTGGGGGGTATTTGTACTTTCCTTGATTATTAGTGTCTCAAGAAATGAGATAGGCCTTCAGTACATCAATTTTAAGTGATTTGCACCCTAATTTGTAGACTCTAACATTCACACAGACTAAATAATATCCACCAATTTGGGTTATTTTTGCCAAAGATATGTAGCAGTATAGATTTTGGCCCAAATTTATGAAGAAAAATTACTTATTTGCAAAATTTTACAATAGAAACTAAAAAAAGGTTTTTTTCCCCCTACATTTTCGCTATTTTTCCGCTTATAGCTCAAAAAAGAAAAAACCCAGCAGTGATTAAATACTACCAAATGAAAGCTCTAATTATGAGAAAAAAAATGATAAAATTTTGTTTGGATACAGTGTAGCATGACAGAGTAATTTCCATTCAAAATGTGAGTACTGAAAGCTCAAAATTGGTCTGGGCGGGAAGGTGTTTAAGTGCCCTGTATTGGAGTGGTTAATTTTGGATAGACTGTAGAGAGATTAGAACCCATTTCAGGTTTTTTTTTTATGGTCTGTGAGCCCGTTAGTGAGAGTCCCCCTATTAGTCCTGTTTATTATCACTAAAAAGAAGGAAAACTTTTGTGCTAGGGCCCAAGTGGGCAGAAAGCTTCTGGCACAATACTCAGGTTAAAAGTACCACAGCACTGGAACAAGAGAGTGCAGTGCTTAAAAAATTGCAGTGCTCAAAACATAACTAAGGCTCAAACACGAACAAAAGCGTGCTGATGCTAAACTAAAACAAAGAAAAAATGTATAAAATGTATGTAACATTGAAATCCATGAAAGTGATTATGTGTATAAATAAACAAAGAAAATTCCATCAAACACATGTAACAAAGTCCTTATCTGTGAGTAGTGGCTTCAAGTGAAATGTAGTACAAAAGTGGAGTTATTTTAAATAGATGTAAAGATGTCACCAGAAAGAAGGAATGCAAGAGATGTCCAGACACCCAGAGGAAAGTCATGCCACCCTAGTGTGACAAATGGGAGGCTTACAGGAAGCTTTTGACCCCAAAAGGTGGTCAACACTAGGGATGACCGTTTGTTGGCCCCCCTCCCCAAACCAACCACAATGGATTGTGGCGCTGACAGTGCATTGCAAGGCCTGACTCACTGAAGCAGTGAAAGCTTCAGCCAATCAGGGCACAGAGCACTTTCAGAGTCAGGATTGGACACTGTCATCATGATTTTAGCCAATCATTTTATCCAATCATGGCTCATTCCCGCCCCACAGTATAAAAGTATTCTTTCAATGGCAGACATTTTCCGTGTGATTCCGGTGTGGAGAGAGATTAAAAAGGGCTCTGTTCAGTGCTATTAGTGTGCTATACTGTGCTATTTTGCTTCAATTGTCAGTGTAGAATATTAGTTTAGTGTCAGTCTAGGGATAGTGTGATTGTGAGTGAGGAGGACCATCATTCAGCTTAGCATAGTTTGCAGGTAGAGTAGGGATAGCTCAGATGTTTTCACTGTAGTGAGACCGTGTCATTCATACATACATTAGTGTAGAGTAGGGACAGCTCATAGTTTCAGTGTAGTGAGACCGTGTCAGTAATCTTTACATTAGTGTATAGCTAGAGTAGGGACAGTTCAGATAGTGTCAGATAGTTCAGATAGTGTCAGTGTAGTGACGGTTGAACACTGTCTATTTGATTGTGTTATTGCCAGTTTAATGCCATTTACTACTGCATGCGTTACTACCAGTAACACCCTATAGTTCTGTGCGTCACTGTACGTTTGGCGCATTATATTGCAGTATATTATAGTGCATCTGTGCAGTGTGACATTGGTTAAAGTGTATCTACTTACAGATTTCAACTTTTTCTTTACATTTGCTTATAAGCACCGCCCCCTCCCTCCCAATGTCTTGGAGGACAACAAGGAGAAGCATACCTTCCCTTGGCACTGTAAGGGGCCCAGAAACAAATGTGTCCACAGGCAAAGGTGGATGTGGTGGTCAGTCCTCATTTCCTCTGTTTAGTGAGTTTGCCCATGCTATCCAGCCACAGCATGCAGAGGAGGTGGTGGACTGGCTTACTAAACCTTCCTCATCCTCCTCATTTGTCATGCAAGCAGAGACAAGTGTGCAGTCCCCTGCAGTTGCCAGTGTGTATAAACCTGCCTCCTTGTCCACATCTATTCCTACCATAGCCCCAACATCAGCCATTGAGGAGTCAGCTGAGTTATTTGACCACAGCATCAGCCACTTGCATCTTGATGATGCACAGTCATTACTGGATTCAGATGTTGGTTCTGAGGTTGAGGATGACAGAAACATGAGCCTAGACAGGGAGGGACACTGATAGACAAATTGGCATTCATGCTCCCCAAGCCGCGGCGTATTGCCAAGTTGTCTCCAGTGGTAATGATGAAGACGGAGGAGATGACTATGATGATGAGGTCACTGATGCAACTTGGGTGCCAGATAGAGCAAAGGAGAAAACTGAAGGTGAGGCGGCACAACCCCAAGGAGGCCGACATCAAGAAAGTGGAGAGCAGCCACCCTATTCCATCACATTCTACAGCTCTTATTTCCTGGCCCACTCCCCAAAGCTCAGCTGTCTGGGCCATTTTCAGCACATCTGCAGCAGATCGCACTGTTGCTATCTGCAAACTGTCTTAGGCACATCAAACGTGGCAAAAACACCAACAGTTTAGGTACCACATGCTTAAAAAAAGCATTTAATGTCCAAACACTCAGCCCGTTGGCAAGAGCACCTAAAAGCCACACAAAAGGGGTACAAATCTGTCCCTCCTCCTCCTTACCCACTTCAGTCTGCCCCTGCGATATCGAGGCATTGCCTCTCAGCAGCCTCCACTGACAGGGATGATGGTATAGCACAGGGAGTCCCAACAGCACATCACCAGCTGTTGACTGTAGCCGGCAAATTTCTCTGCACCATCTGATGCAGCGGAAAAAAAAACAGTCCCTGCCACCCACATGCCCAGCGTCTGAATGCAAGCTTGTCAAACCTGTTGGCTCTCCAACTTCTACCGTTAAACCTGGTGGATTCTGCCCTCTTCCATAAATCCGCACAATGTGCAGTACCACAATGGCAGGTTCCCAGTCGCTACTACTTTTCACATAAGGCCGTTCCATCTCTCTACCATCACATGGAATGGAATGTCCTGGCATCGTTGGGCAAAGCAGTCAGCCATAAAATCCACCTTACTGCTGACATGTGGTCCAGCAAGCATGGGCAGGGACGATATATTTAGTTCACAGCACACTGGGTAACGCTGCTTGCAACTTAAAAAATACAGGACAGGGCTCGGTGCTGCATCTTGTTGTGCCCCCACGTCTCCATACAGCTGGTGGTGATGAAAGCCAGACCTGCGAGCTCTACCCCCTCCTCTTCCATGCCCCAGAATTGAACGATGAACCTCAGGTACCCCTAAGCGTTCAAAGGTCTATTCCCAGAGTCAGGCTAAAAGGTGCCATGTAGTGCTTCAGCCTGTGTGTTTAGGGGACAGGAACCACACCAGGAGCAGAGATTCATGCAGCTCTGCAAGGACAGACCCAGAGGTGGTTCACACCACGCCAGCTGGAGCCAGGAATGGTGGTGTCCGATAATGGCTCAAACCTCCTGTCTGCCCTCAAGACAGGGAAAGTTAACACATGTTCCATGCCTGGCACATGTCCCAAAATTGGTGGTGCAGTATTTCCTAAGTACGTACCTAGGGTTGCAAGATGTACTAAAGTAGGCCAGAAGAGTCTGTAGCCATTTCAGGCAGTCATACACAGCCAGTGCTCAGTTGGCTCTAATTCAGTGGGAATTCCACCTGCCCATAAACCACCTGATTTGTAACATGCCCACCAGGTGGAACTCGACTTTGGCAATGCTGCAGTGGCTATACATGCAGCAAAGGGCCATCAACGAGTACTTGTGCGAGTACGGCACGACAACAGACTCAGAACACCTACTTTTTCTCCCCACGCCAATGGCTGATCATTAAGGATGCATGTACTGTATTGTCACCATTTGAGGAGGGCACAAGGATGGTGAGCAGTGACAGTGCATGCATCAGTGAATCAATCCCTGTTGTGTTCCTGCTGGAGCAGACTCTGCATGGAATTATGGACAGGCTACTGGAGGCAGAGCAGCAGGAGGAAGATGAGGACTTCCTTTCCTCTCAAGGCCCACTTTATCCAGATACCATCATTCCTATGTCACAGAACACACAGGAGGAGAGAGAGGAGGAGGATTCTGGCAATTGTATAGGCTTCAAAGAAGAGGAAGACATGCATCAATCTGTAAGCGATTGCTTTACAACCCCAGGACCCTTGGGAGTAGTATGTGGTGGGGAGGAGGAAGTTCTAGATGCTGTCATCCTGAGTGACCCCGAGGAGTCTGCTTCTCAAGCCTCAGCAAATTTTAGGATGCATGGGCAGCCTCATTCTTCAAAGGCTGCGAAAGGACCCATGAAAACATGGCATAAAGGAGAAGGATGATCACTGGTTGGCAACCCTTCTTGACCACTGTTTTAAGAGGAAGAACTCAGAATTCATCTGGTTCCCATAGAAAGTGCAGCAGATAAAATCTCTTGAGGACACGTTAGAGGATTTTATTGAATGTTTTTCCTGACTTCAGTAGGTTACAGTGACATGGAAAACATAGTTTTGAGTCTTCTGTTGGTTAAGAGAGGAGCATTGGAGGAGGCATCCACCTAAGTGAGGCATTTTGGAATTTTTTTTAGTCCTTGCTGCCCAGGGCTGTCAACTCCCCCATCCCATCGACAGCGTCTGCATCACATGGTGAACGATTACCCTGGGGCCAAAACAGAGATGGAGAGCTTTCCAGCGGACAATCCACTGATTTACTGGGTCATCAGAATACACCACTGGCCAGAACTTGCCCAGTATGCTATTGAGTTGTTGGGCTGCCCTGCATTCAGCTTGCTTTCAGAATGGGCATTCAATGATGCAGGTGGTTTCATTACTGATCATAGAATAGATAAGTCTGGAAGAAGGTCTATTTCCCAGAAGTCTGAATAAAGATCGACTAATAGCAGGTATTCCTTGCCTGCGTAGTTGAATAAGTACATACTGATAATCTGCCATGGACTGTAGGTATCTCATGTGACATGATGGTTTCTTTTTGTTGTAAATGGGCATATTCATTGCAGGTGGGAGTTTGTCTGTAGCATGCTTCCCCACCAATATGGCTGGAGTGTACGAGTAATAAGATCTCTGCTCTCAGTGACTTCGGCACGAAGACCCTTGAACCTTTGTACAAGATACCATTTTGTATGCTGTTCTCATCTCTAAAGGACCAGTATTCCATTACAATTCCAAGTACTGCCTCTTTTTCATCTGGCCACCCACTCAAAATAGATTTCAAAGCTTGTAAAATTGCACTACTGTCAGTGTGCTGTACGAGTTGATGTAGTCGCTGATGTGACATTAAGATAGTCCGCTTGATTGATATCAGCAAAGAAATTTTGTTCCTGTTGCAGCAGACAAATTGTATGATGCTCATGCTCACCTCCAGGTGCCACATTATCTGACATAGCTCTGCTCAGGGTTTCACTGATATACATTTAACATCCTGGCTTGTAGACAACATTGAGGTTGTAATGCTGCAATGTAAGCATCATGATCTGCAAATCCTTGGGAGCACACAAAAGGGGCTTTTTGAATATGGCTATCAGAGGTTTGTGATCAGTTTCAGCTGTAATTGAATCCTGTCCATAAAGATAATGATGGAAATGCTGGCAAACAAATACAATGCTTAAACATTCCTTCTTAATTTAAGAATAATTTTGCTCATCTGAGGAAAGAGCTCTGGACACATGCAACTTTTTGCAAAAGCCAACCTAGACCATTTTTACACTTTGTATCATAACAGGCTTTGCGACATCATAGTATTTCAACACTGGGGCAGAGGTGATCAAGTATTTTATATCCTCTACTGCCCGATCATGTTTGGTAAGCCTGTGCCAAACCCTATCTTTGTCCAGAAGTCGCCTTAATGGCTCACACACCTCATAACTGTGGCAGGAATTTTGCAACAAAGCCAATAAATCTCTGTACTGCTTTGGCATCAGCAGGCTTTGGCATGTCCACAATGGCTTTAATCTTATCTGGGTCAGCTTTTAAGCCCTGTGAAGACAGGATACGTCTATGGAAACTGACTTCTTCCAACTTGAACTGCAATTTCTTTACATTAAGCCTCAGCATCAACTGACTACAACGATTCAGTAGCGCTATTAACTTTTCATCATGGTCGTGCTCAGTCTCATCTGTATTACCGTAGACAGCTATAAGAATTTCATCAGCTATTGACTCAGTTCCGTGAAGATCACCTAATAGTTCATGCTACTTTCGCTGGTATACCTCAGGTGCTACAGAGACTCCAAATAGCAGTTTGAACCATCTCTTTCTGCCCCAAGGAGTCCAGAACGTGGTCATGTAACTACTCTTTTCATCCAGTTTGCACTGTAAAAAGGCATCTCTAGCATCAACAAGTGCGAAGACACATGCTTTAGGTAGTTTGTGCAAAATATCATCGAGCATTGGCATTAAGTAGTGTGACCGTTTCAGGGCCCTATTGAGCAACTTGGGATCAATGCATATTCTGATCTTCTTAGGCTGATAACAACCATGTTATTGATCCAATCTGTAGGCTCCGATACTGATGTTAGATGTCCTTCATCTTCATATTTATCTAGTTGAACTTTGACCTGTGGCTTAATGGCGATAGGCACATTGCGTGGGGCACATTGTACAGGTTGAATGGTAGGAACAAGTTCAAAACGAACCTCTTCTGGAACGGACTATCGGGCCCTCAAACACATCACTGTAGGCGTGAAGAATTTGCTGTTTTGTCAGTGGCCTAGTCAGAGATTGTGCAGGCTGATTATCAAAATTATGTAGCTCAGCAGGAATGGTGAACAGCATAAGTCCAAGGCACTCACATATTGAACCCAATAATAGCGGTTTCTGAACGGTTTCAACAATCTCAAAGTGCTGCATTCTGTTTGGAACAGCCTCAATGATTCCATTAATTCCCCTGAATACAACTTTATTTTGGAGCTACTAGGCTGAAGGGGTGCACTGGGTGCCAGTTTCATTTTGTCCTTTATACTCATGACATCACACGTTGCACCCGAGTCCAGCTGGCAGGGTTGGATTATATTGTTTAATCTGAGGTTTACAAACCATTTTTTGCCCTTTGTGTTTACATCACCAATGCATTCTGAGGAGTAAACCATATCAGTGCTAATTAGGTATGTGTCCTCCGGATCTGACATTTGCTCAATTGTGTGCAGCTTCCTTGCTTCCATTTTACTGGAGAGAGACACTCTTGCAAAGTGATTTGGTTTACCACATGCAGTACAGGATTTTCCCATATGCAGGACACTTCTTTCTCTCATACATGCACATTGCAGATGATGCAGGCTTCCTCCCAGGTGAGTTGTGTAGGTGACCCTTATGTTGGTGATTTTTGAAGCTTTGCTGTTGTTTAGAGGCTGCATTGATATTGTCAGTTTATCCTGCTCCATAGCTTTCATATGTTTGTCAGTAAGTTCTGCAGTGCGACATATATCATTTGCTGTTTATAGATCTAAATCATGTTTCCTCAATAGGTGGTGGCGTGCGCTTTAACTGGTGATACCCAAAACTATTTTATCACAAATAATTTCATCTCTCAGAGAGCCATACTCACAGCTTGCTGTTTTTTCTCTTAGCCGTGTTACAAACCTGTCTATTGAGTCACAGTCTTCTTCCTTACAGCAGCCAAATATTTATCTTTCATATATGACATTTTTAGAGGGTCTGAAGAAAGCTTCTAATGCATCCAGAATGGCTTTAGTGTCACTCTTTTGCTCCTCTGTGAGGTTCAGATTAGGCTTGTAAACATGAAGGCCTTCACTGCCCAACACCCTCCTAAGTGTGGCTGCTTGCACTGCAGCAGGCTTCTAATTTAAACCTGTGGCTAATGAGTAGTCCTTAAACTCTGCCCTGAAATTGTCCCAGTTACCGCTGACATCTCCACTCACTTTCAATGCCTCAGGCAGTGGAATGCTGTTAGCTGCCATGATGCGGTTTTCCTTGCTGCAAATACTCAGCATCCAGGACTAATTGTTAGGAGGCACAATCAGTTCCAAGAACATTCCATTCACATCAAGGCTAGTAGGCTCTCAGCATCTAGCATCTAATGTGTAGAAAGAGCATGCATCCAGAAATCTCCTGACATGTTTGATGTGATATATGTAAAGAGACAGCACAAGCCATTACTGTACAGAAGCCATGTTTACTTGTTTACTTAATAACCCAGCAGGAACAGGAAACACCACACAGGAAGAAGTACAGCAGAGATGCACCATAGAGTTGCATTTAAGGAAACATATCATCCATAACAAAGACCTAAACAAATGAAGGGGGGGGGGGGATACATGGCAAATGAGGCTTAAATATGAATACAAGTTACTCGCTAGGGGGAGAACCACTGGGGGAGTCTAGGATTGAAAGGGTCCTAGTAGATGACAGTCTCAGCAATGGTACCCAATGCCAGGCTGCTGCAAGCACAGGAGGGATGTGCTGGAGAGAGAATCCAGATTAGAGCAACAAAGCTAATAATGGGACTGGAGGACCCCAGCTATGGAGAAAGGCTGCAAGCTTTGAACTTATTCTCTCTGGAGAGGAGACCCTTGAGAGGGGATATGATATCAATATACAAATACAATACCGGTGACCCTAGCATAGGTAAAACACTTTTCAGTGAAAGGGAATTTAAAAAGACATGTGGACATTCACTAAAATTAGAATAGAAGTGGTTAAACCCTAACTGCGTAGCGTGTTATTTACCATCAGAGCAGTAAGGATGTAGCATTCTCTTCCACAAGCAGTGGAATTTACTCCAGCAGGGAGCATCGATAATTTAAAAAAAACTATTAGACAGGTACCTTAGTGATCAAAACTTACAGGGATATACAATGTACTTTTGACATAAACACAGACACATAGGTTGAACTGGATGGACTTGTGTCTTTTTTACCCTCAGCAACTATAGAACTATGTACAGTGACTTAAAAAAGGTCCAAGAACAGAACCAAGGAAGAGGAGAGGAAGAAGTAGAATTGTTAGAAACGTTAAAGGTGCGGTTGGATAACTAAGAACAGATCCATTGAAGAGTACAGTTACGGAGACCAAAGGCGTGGAGTTTTTTGAGGAGGAGGGGGTGGTCAACCGTATCAAATGCAGCAGAGAGGTCGAGGAGTAGGAGTACAGAATAATGTTGATTGGTTTTGGCCGTTAGTAGATCGTTAGTTTTAGGAGAGCAGTTTTTGTGGAGTGTTGTATAACATAACATATGGTTGTATGGAATGGTCATATAACATATTTTGTGTATATTACAATAACAATGAATTTCGTGTAGACTCACATATTCTGTAGAGATATCGTAGGTGAAACATTCCAAAAGCTATTTAAAAAGAATGTAAGCAGAAGTGTGTCTCCATGAATCTGCCTGTTAGGGTATCTGGTCTTCACAGCATATTTTAGTATACCATCAAATGAATGAGAATTACGTACAGCCGGGCTAACATGAGAGGCATTGGTCAGCTGACAACACTGAGGCCAAAGGAGGGCATAGCCCTGTAAGTAAAAGCAAATTGTAATTGGGGGCATATTAAATGGTACGATATAGATAACCTACATTACTTTTTACTAAAAGAGTTTTTGGAGAATGTACAAGCAAGATTTATACAAAGAGATTATTATATTGAAGAGGTATATATGTAAAATATATGAAAATAATGTATATACGTATGTATCCTACCTGCGCTCAATGAGGACAGATAATTGTTGAAAGGTTGATATAGAACACTATATAGTTGGTGTCAACTGAAAGATGATAAATGCATGACAGAGGGTCACTTATATAAGTGTTTCAGGTTAATTTTATGAGATTATGATTCTTCATAAGTCAACCTCTTCTTGCCATCATTAACACAACTATGTAGGCTATAATGGGGCAGGTTCAAGATAATATAGATTCACATTAGAGGTGACTTCTAACAGTTAATTGATGTCTAGCCCCACAACCATGCTTAGACCGTATATGTAATATAAATCGCCTATGTGAGTAGCTTGCTAAGCGATTAGTAAGCCCTGTGGTTGAGCCTGTATAATACTGAAGTGTATCAAACAATTTATTATATCCTCAATGGAGGCAGGGGTTGGCAGCCAAGACAGAAAAACGTTGGGCTTGAAAACATTATATATATATATATATACACACACACACACACACACACAATATATATATATATATATATATATATATATATATATATATATATATATGATGCTTTTAAACATTAACAATAAAGATAAGTGGAACAGTGTCAGTAAGAGAGTAGGTGATAGCCCATCCAATGATTTAGCATGCAACAAACTGTCACTGTTATGTAATATAGGTCAATCGTACCTGGTATGTAAGAGGCAGGTGCATGGAGACACATCCTTGCATCCCATCCCTCAGGTGGATGTCAGCCATGTCTCCAAGGCGTGCCTGATATACTTGTCTCCCTCCAATGGCAGGAACAGCTGATAATTATCAGCTGTGCCTGATACGGAAGGGGAGATCAAGGGCGTATCCTCTGCAGGGTTCCTGAGCCCTGCATGCATACCCCCGCCCCAAATGCACATGTGCAACATCAGCACGACAGAGCGACGACGTGCACCCATGGCCCACCGACACAAGCCTCACCGCCAGAAAAACGCATGCCCGCCAGAGTAACAAAAATGGCGGCTGGACGAGATAGAATCAGCTGTAGCCAGCATAAACAAGCCGGAGCAGATAACCAAATCCGGGCAGCTTTGTGTGCCAGGTATTGCAACAATCCACCCACTAGGTGTCGGCATGTAATAAATATTTCAATAAACTTTGAATATTCCATCAGGTACTATGGGAAGGTACAGTGGGGGACATGGATTAATATGGCCCCCTGGTGGCCAAATCTGAAAGTGCAAACAACAGGCAGATAACTGGGAACACCGAAAACTGATAGTAGACATGTAGAAGAGCAACCTTCCAAAAAGGACTTGAAACAAATAGCCTCATTGAGGCCAGGTGGTAAAGTAGCATTTAGATTATGTATCCAATGCAGCTCCATTTGGAGGAGGGTTTTGTTCCAATCAAATGTGTATATCTACACATAAGTGACCCTCTATCATGCATTTATCATCTTTCAGTTGACACCAACTATATCATTTTCTATATCGACCTTTAAAATTATTTGTCCTCATTGCGTGCAGGTAGGATACATATGTATATACATTATTTTCATATATTTTACATATAAAACTCTTCAATATAATAATTTCTCTGTATACATCTTGCTTGTACATTCTCTAAAAACTCTTTTAGCAAAAAAGTAATGTAGGTTAGCTGAATCGTACCATTTTATATGCCCCCTATTACAATTTACTTTTACTTATTTCTTTGGCTTTAGTGTCGTCAGCTGTTCAATGCCTCTCATGCTAGCTTGGCTGTACTCAATTCTCATTTGATGGTATACTAAAATATGCTGTGAAGACCAGCTACCCTAACAGGCAGAGACACACTTCTGCTTATATTCTGCGTTTTTAAATAGCTTTTGGAATGTTCCCCCTATGATATCTCCACAATATATGTGAGTCTACACAATATTCTTTGTTTTTTAATATAGATGTAAAAAATATTGTATATCTTTGTATACTCTGTATTTGACTGTTATTACTACATTATAGATGTATGATTGACCTTTTTATAAACACGCCTAAAGAAGGAGATAGATACTCTGAAACGCATTGGGTGAATTACGAGAACTTTACAGTCAATCATTGTGGTGATTTTGTACCTAGTACACAGCAATTGTAACCATTCCAATATACTTTTGTTTTTACTGCGCTTGTGTTTAGTAAAATATGTTTTTTCTACAAATTATGTTAGTGCCTTAAAAGTCCACTTAGGGGATCCCTCCTTCTGTTGAACTGCCAGAAGGAAGCCTTTACTGTGACAATGCCACAAAAAAAGCCAATGAGGCATGTCAAGGTCTTGTTGAGCATCATGTAACCAGGCTTTTTTTTGTGGAACATGTACAGTAAAGGCTTCTTTCTGGCAACTTGACCATGCAGCTCTTTTTTGTTCAAGTATCATTGTATTGTGCTCCTTAAAAAAAAAAAAAAAAACATTTTTCCAGAGCAGCCTGCATTTCTCCTGCGTTTACCTGTGGGTTTTTCTTTGTATTCCGGACAATTCCTGTGTCAGTTGTGGCTGAAATCTTTCTCGATCTACCTGACCTTGGCTTGGTATCAAGAGATCCCCATATTTTTCACTTGAACAGTACTGACTGGCATATTCAAGGATTTTGATATTTTTGCATATCCTTTTCCATTTTTGTAATGTTTCATTACCTTGTTACACAGGTCTTTTGACTGTTCTTTTCTGCTCCCCATAGCTCAGTGTCTAGCCTGCTTAGTTGCATCCATATGAGAGCTAATAAACTCATTGACTATTTATACACATACACCAATTGCGATTTAAAATGCCACAAATGTGGTAAATTAACCTTTAATAGCCACTGTAACTTGTGTGCCATGTTCTGTGTCTGTAGCAAGGACAAACATTCCAGGGTAGGTAAACATTTCATCAGGGCCATTTGGATGATTTCTGTTATTATGATTTTAAAAGGAGCCAAAAAAAACGATGTCATCATAAATGGCTTCATGTGAACACTATGCCTGAATAACAGACTTTTTTTGGCACAAGTAGTCATATCTTCAATATAAATGTCAAAATATTTGCCAGGGTATGCAAACTTTTGAGCACAACTGTATTTACTTGCAGCTTTTACACTTCAACCAATATTGGTATTTCCTTTTTTTTTTTTTTTATACCGGTATAACTCCTGCCAAGTTCAATATAAATCTTTGGGACTTAATTCACTCTTTGAATAATAGCTAACTGTTTATCTTCTGAAATATAAACACTGAAAAGGCATTTGATCGTCTGCAATTTATACAAGACTCTTTCTTTTATGTCAGCACATTCACTTTTTTAGCACTCTGGTGTTCCTCGACCAACTTACCTGCAGTCTTATCACTGACCTGAGGTTTGCGTCTTCTCCCTTCTGCACAGAAGCAGAGAGTAAGCAGTATGGAGTGATGACACAATGTGGGAGATTTACTAAAACTGGTGCACAAAGAATCTGGTGCAACCGTGCAAAATGATCAGCTTCTAGGTTTTATTGTCAATGCTTAATTGAACAAGCTGAAGTTATAGGCTGATTGGCTACTATGCACAGCTGCATCCAATTCTGTTTGAACCCATTTTAGTAAGTCTCCCCAATAAGTAAGAACTGCAACATATGATCTGTGTCACTCTAAAAAGATGGAGGCATAAGAAAGAAAAAAGCTACTTTCCCCTAGGTTTTTTTGTTAAGCAAACTGGTCTTTCCAAAACTGGACAAATCCTCAGAAGAATCTAAAATAAGCAGATAGGACAAATAATGTACGAGTAAGAGACAGTCCCACATGCTGCTCCTAGACTTCTGAGAAAATATAATTCTGTTCATATACAGTATCTCACAAAAGTGAGTACATCCCTTACATTTTTGTAAATATTTAATTTTATCTTTTCATGTGACAACAATGAAGAAATTACACTTTGCTACAATGTAAAGCAGTGAGTGTACAGATTGTAGAACAGTGTCAATTTGCTGTCCCCTCAAAATAACAAACACACAGCCTTTAATGTCTAAGCTGCTGGCAACAAAAGTGAGTACACCCCTAAGTGAAAATGTCCACATTTGGCCCAATTAGCCATTTTTCCTCCCCGGTGTCATGTGACTTGTTATAAGGTCTCAGGTGTGAATGGGGAGCAGGTGTTTTAAATTTGGTGCTATCGCTCTCACTCTCTCATACTGGTCACTGGAAGTTCAACATAGCACCTCATGGCAAAGAACTCTCTGAAGATCTGGATAAAAGAATTGTTGCTCTACATAAAGACGGCCTAGGTCATGGGTCTTCAAATTATGGCCCTCCAGTTGTTCAGGAACTACAATTCCCATGATGCCTAGTCATGTCTGTGAATGTCAGAGTTTTACAATGCCTCATGGGATGTGTAGTTTCGCAACAGCTGGAGGGCCGTAGTTTGAGGATCCCTGGCCTAGGTTATAAGATTGCCAAGACCCTTAAACTGAGCTGCAGCACAGTGACCAAGACTATACAGTGATTTAACAGGACAGGTTCCACTCAGAACAGGCCTCACCATGGTCAACCAAAGAAGTTGAGTGCATGAGCTCCGCATCATATCCAGAGATTGTCTTTGGGAAATAGACGTATGAGTGCTGCCAGCATTTCTGCAGAGATTGAAGGGTTGGGGGGTCAGCCTGTCAGTGCTCAGACCATATGCTGCACACTGCATCATTGGTCTGCATGGCTGTCATCCCAGAAGGAAGCCTTCTTCTAAAGATGATGCACAACAAAGCCCGCAAACAGTTTGCTGAAGACAAGCAGACTAAGGATATGAATTACTGAAACCATGTCCTGTGGTCTGATGATACCAAGATAAAAATGTATTTGGTTCAGATATTGTCAAGCGTGTGGCGGCAACCAGGTGAGTAGTACATAGACAAGTGTGTCTTGCCTATAGTCAAGCATGGTGGTGGGAGTGTCATGGTCTGGGGCTGAATGAGTGCTACCGACACTGGGGAGCTACAGTTCCATGATGGAACCATGAATGCCAACATGTACTGTGACATACTGAAGCAGAGCATGATCCCCTCCATTCGGAGACTGGGCCGCAGAGTAGTATTCCAACATAACAACCCCAAACACACCTCCAAGATGAACCACTGCCTTGCTAAAGAAGCTGAGGGTAAAGGTGATTGACTGGCCAAGCATGTCTCCAGAGCTAAACCCTATTGAGCATATGTGGGGCATTGTCAAATGGAAGGTGGAGGAGTGCAAGGTCTCCGTGACTTCGGCATGGAGGAGTGGAAGAGAACTCCAGTGGCAACCTGTGAAGCTTTGGTGAACTCCATGCCCAAGGTGGTTAAAGCAGTGCTGAAAATTAATGGTGGCCACACAAAATATTGACACTTTGGGCCCAATTTGGACATTTTTACTTAGGGGTGTACTCACTTTTGTTGCCAGCAGTTTAAACATCAATGGCTGTGTGTTGAGTTATTTTGAGGGGACAGTAAATTTACACTGTTATACAAGCTGTACACTCACTACTTTACGTTGTAGCAAAGTGTCATTTCTTTAGTGGTGTCACATGAAAAGATCTACTAAAATATTTATAAAAATTTGAGGGGTGTAATAACTTTTGTGAGATATTGTAAGTGGAGGTCTGGCCCACTGAGGATCCAGACTGTCCAGAGCTTACCTGGAAGACCAATGTAGAGTTGTTCTCACATGAACATTATAATGTGCGTGAGCCTTCTAGAAGCTGTAAGCACTACAAAATCTGATTTCCAAAAATCCCTACATTATGACCCTAATTTGTTACACAGTAAGGGCAAACCATAACCATCAACTGATGCATTTCTCTACACTAACAAAGGAATAAAATCACTTGACAAACAATGCCATAATACAACCAAACCAGAGGCATAACTATGGATTTTAAGGCAATCCACCTAGAAAAATATTTTATCTTCAAAACACACAAGATATTTGCACATTGCTTCCACATTCATAGTTTCACCCTCTTTTTCTAAAATGCAAACTGAAAAATGAAAGATAATGATATTATATGTAGCAGGCTACAGACACTCACATCCACCCTCTTTGCATTACACGCCTGTCAATCAGCTGGAGCTCTCTGCACGATCACCTTTTTTCTTTTGGCGTCAGGAAAACTCAGAAGTGATCAATGCTGATAGCAGAAGAGTGAAGCAGCAGACAGAAATTACACTTCGTACTTTTAATTGACACATTGTAGAAAGATATGCCTTGTTCATATTTCATGTCTGAGGTTTACAACTGCCCCATAGCAGTTTTACTTCTACATGGTGGCGGCTGTGCACAGGATGATGAAGTGTGTGTGTGTGTGTGTGTGTGTGTGATCCCGCACTTCTGGGTACAGGGCGTGCACACATGCTGGCTTGCTCCACCTGTGATTATGCACAGCGGGAACTGATCAGCGGGTACCGTGAACTCGATGTCTGCTGGCCCTCGCTGATCGTTTGGTACACAGGCAGAACAGCAATCTGCCTATAATGTGAACAAGGCAGATTGGCATTCTGCCAGTTCCTGCAAATGGACATGGATCCATGCCTTCCTCTAGTAAAAGCACTTCCCACACAGTACACAAACACTGGCTAGCTAACCCTTTGATTGCCCCTGATGTTAACCCCTTCCCAGCCAGTATCATTAGTACAGTGACAGTGCATATTTTTAGCAATGATCACTGCATTAGTGTCACTGGTCCCCAAAAAAAAGTTTCAAAAGTGTCGGTGTCCAATTTGTCCACTATAAGAATATTGCAGGCCCATAAGTCGCTGGCCGCCGCATTACTAGTTAAAAAAAAAAAAAAGTCAAAATTGTCAGGTTTTTTTTTGTTTATAGCGCAAAAATAAAAAAAACACAGAGGTCATCAAATACCACCTAAAAGAAAGCTCTATCTGTGGGGAAAAAAGGACACCAATTTTATTTGGGCGATTGCACACTATTTATATTGCATTCAGACATGAAATACCAAAGGCAGAGAAAAAATGCACAAATCTAAAAAGTTAGTAATGTTTCATTATGAATTACTTACATCAAATAATTTTTCTATGTACATTTCCTCATTGATTTTTTCCCGTAAAATATCTTGATTTTGTCGAACAAACGTGATATAGGTGTCTGCAAGGTCCAGTCCAGGTTTCTGAAATTAAAGGTAAAATTTACTTTATAGTCAGAACAAATCAGTGCATATACAGTATTCAGTGTGTGTAATATATACACACACACACACAGTACACCCAGAAAGTATTCACAGCTCTTCACTTTTTCCACATTTTGTTATGCTACAGCCTTATTCCAAAATGGATTAAATGGATTTTCCTCAAAATTCTACAAACAATACTCCATAATGACAACGCGAAAATAGTTAGAAATATTTGCTAATTTATTTTAAAAAAATCTGATGTACATAAGTATTCACAGCCTTTGCTCAATACTTTGTTGAAGCACAATTGGCACCAATTACAGCCTCAAGTATGGTGCTACAAGCTTGGCACACCTCTTTTGGGTAGTTTCTCCCATTCTTTGCAGGAACTCTCAAGCACCATCAGTTTGGAAGGGGAGCGTTGGTGCACAGCCATTTTCATATCTCATAGAGATGTTCAATTGGGCTCTGGCTGGGCCACACAAGGACATTCACAGAGTTGTCCCATAGCCACTCCTTTGTTATCTTGGCTTTGTGCTTTGGGTCACTGTCCTGTTGGGAGATGAACCTTCACCCCAGTCTGAGGTCCAGAGAGCTCTGGAGCAGGTTTTCCTCAAGGATGTCTCTGTACATTGCTGGAGTCCTCTTTCCCTCAATCCTGACTAATCTCTCAGTTCCTGCCACTGAAAAACATCCCCACAGCATGATGCTGCCAGCACCATGCTTCACTGTATGGATGGTCTTGGCCAGATGCCTGGTTTCCTCTGGCCATGACGCATGCCATTAAGGCCAAAGACTTCCATCTTTGTTTCATCAGACCAGAGAATTTTGTTTCTAATGGTCAGAGTCCTTCAGGTGCCTTTTAGCAAACTCCAGACAGGCTGTCATGTGCCTTTTACTGAGAAGTGGCTTCCGACTGGCCACTCTACCATACAGACCTGATTGGTGAAGTGCTGCAGAGATGGTTGCTCTTCTG
Source organism: Lithobates pipiens (assembly GCF_037356315.1). NCBI lineage: Eukaryota > Metazoa > Chordata > Amphibia > Anura > Ranidae > Lithobates > Lithobates pipiens. The sequence continues at coordinate 201,536,622 of NW_027507903.1, read as the reverse complement.
GAAGGTTCTCTTCTTTTCATGGAGAAACGCTGGAGCTCTGTCAGAGTGATCATTGGGTTCTTGGTCACCACCCTAAGATCCTTCTCCACTGGGTTGCCTGCTCTAGGAAGAGTCCTGGTGGTGCCAAACTTCTTCGATTTACAGATGGCCACTGTGCTCATTGGGACCTTCAATGCTGCGGAAAGGTTTCTGTACTCTTCCCCAGATCTGTGTCTCAATAAAATCTTGTCTCTAAGTTCTACAGACAATTCCCTGGACTTCATGGCTCAGTTTGTGCTTTGACATGCACGGTTAACTGTAGGATTATTAATTTACCACATGTGAACTTCAATAAAGTTATAGAAACATCTCAAGGACGATCAGTGAAAACAGAATGCACCTGAGTTTAATTTTGAGTGTCATGGCTGTGATTTTTTTTTATTTTTACTAAATTTGCAATGATTTCAAACAAACTTCTTTCAGGTTGTCATTATGAAATATTGTTTGTAGAATTTTGAGAAAACTAATGCATTTAATCCATTTTGGAAAAAGGCTATAACATAACAAAACGTGAAGAAATTGAAGCAATGTGAATAGTATCAGATTAAATTAGTGAGTTTAGTGAGCGTGTAAGTATATTCAAAGTCAAAACATTTTCTTTCATTTAAGAAAGAGTATGCAGTTAAAATTGTAGATTTTTTTTACCATCTATGTCCCATTTGGAAGATTTTCCGTCACTTTCTGGCATGCAGAGTGAGAAGAAATCTCTTGACACATTTCACTAGGAACAAGTGTCCCAATTTGCCCTTTATTCTTGTAATGGTACCAGCCCAACATTTTGGACTTTACCTTACTTTCAGTACCAGTGACAAGCAAAGCATACATCTCCATAGTAGGCACTGATAGCAGTAAAAACTGGCAGGGCTGTTCACCTGGGATCAGGTGAGAAATATGAAGGGGCAAAATAGATAACATGACATAATAGGAGTCCTAACCCTTTACCACTAAAAGAAAAAAGAAAACATTTTGGCTGTAGATTCACTTTTCTATTAATGAAATAACCACTTTAAAGTGTAACAAAATGTATTGTAATGCAACACTACAGTGTGCCAATAAGAGAAGCACTTCATCACATTAGGGTATTCTATATTCAAGTAGGTCTGTTAAAAGCGTGTCTAAACCTACAATCAGCACATCCTTTAAAGTGATACTAAACACACAATGTTTCATTTACAGGACCCCTTCTCTTCCTGTGTGTGGATGATGGCACTGTAATTATTTTAATAAAAAAAAACACATCCAAGTACCATTTTTCCTAATCAATATACAGCTGTCACATGACCCAGCTCTTCCTCAGCCTATCTGCAGGGAAACAGTGGCAAGGGAAGCTGCTAGCCTGCTGCTACTGGTCACATGTTCAAAAAAAAAAAAAAACAACCTTTGGTATATGGCATAAAATAAATAAAATTAATAAACTGTTTTAAATATGATTATAAACAAATATATATTTGCAATAAAATATTTATTATATTTTGGAAATAACATGGTGTGGGTGTATTTCTGCCAGTCACAAGCTGTGCAACGTCCCTCCAGCGATTGTCTTAGATTAGTGAAGACGTAAAGCTTCCATCTATCGGGATGTAATATCCTATCGCCATTGTATTTAGCTGGTTAGTGGGCATTGAGGATGAGGGGGGGGGGGAGAAAGTGAGCTGTATTTATAGGCTCACATGTTGGGCTGCTCAGATGTGATAGGGAGGTAATGCTCAGGGTAGAAAATACACCAAAAACGGAGTATGGGCACCAGCTGCCAACACTGCTCTACAAAATCCCCAACTAACTACAGTGGCGACATGAACTGAAGGGGCAGATTGAGAACAGCAGAATCAACTTACCAGGACCTGGCTAACCTGCTGGTGGCATTGTGGTTCTTAGGCTAAAAGTTGTAGTTGCAGTGACCACCAGAGGGTACTTAAAGAGGAAGTAAACCATGGTCAGTTTACTTCCTCTTTGTCTCCCTGCAAAGGTAAATCATAATGGGATACTATGCATCGCATAGTAGCCCATTATGTGTCACTTACCTGACACCGGAGCCAGCGATGTCACCGATGTCCTGTGTAGTCCGGAGCGTCAGTCATCTTCTGAGTATCGCTGCTCCAGCCACTCTCAGCGCCGGAGCAGCGATGACGTCACTCCCACGCATGCTGCTAACAGCGTTAGTGCGCCGCAGACAGCTGTGACTTTCTTTTAGTAAATATATTTCTTGGACCTACAGGTAAGCCTTAATCTAGGTAAGCCTTAATCTAGGCTTACCTGTAGGTCAAAGTGGTTTATAAGGGTTTACAATGACTAAGCCCCATCTCTACTATTTTAACTCTTGTCAGTGTTTTGATTGCCTCGCTTGCTGCCAGATTCATCCTGCTCAAAAGCTATTGTTGCATCCTGTTCCCTTCCTGCTGCTCGCCTCGTTCCTGCATCCAGCCCTGATTCCCCCTTTTTCTTGCATTTTGTCTGTTACCTTTGCTTGCCACATTGTACATATTGTATATAGTTAGTTTGCTAGGTTTCTGTTACTATTTGCTCATGTCTTTTTGCTTGCTGTTAAGAATTTTACTTCATCATACATGGTTTGGTCCCAGTTTTCTTGTGGCTACATATATCTGGTCATCCCAGCGACTGTCTCCTGAAACAACTAAGTTTTTTGCAGAATACAGAAAATAAATCCTATAGTAACTGAGAGAGCACGTACAGCATGTAATACATGTATTACTAGTTTTTAGTGATGCGAGTTTAATGACACTATTTTTTGTCGTTTTTTGGTCTACTCTCTGGACATGTTTGCAATGACCTCTAGGTTCCTGGCTCACAGCGACTCTCAGCTTACTCTATTTCATAAAGATAATGAAATTCAAAGCCAGGCACATGATATAGGTAAAAAAGAACATCAAGGCTGTCGTATCATGGATGATCCTGGGAGTAGAAGTGTTAGCTCTTAGCAATTGTTTTTGGTGTGCTTCTCTTTTTTAAGCCTCATTCCTCTTCTCTGAATAATTCAACTTTAAGTTTAAACAATTCGATCAAACTATGCTGCAAGATTTTTGAGCATTGCTTCCACTTAATCACTTCAGCCCCGGAAGGATTTACCCCCTTCCTGACCAGAGCATTTTTTGCGATTCTGTACTGTGTCCCTTTAGCTGACAATTGCACAGTCGTGCAACATTGCATCCTAACAAAATTGATGTCCTTTTTTTGCCCACAATCGCAAGGGTTTTTCCTTTTTCAGCTTTGAACTAAATTAGAATTTAGTTATAGTTCGGTAATAAAATAATACCTGTAATTTTAATCATACTTTACATCTCCAATTTCTAGAATTTCAAACTAGAAACAATACTATGGTACTCTTGGTTTTAAAACAATATAAAAGTGTGGTACTATATTCTCTGATACACCTATTACACCAGCATGCTTTCCCTGACAGTCTTCTTTTAAACTAATGCAAAGGGTCTTTAACCGCTTCAGCCCCAGAAGATTTGGCTACTGAATGACCAGGCCATTTTTTGCAATTTGGCACTGCGTCATTTTAACTGACATTGATGTCCTTTTTTCCCCACAAATAGAGCTTTCTTTTGGTGGTATTTGATCACCTCTGCCGTTTTTTTTTTTTTTCTCGCTATAAACAAAAAAAAGAGCAACAACTTTGAAAAAAAAGCAATATTTTTTACTTTTTGCTATAATAAATATAGGCCAATGTGTATTATTTTACATATTTTTGGTAAAAAAAAATGCAATAAGTGTATATTGATTAGTTTGCGCAAAAGTTATAGCGTCTAAAATTAGGGGATAGATTTATGGCATTTTTATTATTATTTCTTAACTAGTAATGGCGGTGATCTGTGATTTTTATCAGGACTGCGACATTATGGCGGACACATCAGACACTATTTTGGGACCACTGTCATTTATACAGCGATCAGTGCTACAAATAGCCACTGATTACTGTATAAATGTCACTGGCAGGGAAGGGGTTAAACACTAGTGGGTGATCAAGGCGTTAAGTGTGTCCTAGGGAGTGAGTAACTGGGGGGGGGGGGTGGCCACATTACAACATGACAGAGATCACTGCTCCCGATAACTGTAATTTTGCTAGGCAGAACAGGGAAATGCCTTGTCTACATAGGCATCTCCTCGTTCTGTCTCTCCTTGCCGCAATTGCGGGCCGCCAGTGAACATTGAGTTTGTGGGACCCGCGGGAATGCGAACGCGCGCCCGATATGCAGCAAATTCAAAGGGACGTACAAGTATGCCCATTTGCCTGCCTGTGCCATTCTTCCAACGTATATGTGTGTGCGACGGTCAGCAAGTGGTTAAGAGCCCATTCACGACTACATTTTCAGCTCGTAAAACGTTCATCTCAAAAGTTCAAAAATGCCCAACAAGCAAAATCACATTAGTTTAAATGGCCCTTGTTCACATCTGAGCATTCTGTTGCCTGAAGTAAAAAGCATGACACTCAAAAAAAGTATACAAGCTTCTTTTTGGGCAGATTACAGGTTTTTCTGCTTTTTACATTGGTGACCTTTTGAAAAATCACAGGTGACCTGTGCAAAATCGTGGCAAAAATCTAGGTAAAGCGTGAATGCAGTCTTAAGCTTTGCACATTTCTCATCATTGTGGTCACCTTTAGCTGTATTGCTAGAATCTTGAATAAGCACATCACAATATGGTGGAAAACATTGATACCTCAAACAAAAGAATAAGCTATGGAAATATAGTGCCCAAAATAATGCAAGGATTTGTAACATATTCAGTTTACTATCCATTTTTGTTTCTTTATTATGTGGCCACTCTATTCATAATTGTATTTTTATGAAAGCTTTACAAAATTTACAAAAATAAGTAAAATAAAGAGACACCACAATTGGAAACAGGATCATACGTGGAAGTCAATGAGCATGGAGAATTACAGATCTTTAATAACTAAAAACATAAAACATTTTTAAAGAAAAAATAGAACATTTGCATCACATGAATATAACCTTGACATGAACAATAGGGGGGGGGGGGGGGATAACCAGTGTAGTGGAAGAATTCTCTTGACCGCTAATAGGATATAAGAAGAAAGCCTATTTAAAGGTTTTCCAATATCAAGAAAAGGAAGGCCTAAGAGATAATGTAGCAGATCTAACAGGAAAGAGTGATCTAATACTCATTGGAGCAGGGACATTACCATAGTCCAAAAAGGCACAATAACCTCACATTACCAGAGGATATGAAAATGGGTACCTCTAGTTTTACCACAGCGCCACAGAGGAGCAAGGGAACAATCTGGACAATGAAAACCCTTAGGTGTTCTGTACCAGAACATTAGAATTTTGTAAGCCATCTCTCTCTGTGCCAGGCATTTAGATAATTTAGATGTAGATAGTCATATTTGTTCCAACAAGCGAGGATGATGGGGCGTTGCAGAATAGATGACCAGTTATACATATAGGGTTAAAGATCTGCGGACGTTGGGGCAGCATCATGAAGTAGTTTATATATAGATGAAATTATATGTAACTGGTGGGGACCTTGACGCAGATACGTTTAAAGGCAGAAGGTTTAAGAGAAGGTGAAAGCATGGAGAGATCATTTTTAATTTGGAGGTATAAAAAAACAAAAAACATAGGTTTAGGAATTGGGTACAAAGTAAGGTCCGCTGGCATGGACCATAAGGCGAGTACATGGATTGAAAACTGGCTACAAGGGCATGTTCAGAGGGTGGTGATAAATGGGGAAAACTCAGAATGGTCAGGGGTGGGAAGTGGGGTCCCCAGGGTTCTGTGCCGTTACCAATCCTGTTTAATTTGTTCATAAATGACCTGGCGGATGGGGTAAACAGTTCAATCTCTGCATTTGCGGATGACACTAAGCTAAGCAGGGCGATAACTTCTCTGCAGGATGTGGAAACCTTGCAAGAAGGTCTGACAAATGAATTGGGCAACTAGATGGTAAAAGAGATTTAATGTAGAAAAATGTAAAATAAGGCATTTGGGTGGCAAAAATATGAATGCAATCTACTCACTCGGGGGTGAACCTCTGGGGGAATCTAGGATGGAAAAGGACCTGGGGGTCCTAGTAGATGATAGGCTCAACAATAGCAGGCAATGCCAAGCTGCTGCTAACAAAGAAAACTGAATATTGGCATGCATTAAAAAGGGCTACAAGACTTTGGCCCGACCTCACCTGGAGGATGCTGTCCAGTTCTGGGCACCAGTCCTCGGGAAGAACGTGCTGGAAATGGAGCAAGTACAAAGAAGGGCAACAAAGCTAATAAAAGGTCTGGAGGATATTAGTTGAAGAAAGGTTGCGAGCATTGAACTTATTATCTCTGGAGAAGAGGTGCTTGAGAGGGGATAGGATTTCAATTTATAAATACCATACTGGTGACCCCCACAATAGGGATAAAACTTTTTGCGGAAGGGAGTTTAATAAGAAACGTGGCCACTCACTAAAATTAGAAGAAAAGAGGTTTAACCTTAAACTGCGTAGAGGGTTCTTTACTGTAAGAGCGGCAAGGGTGTGGAATTCCCTTCCACAGGCAGTGTTTTCAGCGGGGGGCATCAACAGTTTCAAAAACTATTAGCTAAACACCTGAACGACCACAAAATACGGGGATATACAATGTAATACTGACATATAATCACACACATAGGTTGAACTTGATGGACTTTTGTCTTTTTTCAACCTCACCTACTATGCAACTATGTATTTAGACTGGAGATGATCAAATGTATGCAATCTGGCAGTGACTGGATGGACAAATTGGTGAAGCTGAAACAAACCAGCCTTAGCCCAGGATGATACACGGGCATAAGATAAGCTGTCAGAGATAGTGGGATTAAAGAGTACATTCGATAGAGGAGGGCATGGCTTAGCCATACACAAATAAAGAAAACAATTTTCATAGGATTACTCTCCACACAAAGCAAGGAAATTTCCTTATATAAGTAATAAAAGCAGGAATGGACATTGCAAATATAGTGTTGCAATACAACGGTGTCCTTGATAATTTATGTTCCACAAAATGCTTTTCCTCTATGAAGTCACATAGGAAGCATGACAAAATAAAACCTAAGCATATGTACACTTGCTGTGAGGCCCAGGCCTAATGTGCTAAAGGATCTTTATTAATCTTTACACATGTATTCATAATATGCCAGGTCTGTATGAGTTAGTTGGCATTGTTAGAACCACATTTGCAATTTTAATATTGAAACGTTTTTCACAAAGATGCAGAAAAATCATGAAGGTCACATAAGCAATAATGACACAAACTCTTTAAAGTTTTCATTTGTTCAAGGAAATCTACAAGCCTTATGTTAACTCACAACCTTCAAAGCAGTTAAGACAGACTTACAATTTCTTTTGATTAAACGGTTTTGTTCATATGAATGTAAAGTGATGTTTATTTTGCCATGCAATGAACTAACCTATACCTCCTCTGTAGCAATATAATACCATTGAATTGCTCACACTTAGAAGAGCCTAATGCAAAAGCTGTTCAACTAAAACAGCCTTTATACTAATCAATGACTATTGGTGTCGATGAACATCCACTGTTCTAAGACTGATCTTGAATGATATCTGTAAATAAACACAGAAATACACCTTACAGTAATAACAGGTTTATATTATTTCTACCAAACATGGAAATAGTTTCAAGACACATTGAAGACAGAATCATCTACAGCAGTATAGTGTACATGTTTGGCAATTAACCACTTAAAGCGGTTTTGTACTGAAAATTGCAAGTTAATCTTATTCAAATCACTTTGGACCATAGATGCAGATATGACCATTGAAATAAAATAATATGCAGTAATTACCTTTTATCAGTAATGTTTATAACGACTTCCGGGCTCTCCTCCCGTGGGAGTAGGCGTGTTTATCGCCTTTCCCCGGCTTCGCAATGACCCCTGGGAACTTTTTAAGCTACTTCCCAAGAATCCGTGGGGGACACAGTCATGCCGAAATCTCGTGAGATTTCGGAAGGAGGGCGCCGTTCACATGACGAGGGCGTGTCCAAAATTGCCATTTTAAAAGTGGGCAGGCAGCTGTATTTGCCATTACTACAACCCGAAGTTTTACAGCACTGCTCACTGCTATCAATGAGCATGCGTGGGATCGAGCAGTGGATGCTGGGAGCACAGCGTCATCACATCCAGGAAGGAAATGCTTGTGGGCTTCAAACGCCCACAATGAAAACGGAAACCGCTGTCATTAAGTTTTAAAAGTTTTTCTTCCTAATGAAATCGGCAAGCCGGGGGTTAAAAAGACACAGATCGTGAGTACAAAGACACATTAGGAATCGCCCACCAATGACACAGGTAAAAAAAAATCGGCAGCGGAATCCCGCTTTAAGCCCCGGACCATTTTGCCGGCCAAAGACCAGAGCACTTTTTTCAATTCGGCACTGCGGTGCTTTAACTGACAATTGTGTGGTCGTGCGTCATTGCTCCCAAACCAAAATTGACGTCCTTTTTTCCCACAAATAGAGCTTTCTTTTTGTGGTATTTGATCACCCCTATGGTTTCTATTTTTTGTGCTATAAACAAAAAAAAAGAGCTTCAATTTTGAAAAAAAACGCATTATTTTTTACATTTTGCTATAATAAATATCCCCCAAAAATATATAAAAAACACGATTTTTTTCCTCACTTTAGGCCGATACGTATTCTTCTACATATTTTTGGTAAAAATAAACCTCAATAAGCGATTCATTTGTAAACGCTATAACTTTTGCACAAACCAAATAGGGGATAGTTTTATGTAATTTTTTTTATTTTTTGTTACTAGTAATGGCGGCGATCAGCAATTTTTATTGTGACTGCGACATTATGGTGGACACATCGGACATTTTCGACACATTGTTGCGGCCATTGTCATTTATACAGCAATCATTGCTATACAAATGCACTGATTCCTGTGTAAATGACACGGGCAGTGAAGGCGTTAACCACTAGGTGGCCTCATAGGGGTTAAGTGAGCCCTGAGGAGTGTTTATAACTGTGGGGGGCGTGGCTGTGTATGACATGCCACTGATCTCTGCTCCGATCACAGGGAGCAGAGATCAGTGACACCATCACTAGGCAGAACGGGGAGATGCTTGTTTACATTAGCATCTTCCCGTTCTTCCTCCCCGTGGCGATAGAGTCCACGGGACCCGCGATTGGACTCTCAGAGGTCCCGACTGGCGCGCACGCGATGGCACAGCGGAAAATTTAAAGGGAAGTATCTGTACGCCCATTTGCCTGTCCGTGACATTCTGCCAACGTATATCGGCGTGCGCTGGTCGGCATGTGGTTAAAAGAAAAGTGCAGGATTTCCAGAAAAAAACAAACATACATTCTCACCTATGCGGCTGCAGCAGTGTGCTGAGAGGCCAAGCCAGCTGCCAGTCAGGCATCTGAGTGCATCCTAACATTAAAGTCATTATACACATCAACTGACCTGCTTCAAGCTGTTTTTGACTTGAGTATGACTGTGGAGAAAGTTCTGGCACCAATGCCTATTAACACAAACCTAAAATTGCCATGATTTCTTATAATGGTCACCTTAGATTCACAAAAATTAAATCTTTAAATTAAACATCTTAACTGCTTGTTTTGCATTTAATTGCTAACAAAATAACAAAAAGACACGTGAAATAATAAAAGTTAATTTCATAGATGAATATATTTTCTTCAACAAAATTAACACTATTTTAGTCGACAAAAGTACAACTAAAACAATTCAGATAACTAAAATATGACTAAAACGGCACCTTAGTGCAAAAAGACCGACAAACTAAATCGCAATTTGACATTAGCATTAACACTGCATTACCACAAAAGAATAACTAGGGGGCATCTACTAAGCTGCTGAAAGAAAAAAAATTAAGATAAAGGTTTTTTAAATTGATTTTTCTTAATAGTTAATGTTGGTAACATGTTCAGGTAATATGTGCAATGGCATTACAGCCAACAGAGTCTACAGCTTTTTTTATTTTATTTTAAAGTTGCACTTCTGCTTGTCAAAAAGGAATGTTTTTGTTTGTTGATGAAATTTGGTTTTATTTATAAAGACATTATATATAACAACGGCTACATCTGTGTCTGTGGTGCATGTTCAAACCTTAAGGGCCGGTTCACACTGGGGGCGATGCGAGGTGACACGACTTGCCTCGCCGCAATCTGACAAGTCGCCCCCGTTCTGTACAATGGAACCGTTCTGAGAGGAGCGACTCGAGTCGCTCCGACTCAGAAAAAAGGTTCCTGTACTACTTTTGGGCGACCTCGGGGCGACTTGCATTGACTTCTATACAGAAGTCATTTGCAAATCGCCGCTGAGGTCGCGGCGAGGCAAGTCGGTGTCGCCTCGCATCGCCCCGTGTGAACCGGCCCTTATACTCCAGGAGTAAATAATGAGTTTGGCAATTCTAGAGAAATGCTTAAATAATGCAATACAATTTAACTAAATCCATTAGACTAAAATGTACTGGAGATTTTAGTAGATTAAAATACCACTGAAACTAAAACCAGAGGACTAAAATATGACGAAAACTAAAATGGCATTTTAGTCAAAAGACTGACTAAAACTAAATTGAAATTTGATGTCAACATTAACCCTGGACAATAGTTAGTTGTCTGTTAAAAATCATATATTTTTCAAAAATGTTATATCTTTTAAGCTCATTTTAAAAGTAAAAAAAAAAGAAAAAAAAAAAAAGGGACTTAGCAAAACTGTTACTACTCCAAGTTTCATGTAATATTTTTACTATTTCTTTTCCAAGTATAAATGCTGTTCTAAAATGAAGAAAAATAACATCTGTCACAGTATTTGTTAGTTCCAAAAATATGTAGGTTTGCAAGCAAAAAATTAATAAATATAAAAATTGTAATGACTACTTTTACTTTGATTAAAACTGAAGCTATGAACTTGGCTGCATTTGAATTAAATATTATCGGCTATCCTAAATTAAAACAGTTTGCTTTCCCAGAAATGCTAACATATGGTAAAATACTAGCACATAAACATATTTACAAAAGACTGCTATTGGAAAATATAATAAATTTAAATACTGTATACACTAAGTGCAATAGCAACAGCTGGTGAAATGTGTCCATTACAATTACCAGACATGCAATTCTTTTATTTGCCAGAAAAAAAATCAGTTTTATACAAAAAAGTATCTATAGTTAATTTATTTGTTAATAAAGATAAGGCAATGTAAAATTATGTTATTTGTACAGCTTAACCCAAACATTTGTTTTCCAACTGTCTTTTTCTGGAGATTTCCTTTCACTTCCTGTCAGGTAATCACAATAGGAAATGAGAAAAAAAGCAATCTAAAATGAGGGGGAATAGTTAGATAGTTGTTACAGGAACAAAATGTACCCACTGGAAGATTTCCCCTTTATTCTCGTGGCAACAACTTAAATTCTAACCGCTCAGCACAATACGCAAAATTAAAACTCCCTATAAAAAAAAAAGTTTGCCTTAATTATACTTTAAATAAGATATACTATATTTATTATAACAACTTCTGTCTTTTCTAGTTTGAGTTACTGAGTTTTAATTTTTGTGGCTGTTTTGCTGCAATTGGTTTACAAAGGCTGGCATTATTTTAGCAACGCTTACTGTACTGTTGTTTTAAATTGTTTGCAACAGTCATGCAGGGATGTAGGCAATAATGAATCAGAAATAAATCACATGCAAATGACTAGATTTATGCTCTCTATGTTGGCATTTAGTTAAGACAAGATTTTACAAAAATGAACCCTAGAGATGTTATTCACAATATTGTTCTCTAAACTGTAAGGCACAAGCAAGGGAAGGTACTGATTTTGGTGTGCTTTTGAAAAATACAACATATTAACATAAGTACTATTTTTCTAGAAGGAAGGAACCCTTACAACACATTTCACATATAGCAACACCTTTCAATGCAGTATATTTAAATATTTTCCATCAAGATGGGTTTGCCTTGGGGGGGGGGGGGGGGGCTAGGCAGGGTATTCTCAGAGTTACGCGAACGTAAAAATTAATGGGGTCCCCTCAGGAGAATTTACTTTAGCGAAAGGAACCTGACAGGGCTGTCTGCTCTAGCCCCTAATCTTTATCTTATCTCTGGAACCAGTTCTAAGGCACATCCGTATGAAGCCAAACATATGGGCGGTGGAAGTAAAAGTTGTAACTTGCAAAGTAGCCACTTATGCAGATGATGAAACTATTCAGTTAATAACAAATATTTGTAATTTTATATTGTGTCTTATTGCGAAACAGTGAAAATAGGTGCAATAAACTAATGTTTATAAACCTGGAGGTTGGCTTCACACCTATGCCTTGAGGTAACACTGATACACAGAGCATTGCAACACAGTATTGTGCATAGTGCGCAACACACACTATAATGTGTACTGCTGGTGTGAAGAAATCCTTAGTCTGTTGGTGCACGGTGCACCAACACTTAAAATGTGCATTATCTCCATAAATTTAGTTCACATATGTACTCTATACTGTATTTTACTGAAATGCTCTGTACAGATTCAAAAAGAAATAGTGTGCGTGTTTAGCCAGTTCCTGCCAGGTATAGGCACATATGCGGCAATAGGGTGCCTTAGCATCAAGCTGATTGATGTGCGTCTGTCGGGAGCTGCTCTTCTGTACTGAGAGCGCATTCACTGCGTGCTCCCAGCACAGTGAATAGTCATGACCTGATGCACATTTTGTCATATGCAACTTTCTCCGGGGTGATTAACTTAGGGTGCTGCTTTGCAGCAAACTGAAAGTAATGTCAGATGGGTCCCGGTGGAGTGCGACTCTCAGTGGTTTTATGTTATAAGTCTTCTGATGTTTTTATATTGTAAGTTGCATTTTTTTTTAAATAGAATCACTTGGCAGGAATGTATTAAACTATTGGAGCATTTATGTACAATCCCTATGAGAACTGACATCTGGAGCATGAGAGGGGAGAAGATTATTAGTGTACAGGACGCCAAGGTTGGGTCCTGGACGGGTGCTATGTAGCACCAGTATTCGGGTCGTGTTCCCTTTAAGGGAGTCATGGTAGACTTCAGGGGGTCACACAGAATGAGCGAGGAATTCCGGGTGTAGTCAATCAGGAGAGGACAGACTTGCAGTCCTCTCTAGATTAATAGAGAGTTAGTTGGGACCCGGAATTTGAGAGGCTCTGAAGTGATATTCGGATGGGAAAGAGCCTCCCTCCCTGACCACAGGGATTCAGCCACACAGGGGGTTAAAGGCCTCCAGGAAACAGATCATAAAAGGAGTAAGTAACAGTAAGTAGTGAAGAGGTGTTGGTGAGGAGGAGTAGGTAATTTACACCTGTCTGATGAGCTGTATTGCTGTTTTGAGGCTGCTAAAGATTCAATAAAGACTCAAAACTCTGGGGCGAAGACCCGGCTACAAAACTGTATGTGTTTTTTCTTAAATTTTTGCTTTGTGCTGAAGATAAGTAGACTTTGTTTTATGCTGAAGATGTGCAGACTTTTTTTATATTTTGACCTGTGTGCTGAAGAAAGCCTTAATTTTGATTTGCTTATAAAGATCTTTTGGTTTCAAGTTTAAACGGTTTATGCACTTAGTCCCACGGAGCTATTATCCCCAAAGTTTACATTAGGTACACCTTGCTAGTACCAGGTAAGACCCTCTTGACTTTAGAACTGCCTTAATTCTTTGTGGCATATATTCAACAAAGTGTTGGAAACATTCATCAGATTTTGGTGCAGACATGAATAGCATCACACAGTTGCTGCAGATTTGTCATGATATGAATCTCCTGGTCCACCACATCCCAAATGTGCTCTATTGCATTGCGATCTGGTGACTGTGGAGGCATTGGAGTACAGTGAACGCATTGTCATGTTCAAGAAACCAGTTTGAAAGGATTTCAGCTTTGTGACATGGTGCATTATCCTGCTGGAAGTAGCCATCAGAAGATGGTTGCACTGTAGTCAAAGGGATTGACATGGTCAGCAACAATACTCAGATAGGCCATAGCGTTTAACCCCTTCCCCACCGGAGCATTGTAAAATTATGCCGGCAGGAACCTTTGCTCCTGACGGACGTTATATGACATCCAGAACAGGTGTAATATCTGCACTACTACGTATTAATGTTGCTCCTAAAAAAGCAGCCAGCACAATTTGTTTGATAGCAAATATAGTAAATAAAATAGAAAGAGTTGGAGTATCCCCGCGCTATCATACAAAACATAAACTAACACTGAGGGCAGGTTGCAGCAGCCACCGACAGAGGTATAAGCCCTACCACCAAAAAACGTTTGGCAAAATCAAATAAATGGTGTTGCGCTACCTTAGAATATTAAGCTAACCTAAAGGGCCTAGTGCATAAAATGTATTCAAATTCAATAGTAACCCCTAGCAGGTTTTCCCAAGGTAAACAGATTACATAAAAGTGCAAAACAGTATAATCCGGAAATTGCAAAAACAGATTATGCAAGAACAGTAAACAATGCAATAAGTGAATAAAGTGCCCTCGCTGATGAGAGGGTGCCGGAGGACATCCATTGGCTTGCACCGCTGATTGGCTTATGCTGTGTCTAATTCCAGTGCGTGCGCTCCCTACTTGGAAGTGCCGGATCATGTACTAGGTATGTGATTCAGTCCAGGAGAGCAGCTCTGCCATGTATAACTAAGTTTTGGGGTCAAGTGGATACATATATTTTGGATTCAAATTGGACACTTGTGAATATTTTTATTTTAAACGGTGCTTCTGATGGACACAATTTGTTAATGCGCTTATAGATCACATGTATGTTTTTACATTTGGTGATGTCATCCTTTTTGGCAACAAAACATAAGTGTTAAATTGTATTATCCCCAAAATTCTGATACTAATGCGCCCTGTACTTTCATTAGGCTTTTCCAAGAACTGTAGCAGCTCTGATTAGACTTCTTCATATCAAGGTTAGAAGACAGCTCTCTTGGCATTGGGCCTATTCTTCCTTATGTCAAGGTCATAAAACACGTTTATAATTTTCTGTCATTGAATCCTTAGCAACTCGACCTATAGAAGATGTGCTTATGACCTTCTGTCACTGAACTAGTTACCTCTATTAAAATACACCATAATAAGCAAGATAAGTTTGAATATTAAATGCACAATTTCTATATATATAGTGAGATACTCTGCAGGCTTCTAGAATTAAGTAATTTACCTGCTACATAATAATTATTGATATGCTAATATTAACTAAATGAAAAATACGGGAAACATGTCAATACTTCCTTACAATTGCCATTACTAAACATTTATAAAGGTGCCTTGATTTTTTTTAGTAGAGTGTTGACAAGTTTTTTTTTTTTAAATGTGAAGATATTGACAACAGTGAACATCGAGATAAGACAAAAGAACATACAGGCTGATCGAGCTGGTGTCGGTCTGGGCACTTTTTAATGTGCGCATTTTATTGGAGATACTTTTAGGAATTGTTTTAATAAATGGTATTGCAAAATAATCCTGTTATTTGTTTTTTTATGAGAACCATTTGATGGGAGAATATACATATTGAAGAAATGGGTGAATATTGCAGGAGAAAGACTGAACATCGCATTCGGTCTAACAGGTGTAATAAAAAGGCAGTACTGGTCCTTGTGACCAAAATGGCTCTGGTGAGTGCATTTATATTATCACACATGGTGGAGCATTGATGGGGAGTGGAAAAAATTATTGCACGATTCTTTACACACAACACACAGCAGGGTGGATGGGATTAAGTGACTGATTGAAATCACACTGGACTTTATTCAAGAACTCAAAAATTTTGGCACATAGTTTATATTTTTTGTATATTTTTTTCATTTAATAATTTTTATTATTTTAATATTACTATAGAATACACCTTTTAGACTTCCCTATACATTTTTTTTGATAAATGAGATTAGCCCCTTACTTTCTTTATGGATTTAGATTTTTTTTTTTGGTTTGTAAAAAATTTTCAGTGTTGCATAAAAATTGCAAAAAGTAAATTTTAACGTTGACAAACGACTTTGGTATGCAATCTATTAAAAACATTTTAATTGCATTTTAACCACTTCAATACCAGACACTTATTGTCCCCTTCCCGCCCAGGTCAATTTTCAGTGCTGTCACACTTTGGATGACAATTGTGCAGTCACGCAACTACTTATCTTGTCTACACTATATGTTCCACTATCCTTGTGCTACGCTGCTGTGACGACACGTAAGTTGACATATAAGATATAACAAACTGTATGGATATCATGACATATGTTGAATACCAATTGATTATTGCAAATTTTCTTCTGTATAGGCCATTATCTCTGCTGCTGAGAAAGGATGGTGTGATACGTCTTGACATTTTTGGCATTAACGTAGACACTTTGGCTTCTCATTATGGTGAATATTTTCTGTCACATTGTTGCACGTTTTTAACAATTTTCTCTTTTTTGTAATATTTGTATATAATACATTTTGATATTTTTATATTATGCACGTGGTCATCCTTTTTCTGGTGCCAGTCCAATTTTTCTAGTTATTTGTTTCATATTTCATATGAATGAGGTACTTTTCAATAGCCCTAATTAATTTTGCATCAACATAAAAAACAACATGCTAAGAGATACACATACTACATGGCAGATCAGGAAGCGGTTTAATTACCAGTTATTTTAACTCCTCCTCCCAATTAAACCAATCTTATGGTAGTTCATTTAGACATTTCCTCTAATGAGCGAGACACCTTTTAGGCAAAATATTAGAATATTCCACAGTATTCCTCTCCTGAACCCTTTTCGAAATGCATGCTTTTGCCATCTCAAAAGAGGAATTATTATACACTTACCTCAAAAATACTAAAACAAAAGATTCTAACAGCCAATTACCTCATATTAGCAAATTGGAAACATATTAGATAGGACTCAAAAGGAAATTTAGCATAATGGCTGGAATGTAAGATACTGTATACATCCCCTTTTAAAAAGCCACCACTTTTATAAAGTGTTACTAAACATAGTGATCTGCCTCACTTGTACAGGTAAGGTACACCAAAAGCCACAAATGTGAATACACAAAATCAAGTTAATTTTTTTTTTATTCTCTCCCTTGGTCACCTGATCACGCCTCCTATTTTCATTGCAGGATGTCCTGGGAGTGGTCGGAGCTAAGCTTCAAGGTGTCACATATCCATCTGATGTTGTTTTAGCTATCACACTCCTTCCTCTTTGTCCTCCAGTTTGTTGCCAATCAAGCATCTGATTTTCCTAACTCACACTATACTCCACTCTGAATGGCCTGGAAGGAAGGGCATGTAATAGCTATAGCAATGTCACATGACATGTGACATGCTTTAATTTAGCTCTGCCCCAACCTCTTATTACCACTGCAGTGATGAGAACATCAATCATGTGACCTAGTAATCGTGTGCAGTAATAGATGGCTCACTTAAGGAGCTAAATGGGGAGCATGCACACTGTGCTGGAAACACAGCAGAGGCTCTATGAGCTTGCAGATCACTGCTACCAGGAAGAGGGAAACAAAGAATGGGAAGGCCACCAGGTACTGTTACATTAAGTATTTACACACATTTAACAGTACGGTTAGGTAATAAATGCATTGGGAAGGTTTATGTACATGTTTTGGGAGGGTTAGAATTTCTTTAACCACTTCAGCTCTGGAAGAATTTGCCGTCTTAATGACCAGGCCATTTTTTGCAAAACGGCACTGCGTCACTTTGACAATTGCGCGGCCGTGCAACATTCTACCCAAACAAAATTGACGTCATTTTTTTCCCACAAATGGAGCTTTCTTTTGGTGGTGTTTGCGCATCTCCAATTTTTTGCGCTATAAACCATTTTGAAAAAAAAATTTTTTTTACTTTTTGCTATAATAAATATCCCCCCAAAAAATGTAAAAAACACAAATCTCTATGAGTTTAAGCCAATATGTATTCTACATAAGCGTTTATCGATTGGTTTGCACAAAAGTTATAGCATCTACAAAATAGGGAATAGATTTATGGCATTTTTTTTTTACTAGTAATGGCTGCAATCTGCGATTTTTAGTGTGACTGCATCATTGCGGTGGACAGATTGGACACTTGACACTTTTTTGGGACCACTGCCATTTATACAGTGATTAGTGCTATAAAAATGCACTGATTTCTGTATAAATGTCACTGGCTGGAAAGGGGTTAACACTAGGGGGCGATCAAGGGGTTACGTGTGTTCCCTAGGTGTGTTTATAACGGTGAGGGGATGTGACTGACTAGAGGAGGAGCCAGATCACCGTTCCTACTTAGTAGGAACACACACTCTGTCTCTCCTCCCGTCAGAACAGGGATTTGTGTGTTTACACAAACAAATGCTCGTTCTGGCTCTTGTGCCACGACCGCGCCGGCCACGCGCATTGGGTCCCGCAGTGGGCACACGCATCTGCTATGGCTCTTAAAGGAGCCATCGTACATATACAGCAATTTGCGCAGGAGAGCCAACCTGCCACCATATATGGGAGCTGGTCAGGAAGTGGTTAAAGACTGTCCAAAATATAAGATGCAACACAAACTTACTATTGTGGTGAATTCCACTGCAGCCCAACTAAGCGATATTATGTTTGCCTTAAAGACACATTAGGGAAATTAGAAGTATATTAGTAAAACTCACTTAATTGTATTGCAACTCTAAGTTGTCTAAGGACGCAGCTACCCTATTTATGTATGGCTTGCTTAGATCAATTAGAAATTAACAGACCATGATACTAAGACCCAGAATATGAAATGCATGATGGGATTTTAGGATGAGCAGACAGGAGAGAATGACTATTCTTTATTTTTCTATTTCTGGTTATGTTTCTTTTAGGTTATGATTCCAGGTAAGAACACCTATGCTTCTTAGGGTTTATAAAAATATTTTTGATATTGTAAGTTCAGTAAACAACATTTTGGTGTGTGCAACTAGATCTGTGTATGGGCTTACTATTCAAACGTACAGTATGTACATACTTAAAGAAATATATGCTGTGTGCATTCTTGCATGTTTGTAAAAATCCCTTAAAAAGATATGCAAAGAAAGAAGTTAAAAAGCTTTGCCAAAAATGCATGGCAAGCTGCCAGCAGCTCGCTGCAGCTAGTGTATTCTTTAAAAATGCCTTTCATTTAGAGGATAAACGATAAACATTGATGTATTTGCATTATACTCCAGGCAGAATACTATATTACCATAAATAAAAATCGGTTTAAATATTTAAAGTCAAATTCCATGCAATGTTTTTATTACACAAGCTCAAGCCAACAAACCATGAGACATAATCACATTAGGAACCAGAACAATGATACAGACTATGTTATCAATAGTTACACAAGTTATTGAATATATGGGAACTTTCTTTATTGAGGGTGTAGGCCACAGATGATTGTTCTAAAAGTTAATCTTCAGTTAACCCAGTATGGAGAACGCACAGCTTGAAAGACATCAAATTCCTAGTTAATTATATGCTGCAAAATGCTTCTGCTTCCTGCTGTTACACCTAATCCCACAGGTGCATTGCAGTTTTCAAGTCAATACTGGAGAGGACAAAACTTCAGTCATTTCTCACCTCTGACCTCTTTACAAATCAAAATAATCAACACCCCAATCTAACGAGCCAATTCTTGCCTTGGGCAGCATGAATATCAGGATTTATTAAATTTTGTAATTTTGGGGTCTTTAAATTATTTGTGTGTTTTCCTTGGCAGCAGAGGACTTGCAACTGCATATCTGCCATATATTCTGGCTTTGTGAAGGTCACATCATGCAGTAGACTTGATCACAGACTTTTTCATTCAGTTCTGTGACCATATTTTTGTGGCATTTAGACACAATCCTATTAATAACCTGTCTATTCCTGTTGATCACTATTTCTCTGAAGAGTGCAACTGTGGCCAGCGTTAACTGTTTACAGTTAACATAAATTAATTGATCTTTTAAACAAGCCCTCGGGCCCCTTTCACACTGGGGCAGTGCGGCCGTCGGCGGTAAAGTGCCGCTATTTTTAGCTGCGCTTTACCGCCGTTTTTGCGGCGGTCTGCGGGCGCTAGCGGGGTGGTTTTAACCCCCGCTAGCAGCCGAAAAAAGGTTAAAACCGCCCGCAAAGCGCCGCTGCAGCAGCGCTTTGCCGGCGGTATTGCCGCGCTGTCCCATTGATTTCAATGGGTAGGACCGATGAATACACCGCTCCTTCACCGCTCCAAAGATGCGGCTAGCAGGACTTTTTTCACCGTCCTGCCAGCGCACTGCTCCAGTGTGAAAGCCCTCCGGCTTTCACACTGAAGTGAAAGGGGCTGGTTTTTTCAGGCGCTACACAGGCGCTATTTTTAGCGCTGTAACGCCTGAAAACCGCCCCAGTGTGAAAGGGGCCTCAATGACCCTGAAGGCACTGTGGAGTATCCTTACAATTTGACAGTACATCTACTTGCACTTTAAGCCTAGCTCACCTGCCACCCTTCCATTTCCAACAAACAAGGCACATTGGAAAGGGAAAACAGACTGTCAAGACCTAACTTATTGTTATGTATTGCTTCTCCTATGCAATTTAGGATGAATTACACAGCAACTGCAGCTACACAGGTCAGTGTCAAGCTATTTACCATTTTTAAAATTGCAAATATAGATTGAGTGCCGGTTAACTTTAGGTATTTAGTTTGCTCATATTTTTAAACATTTTAAGCTAGTCGACTTGAAAATATAATTCAGAGGTTTTTATAAAAAAAAAAAAAAAAAACAACATGTACAATTCAAGCAATCGTAATTTGGCTTCTTTAAAACGCTCTTGGATGCCTCATATTGGTTTGATATACCATATGAGCACTAACATTATTATTCCTGACACATACTGCAAATTGCGACTCTACCTAATATTACTGACTTTGCAGCTCTGTTTGCAAATGTGATTTAGTTAAACTTTATACTTCTTTTCATTGTTGATTTCTGTTATTTTATTGACTCTCTATCTCTCGATTTTCTTAAGTTGCCACTGCATATGACAGAAGCCCCTGGGACAGACTTTACATAGCATGAATTCAGCTTCAAATTTGCCCTCTGACACATTGCCTCTGTGTTCCATGATGTAATGTGTATGTCTCAGGGACCTATGCAGATGTGTCACATTGCACTGTGAGATGTGTAGAGCTCCTTTGAACCTTGAGCATGTATAAGTGAGGGTTGGTGGGTCAAGAAAGGCAACCTCTTTGAAGCTCTAATAAAGAAAGGCTCCTTCTGACAAAAGAGCAATGTTCAGCACAGAAATTTTAGACATATATGAATATTGACGAAAAAAAACCCAGCAGTAAGATCCTATTTACATCTGGCAATTTGGGATCAGAGGTAGAATTGTTGTGAATCTGACCACAATTCCAGATCGCACTGCAATAGTGGTAAAGCACACCATACATGTTTGTGTCATTCACTTTTAATTGCACCTCAAATGCAGTGCAGTTTTGCCATGATTGTTGCGTGATAAATTGCGCAGCAATTCAAATTGCAAGAAGCTTGTTGCCCAAAAGATGCACCTACTTTTTTTTGAGCAACAAGCTTTGCACAAAGTGGTTTGCAGCAATTGCTGCATGATCATGTGACAATCATACAAAGCCACACTACATTTGAGGTGGCATTAAAAATGAATGTCATCCAAACATGGGTGGTGCGTTTTGCCACTATTGCAGTACAATTTGGATCTCAAACAGATTTATGGCAATTCTGCCTGTGATCCCCAAGCGCCAGGTGTGAATGAGGCCTTACTGCTATCTTTTTCAGTCAATATCTATATTTTCTGGCACATTTAGAGAAGATGTAAAAAAAATACCTCAGTAATATTAGTGGATGTAAGCAATACAGGGCATTAATGGGATAGTAAAAATGATAATGGTTAGAATCAGCTTTAGGACTAGGGGAAGGTTAAGTGTAGGTTTTAGAAGTCCAGGTTAAAGCATATGTCCAGCCAAACGTATTTTTTATTTTTTGGCTAGAGTAGGTCTAAATCTCTGCTGCAGAGATTCTACCTCTGTCACTGCAACAAAAAGCAATGGGAAATCCAAAATTTTAGAGTTGCCACCTAAACAGGATTTGGGGGAAAATTATCAACACCTGTTCACATGACAACTGTTTAAGAGGGGATTTCCTCCTGAAGGAATACTTAATGCCGCCTGTGTCTTTGGGACAGAAAGTGAAATCAGTTGACTATCTGCTGCATTCATTTA
The DNA here is from genome assembly GCF_037356315.1 of Lithobates pipiens. Taxonomy (NCBI): domain Eukaryota; kingdom Metazoa; phylum Chordata; class Amphibia; order Anura; family Ranidae; genus Lithobates; species Lithobates pipiens. The sequence continues at coordinate 201,514,389 of NW_027507903.1, read as the reverse complement.
AATGCTGTGATCCTACCATGAAGGTCTTTGTTTAGCAGTTCCTGTAGGGGAGAGGGGTTCAATTGTTTTACTGTGCTATTGCCCCGTTGCATGCTTTTCTGGTCGAGACCAACCACTTGACCTCCAGAAGACCATGACCAGGCTATTTTTTGCAATACGCCACTGCATTACTTTAACTGACACTTGCGCGGTCATGCAATGCTGTACCCAAATACAATTCATAGAATTTTTTTTTCCACAAAGAGAACTTTGTTTTGGTGGTATTTGATCAGCTTTGGGATTTTTCTTTTTTGCATTAAAAAAAAGAAAAGACCAACAATTTTGAAGAACAAAATTTATTGGATATGTTTTATAAAACATATTCAATAAAAAAACAAAAAAAATCGAATTTCTTTATAAATTTAGGCCAATATGTATTCTGCTACATATTTTTAGTAAAAAAATCTCCAATAAGCGCATTGATAGATTTGCGCAAAGGTTATAGTGTCTACATGTAACTATGGTACATATGCTGGAATTTTCAGTACTTCACCGGGGAACCCCCGCCCATAAGTTTACCTGTCATTGGACTGTGTCCCTGAACTGGAGCAGTTGCCTTTGGCGGGTGGATTTTTTTCCGGGTCAGCGTTTTTATTTATTTTTTAATAAAGCACTTATCAAACATTGGGGTTATGTTTTTATTAACTTTTTTCCTAGCAAATGAGTCAGGGTATCATGCACCCCATACTCATTCACATATGGGGGGTGGAATCTGGGGGCCCATTTGTTAAAGGGGGCTTCCAGATTCTGATAAGTCACCCCTGCACCCCCATAACCATCAGGGACCAGGGTTATGGAGAAGAGGCCCTTGTCCCTTTCCTTGCCACAAGTTGAGTGGGCAAGCATGCAGACAGCTGATGAGTCATCGGTTAAGGATGCAGGGGCCATCTTCCTGGCCCGCTCCTCAACAACCAGCTATTCTTCACAAAGAATTCAAATCGGTTGATCATTTTTTGACTGATCCTAATTAGCATTGTTCTGAAAAAATGTGGAATTCATTAGAAAATTAATAAATAAAACTAAACGAATTCCGAAATGAATCAATGAAACAAAATTAGTAACATAACAAATCTATCTGAAACAAAACAAATTTTTTGGTTCTGCACATATTTAGACCTATGGACACCTAGGTAATACGCCCTCATATTTATCTAGGAGATATCTGCCCTGATGCCCTAAATAGCCAAAATGCATATGGCCGTACCTATGACCTCTCTTTTGAATGCTAGTTTGGCAGCTATGTGTTATGTATACCTAAACACCTACATTTTAATTCAATATAAAGCAGAAGGGAACTGGGTATATAATGAACCTGACTAATTTTAAAGTAACCTGTATAATACACAGGTTCAGTTTTGAGGTGCATTCATACAAGAAACAACAAATCTTGCAGAACCTAATACAACAAAGGACCATATCTCAAAGAAAACACATTTAATAACAAATAGCACATATATATAAAAAAATAAGTTGTGGAATTCATAAGTTACTAGGGTTATACTGTAAATTTAAATTATACTGATATATATTTTGAGTTAAACAATTTTTGTAGTGGAATGTAGGAAGATTTCTCCCATTGTTATCTGACCTGTGGCATCATTCCTGTTCTCACTACATTCCTGTTTTTTGTAAAGGCCTATGGTTAATTGTTTCTTGCTGACTATATTTGTAAAGTACTTTTTCCTGTTCTGTATGGTTATATTATTCATGATATATAGAATAGGACGTGTGTAGAATGAAAAACGGATACTGTAACATCCTGTTACATACCGTATATAAGACTGAAAAATATGGAATGAAAACGAAGATGAAACATTCAGCATACTCTTAAGTGCGAGTGTTTTGTTTCCGGAACTGCTCTCAGATTTGGGACATGTGGAATGGAAGGATATGCCGGCAAAAGGTTAGTAGAGATAGTTAACTTGTTGCAGTTTTGGGGTAATCTTTCAGTTAAAATAAAGTAATATATAAAGGAATATGGACATGTACGATTAACTTATATATTGATACTGTATATTACCTTATCAACTGGTGTTAGAACTATTGGGTTATGGTGTTGCCATTGGGGGTTGTTTCGGTGCATACTGTCTTCCCAATTGCTCCCCCATTTAAGACAGAAGCCTTGAGAGCTTAGGTCAGCCTTTCTCAACCTTTTCAACACAGAGGAACCCTTGAAATAGTTCTCCAGTCTCGGGGAACCCCTGCTAAAAATGAGAATTCTACAACTCGTTATACATTAGTATTATGGTCAGTGAGAAGAATGGTCCTTACGCTTGTGGTCATTGGGAAGAATTACCTCATTACAGATAGCTAAAAAGATCAATGGTGTCAGAGGGAACTTATCCGAGAGGCAATAATGGCCCAATGCTGAAGGAACCCCTAGCAACCTCTGGAGGAACCCTAGGGTTCCACTGAACCCTGGTTGAGAATCACTGGCTTAGGTATTAGCACATGAGCTGTGGGAGCTTGTGCAGATATTGTTAGGCCTAGGCAGTAAAGGTAAGGACTAGAAATTTTTCCTTTCAGTTGAGAGGCATCTCCCTTTTACCTGCCCAGGCATCTTTAAGGTAATAACTTTTTATTTGATAATTGCTTATTTATGCTTGCAAATAGAACATTGCTAAATAGATGTATTTACACATGAGTGCTAATCTTAGAGAGTCAGAATAGGGGTATTTTTTGTTTGTGCAACCTTTCCGCTTTCATACCCACGCACAGCAGTTGAACAGTTTCTCATGCACTATTTCAGTGCCAGTAGGTTTTCCTGCTCCTAGAACAGTTGTACATTCAAAAGGTCCATATGTCTGCTCGCATAATTTGCTCTTTTTGTTTATAGGATGGAGAAGGGGAAAATACCACACTTACCATTATTTAAAGTGTTAAGATCTTCTAAGGCATGGCGTAAAATATTTAAAAAACAGAGTTTTGGACTTTACAGACAAATGGGTTTTTTTGTAATAAAAAGTGGTCTTAAAGCAAATGTTAGACTGAAACAGCAGACAGCTAACGGCCCACGGAGAGGGTAACTAGAATTCCTACACAGCACTAAGAAACATAAGCCTCCGCTCTCTGCACTCTCTTCTGGCCTAAACTGAATGAACTATTTTCTTGCTGATAACTATATAAAAATGAACCTATAAGCTAACGGGGGTACCTCCTCCCAATCAATTATACAAAAAAAGAGAACCAGCATGATGGATTATCACGGTACCAGAAAGGAGATGGAGAAATAATACTTTTCATTTACAAAAATAGAAAACATATGTTAAAAACATTAATATATCATCTTGGTTACAACAATGTTGTCTTCTCTCAGCTTGGTTATTAGTACTTCAATCTTCAATTCAATACCATGATCATCTCCACATTCCTTGTGAATTTTAGACATCAACCCATCCCACATTTGTCGATGTATCTGGCCAACATTCTGTGCTGGCACAGATACATTGATGATATTTTTATGGTCTGGAATGCAGGTGTGGAAGAATTGAAGATATTCATGAGTAAATTGGCTGAAACTAGTTTTAATGTTAAGTTTACAACGGAATATAGATCAAAGTCGCTCGCATTTCTAGATATTACAATCTTGAAGCGTGATGACGTTGGATACTTAACTTTTCAGGAAGGCTACTGCTGCAAACACGCTACTCCATGTGGCCAGTTCTCATCCTCAGCCATTAATTAGGAGTATACTAGCAGTATCTTCGTTTAATGCGCAATTGCTCCACAGAAGAATCTTTCAGAAAGGAATCTAATCTATTAAGAACAAGATTATTGAAGCAAGGTTATATTAAGACCATCCTCAAGAAGGCTTTTAATAAGGCCCTTGATAGGTATAGATGGAATTTATTGTATGAGAATAGGCAAATAAACGGAATGGACAATGTGAGAATAACAACAACTTACTCCAACAATCATGAAATCATACGACAAGCAATTGGAAAACACTGGCATCTTCTGACAGGTGACCGGATCATCAGGAAATATGTTGTTGATGGTCCACAGATCACCTTTAGAAAATGCCCTTCACTGAAAGATAGACTAGTTCATAGTCACTTTCAGGAACATGGGGACATGGAGGCTGAAACCCCAGGCATGTTTAGTTATAGGCCATTTTTATAACAAGATGGACATTATGTATTATATTAATATCCATATTCTATGTGTCCTGTGATTCTGACCCTCCTCTTATATATGTAGTCCTGTGATATGGATTTCAGCCAATCTGGAATGTAAATAATTGAAAAACTGTAAAACTGAGGATATGCATTTGGGATGTATGTTGGCCTATTCAGTGCATACATTGTCTATATGAATATTAATTCTTATTTTTTATCCCCAGGGCTGTGTCTGGTGATTTATTTGGAGGTGAGGGGGGATATGCGGGACCTGTTTTTTTATTGCGAGGATGGAAGGGGCCCTACTTGGCATGTTATCTGGGGGCTGGTGACGGTATTGTATACCCCACGAGCCCAACCATGGTGGTGGAGCCCAGGGGATTGCCCCTCTGTTTTCTACTTGCTATCTTCCCTATGTGGTTGCTATATTCCTTTGAGCCAAGTAGGATATGGATACTCTTAATTATATATATCGGTGAGAGACATGAAGCACTGTGGGGTTTTAGGCACTAGATCTGCTAAGTGCGTATTTTGGCTCTCTGCGCATGCACGTAGTTTTGTTTTCTCTTTCATTCATTAACACTCAGGGAATGTTGGCCTTTCGTAACATCATTGCGGCCGGCGTAACGTCCATTGGCTCTCTCTCACTCCTTTACCTGCTGCTGCAGCTGATTCTTATTAGGATTCAATTATTACACACTGCTTTTTGACGCAGTACTGACTATAAAGTCAGAGCCACTAGGCTGATCTGGTGAGCGGTTTGTTTATGTGGAGTGGTGAGCTGCTGGAGGTAGGTCTATTGAATACCACTTTTGGGGCGGCTTATTTCTAGTTACTTGCGCTATATCTGTGATACTATCTGTCATTGTAATATCCACTGTCATTATGGTGTCCGTTTAATAAAATGTGATAAGCTGAGATCAGGATGATCTCTGCTTATCTCAGAGCATTGCAGGTTTAATATACCGAGATGAGTGCTGGAGAACAATTTTTTCTCTTCTCGTCTCAGAACACAGAATGGCTGCATTGACTGCAACAGAAACGGCATGTTTAGTAAACAGAGATGCCACTTTATCTCTGTGCTTCTCTTTCAAGTTCTCCTTTCTGGCTTCTGCAGCCCAGAGGTGGAGATAGCAGGAGATCTCTGCCAGAGAATAGCTTCTTCCTTCTCCCGTGGCCAAAAATGAAAGTAAAAACTTTAACTGCAGTGAAAAATACACCAACAGCAGGTACAAATACATTAACTATACAATTACACACAGAGATTATATATATATATATATATATATACACACACACACACACATATACATACACATATATGTATATTTATTTATATGTGTGTATATATATATATATATATATATATATATATATATACATACACACACAGATAGATAGATATATATATCTATCTATCTGTGTGTGTATATATTTATATTTGTGTGTGTATATATATTTTCAAAAAACTCACGGAACGGATCGTTCCTGGGATCAGAGTCACGGATTGGATAATTTTTCGGATCAGCAAATAATAATTGGCTGAGCATGACTGGGTATCGCTGAGTATGGCTGGGTATTACCGAGTATTGGCAGGGTATGGTAGAGTATTGGCAGGGTATGGTAGAGTATTGGCAGGGTATGGTAGAGTATTGGCAGGGTATGGTAGAGTATTGGCAGGGTATGGTAGAGTATTGGCAGGGTATGGTAGAGTATTGGCAGGGTATGGTAGAGTATTGGCAGGGTATGGTAGAGTATTGGCAGGGTATGGTAGAGTATTGGCAGGGTATGGTAGAGTATTGGCAGGGTATGGTAGAGTATTGGCAGGGTATGGTAGAGTATTGGCAGGGTATGGTAGAGTATTGGCAGGGTATGGTAGAGTATTGGCAGGGTATGGTAGAGTATTGGCAGGGTATGGTAGAGTATTGACAGGGTATGGCAGAGTATTGCAGAGTATTGGCAGGGTATGGCAGGGTATTGGCACGGTATGGCAGTATTGGCAGGGTATAGCAGAGTATTGGCACAGTATTGGCGGAGTATTGGCACGGTATTGGCGGAGTATTGGCACGGTATTAGCGGAGTATTGGCACGGTATTGGCGGAGTATTGGCACGGTATTGGCGGAGTATTGGCACGGTATTGGCGGAGTATTGGCACGGTATTGGCAGAGTATTGGCACGGTATTGGCAGAGTATTGGCACGGTATTGGCAGAGTATTGGCACGGTATTGGCAGGGTATTGCAGAGTATTGGCAGGGTATGGCAGGGTATTGGCACGGTATGGCAGTATTGGCAGGGTATAGCAGAGTATTGGCACGGTATTGGCGGAGTATTGGCACGGTATTGGCGGAGTATTGGCACGGTATTGGCAGAGTATTGGCACGGTATTGGCAGAGTATTGGCACGGTATTGGCACGGTATTGGCAGGGTATTGCAGAGTATTGGCAGGGTATTGGCACAGTATGGCAGTATTGGCAGGGTATGGCAGGGTATGGCAGAGTATGGCAGAGTATGGCAGAGTATTGGCGGAGTATTGGCACGGTATTGGCGGAGTATTGGCAGGGTATTGGCAGGGTATTGGCAGGGTATTGCAGAGTATTGGCAGGGTATTGCAGAGTATTGGCAGGGTATTGGCACGGTATGGCAGGGTATGGCAGAGTATTGGCACGGTATTGGCACGGTATTGGCAGGGTATTGCAGAGTATTGGCAGAGTATGGAGGGATGACTGTGACCGCAATTGTTACAGAGCAGCGCTGTGGACACTACAGATCCAGCCCACAGCGCTGCTTCTATCCGATCTCTCCCCTCCACTTTACAGAAGGGAGAGAGGAACCGACGTTTGTTTACAAGTGATCGCTCCATCATTTGACAGAGAGATCAAATCGTAAACGGCTGACGGGTGCACCAAGATAGCTGCCGCTCCAGAGCTAGGCCGAAGCCGCGACCTTTCCTAAGGCCGAGACCACGGATCGCTGCGTGTGCCGATCCGAACAGGGTGACCCATTCGAATCGCGGATCAGTGACAATTTGTTGCACCCCTTATATATATATATATATATATATATATACACACACACACACACACACACACACACACACATACACTCACACAGATATACACATATATATAGGCATATATATAAAGGCAGTGTTGTGGCTACAGAAGTACAACTGATGCTGTAATTTTGACAGCTGCGCAGATGATGCATCGCTGATAACGCAAGGTGGCTGTAAAATTAAGAGCATCAGATGAGTCCAGCACACACTGCGTTTGCATAAGTGTATACGTTAATACGCCTGTGTGAAAAACGCCATATATACTTTACACACACACACACATATATTTATATATATATATATATATATATATATTTATTATTATTATGTATTTATTTATTATTATTTTAATTGTTAATTTAATATTTTTATTGTTATGCTTTTTTAAAATTACTTTGAACTATTTAATATATATATATTTATTGTTTTTATATGAATGGTGCATATCTGCATGACAAATAGGGTACTATCATTTCAGAATACACCATTCGCATAAATATGCACACGTTATGTATTAATTAGAATGTTTTACACTTATGGGGTGTCTGTTTATTGGGTAGGGGGATTATATCTTTATTATTAACCTAATATGTGCAGTGTATGTGGAGTGCTTCGTATTTCACTTTGGGATTCTGATACTGAAATCTCCAGAGCTATCGTGAGATTACAGAAACAGAAGCCGTTCAGGATTCTCAGAGCGTTTGTAGATCACTTCTATTCTCAGTGGGAGAAGTGATCTACATGATATATTAAACTGCCACATGGGTGAGAACAAATATCTCCGAGAAGAGCAGAGAACTCGAGAGATGTAAAATATCAAAATATACTAAACGGACACCTATGTGTTTTTTTTCTAAGGCTTTGCTGTTATATTGGCTGCCTAGGTGATAGGACTATGTTCTACTTCCGTTAGCCCTTCTACTAGCAACATCGGGATATTTATCTCCGGCGGGATATTGATCTGCGCCCCCTTTTTTCTTCTTGTGGGGCTCCCTGCAATTGGTGGTTTTTATCTACCTGGCTTCTGAGGCGTTTGGATTTGGAGTTTGGCTCTATACAGGTAATTAATGTGGAGATCACTTCCCCGTGTGTTTTTTATTTTGTGTACCCCAGTATTTTCTGTTGGTGGTTTGATTGGTTTATGGATTACTATGGGGGATATGCTTATTATTTCTTGCCAAGTGTGTGGTCAGCTCTCTCCATTTACTGTGGAACCTTTGAGGGATAGGACTTCTATCGCTGCTCTGATGCCTCATAATTAGAGACAGGTCTCAGTAAGTAACTATGCTCTATAATGTTCTTTTTATGTATGGTCGCTAGTTGGGCAGGGGCTGCCCCTAGTGGCGGTTTGGTATCACTGTCTAACCATTGCCTTTTGTACCACATGTAGGAGTTGTGAATCCAGGTCCTGCATCCCCCCGGTCTCAGCCCTTTGGGGTCAACAATCTGCAAGTTCCCAATCCTAGGGGTTGTTGAATTGATTTTTCATTGGGTTTTTTGGATGTATATCTGATGTATGTATGCAATACTGGATGGGTACCGATGTCTAACACATGTATCTCCTATTCTTTCTTTTTATTTTAAAGGTTTTTTGGATATTGGTCAGAATTCTGGTTCTGAGGAAGCTATTTTGCGAAACGTGTTAACCACTGGTTTTTGACACCTAAACCATCATTGTTGTAACCAAAATGATATATTAATGTTTTTAACATGTTTTCTAGTTTTGTAAATAAAAAGTATTACTTCTCCATCTCCTTTCTGGTAACGTGATAATCCGTCAAGCTGGTTCACACATGGAGGGTACCTGGAGAAGGTTCTGAAAGTTTCAGGGTTAGTCCAGCAGGTGTTGCAGGAACACATCTTTAACAGTCAGACTAAAAGATATAACTATACATGCAATTAAGGAATCCATTTCCCGGTGTGCAGATTATTTTGCACTATTAGAAGCCCTCACACCTGCCGCTTTTGTAAATGTACCCCAAGCTAATATACACATTAGTCAAGAAATAGGGAGTTTTTTGCCCCCCACTAAGTTTAGATGGTTTTGAGTTTGGAATACTGTCTATGTCCCTCAACAGCTCACCATACCAGAGCCTGTGCAGCATAATTGCTTGTCTTCTCCTATTTCAAGTAGGATGTTGTCCCCACATGTCAGTGCACAGGAGTATCATGGACCCATTAGTGCCCCACTCCAAGAATTTATGGTTCTTGACAGAGTGCTCCCTCTTGACGAAAAAGAGGACTACTATGAGTACTCCAAACCTTAGTGGATACAAACTACTTCCTTATACAGGAGGATGTTGATATCCATCCAGCTGTAGAACCTTTCGTAAGCAACACAGGTATGGTAATGCACCCTTGTCCTGAGCCTCCCTTAGGGAGTGAGGAATTTCTTCTGATTTCTACTACCAATCTGAGAGCGTAGTAAGAATAGCCACACCATTTAGGGCAGATGACTATGGGGAAGGGTTAAACCAGAATGGGTGCAAGATCTTGCAAACCACATTGTTGCTTTCTTTAGAAGTTAAGCCCCGCTACTGCTTTTAGTAGGGACACACTGTTTAGGACATGCTGTTAACAATAGCCTTTGTTTTATGGCCAGTTGCATGGGAGTTCAAGCTGCATAGCTGGCAGTGCTGATGCTTCTAGTGCAGCTCTCTTGCAGGTTTGTATATTAGGGAAATGTATGACAATCTATGTGTACATAGATCTATAGCTGTGATGGCGAACCTTGGCACCCCAGATGTTTTTGAACTACATTCCCCATTATGCTTATGCACTCTGCAGTGTAGTTGAGCATCATGGAAAACACAGTTCTAAAACATCTGGGGTGCCAAGGTTCGCCACCACTGATCTATAGTATGCTATTTTTGCCACTGTTCTGGTTTGCCTAAGTTTGTTGTCAAATATAGCAGCCATCAAATGTTGAGCCCATACCAAGGGACATGTTTAATTTGAATGGTAAATATTACATAATTGTATACATTTTATAAATTACAAGGTACCAAAACATTTTGTAGCTACTTCCTCTCCCGAGGAACCTGATCAGGTAAAATTACCATATTAAGAAACGTGCAATTGCACATCGATAAAAGTACAAAGGGTAAAATCATAGGTGTAAGGCTTATAATTTTAAATGTCACTGTTGCGTTTTGCCTTAATTTTATATGTTGACATGTGTCGTTCCCTCTTTAAAATGCCTGTTATTGAACTTACAGATACTGGCTTAGCTGTTCTGCAACTATTAGTTTAATATGAGAGGTTATTTACAATGGTTTATTGTCAAGCATTTGAGGTATTATATGTCGGATTATTTTTTTCTGCTAACATTTTGTATGCCAACACTATGAAGTACTAATCGCTCATGGTAAAAGGTTATAAATATACTGTATTGACTTAATACAGTTTGCATATTGCCTTTACAGACTGTTCTGGGCTGCTACCCTTCATGAATGTTTTAAGTCCTGTCAGATATCAGGAATTTGTTGTCTTATTGATGAAATTTTACTTCCACACCTCTATTCTCTGGTGAACATCAGTTTGCTTTGCATTTAAGCCGACAACAGGGACTTTTTGATGAAATTACCATTGCTCACATTGCCATCAGTCTTATGGTTATTTTAATACTTTTGTATAAGGTTCATAAATTATGCAACAAATTGATATATTGCTTTACACTGGCTCCAATATGAGTACACTACATGGTATTGTGGTACTCCTTACTCTTATAGGCCCTCTGGTGGTACATACCTGGGATTTAGACAATACATTCTACTGATTTCCCACGTAACTCTCCCTTCTTTCTAGCATAGATAGGATTTCCTACTTGTAATCTGCCTCTAATGTTTGCTGATGCTTAGAAGTTCCTTTAGTCCATGGTATTCAACTGATTTTTCTAAGCTATTATTTTTGTGTGCAGTGGTACATGCCGTTTTGTAAGATGTTTTCTAGTACTGTTCAGTTAATTTGCTTGCTCTAGTCCTGATCTACAACATATTAAACTCAGCTGGTATAATGTTATGTTTAATGAACTAAGTATAATATATATATATATATATGATAATATATATGAAAGAATGCTTTCTAAATGAGTGATTAACCACTTCAATACAAGACACTTTCCCCCTTCCTGCCCAAGAAAATTTTCAACTTTCAGTGCTGTCGCTGTTTAAATGACAATTGTGCGGTCATGTTACACTATACCCAAACAAAATTTTGTAAATACGTTTTCTTCTTCACTGATGGGCACCGATATGCCACACTGATGGGTACTCATAGGCGGCACTGGTAGGCACTCATAGGCGGCACCGATGGGCATAACTGCTATGGAGGCACTGGCAGGTATTTCTGATGGGCATTCATTGGCATTATATGTAGATGCAAGTGAAGAAAAGCTGATACAAGGCTTTTCCTGTTTACATTGTGATCAGCTATGATTGGACACATCTGATCACGTGGTAAAAAGTCTCTGTCAGAGACTCTTTACCTAGATCGGAGTTACGGTGTGTCAGACTGGCACGCGGCGGCTTATCCTGATTACATCATGTGACGTCTAGTCAGGATAACAGAACCACTTTGCTGATGTCATATTGCTATATGGTGAGTGGCAAGTGGTTAAAGGGCCAATTAATGTAGGAGTGATAGAAGTATTTGTGACTACAGACTGCTTCTTGATTTTGAGATTTTAGCCAGTCTGGGTACAATCCTGTCATGGTCCCCAGACTGGCTAAAATCTCAAAATCAAGAAGCAGTCTGAAGTCACAAATACTTCCATCACTCCTCCATTAATTGGCCCTTTAACCACTTGCCAGATCCCCTGATGAAGTCACGTGACGAACACACGTCGGGATGGCTGCTACCCGGAAGTGACGTTGATCGAGCTCGCCACTCGTTTATACACCGCTCAATGATTTATACATGTTTTGTGAGACAGGTTCTTTACCTTGTTTTAAGTGAAATTAAATGCTTTATAAGTACTACACTATGAGGCATCCCTCCTCTTTGTTTAAATTCCTTTATGTGGTATTCTGGTGATGCCCTCCATCCTGAGCATCCTTAGGCTACTCTTAAAGGGACCATCCATTGCTTGAAATAGGCAGGATAGGAACGCCAGCCAGGACCTGGGTTACCACAGTAGGACTCTTAAAGGGAAAGAGCACCAAGGACCCTAAAGATACATATATCTACGCTGTAACCTTACTGCAGTAAGGTAAGGGGATACCCATATACTTATCATGCAGGACTGCACAGGATACCCACCTTACAGCACCTTATACCGAATGATGTTTACAAGCACCAGCACTTTATGTATCGGATACAGAATATCGTTACACTGTGCACTTTAGAGTTACACGTTTGGGATTTTTTTTGGACATTGAATATACTTCTATATTAATTTTATTAATTTTTTTTTGCTTTTTGTAATATTTTATTATTTACAGCTTCAGTTTTGTTTTATTAGTGGACTGTGTGTATTCACTGCTCTCACTTGTGATTGCACGTTGGAGACTAGCGCTTTAGCATTTATCTTCCAGCACGTGGGTCTATTACCAGCATTCACGGATTTATTTTATTAAGTGTGTATTACATACTTGAAGACAGTCTCATTCTTTGCAACCTGAGCTGCAACAATATAATGAATGGGATAGGAGTCTATATAGAGACTTTTAGGCAGTGCAGGAGGGGAAGAGGCATCGGGGGACAGTTAAAAAGGTGGCAGTGGTTGGGGGGGGGGGGTGATTTTAGGTGAATAACTCTGATCAGCAGCTTGTTAACCGCTAATCAGATGTATTGTTTTGACTGAAGTGACCATGAACTTATAGCAGAGGAGGAATTTAGGTCTGGTCAGCTGGAAGCATTGCTGTAGCTCAGTATGCTGTATGGACCTGGCAGTGAAAGCAACAAGATTTAGTTAAGTACTTTGCTAGGTTGAACTTTTTTAAGTAGATAAGTAAGCAAGAAGAACCCACACTCATCAAGCTTAATATCCCTGCTATAGACCACTCTTGTTTGCCCTTCTAACAGATCTAAACCACAATACTATTGCTAATTGATCAATGGGACTGGGGAAAATCAATAGATATCTCATAAGGGAATAAAATTTGGCTGGCAATGGCCAACTAATCAATGTCCTAGCTCAGGAAAAAGCTCACAAAGTACTATTCCAATTGTATATGACCCCATAATGGGCAGTCACATTTACATCCTTGGTACAATGCATAACATCTGCTGGCAATGCCCCAAGGTCCAAAGACTATGGATACGGATATACAATCCAATTTGAACCTTCCTTACCATGACCCTAACCCATAATCCGTGGGAGGCATTATTGCACTGACTTATTCCGGACCTCACTAGATCTGAACAAAAGCGGCTATCATTTATTCAATATGCCAAACTCCCACCCTTGTGATCTGGCAGGCCCAGAAATATTTCTTAAAGTCAGGGAGTTCTACAGCTTCCTTGTGTTTTGGGAAAAGGTAAATGAGCAAGGCTGATCCTAGTGGGTGAAACTCAACACAAAAAAAGTACCAAACATTCTTCCAAGATACAAAAAAGGAGGAGGTAGACAAATCTGAATGTTTTGTATAATATAAAGGATTGTTAGCAGCAGGCTCATCATTGCAATGGCTGCTCTCCCAAACCAGGAAAGCAGTACCAGTCCCAAGCCCTTGGGGTTTTATCAGAATTTTGATAAAAGAAAGCAGAAGTTACAGTTGTACAGTACTAATTGTGGTTGGATCTCTGAATATGTAATCACCACTTTTTTTTTTTTTAAAGTGAAAAGGGGACACAGGTTGTTGTACAGGTACAGGTAATCTGAACAAAGGCCTTATGACAGTTATGGTGAACCTTTTTAAGCCCGAGTGCCCAGAGACAAAACCAACTTATTTATTGCATTGTGCCAACACAAAATTAAACCTACCAGTGGCTCTGTACAGAGGATGGGACTGATCATCCTCCTGAATAAGCCTTAAAGGACCAAAAATTTAGGATTCTGCCAGATTCCCTCAGAATACAGGATTCAGGAATGTGTTGTGCTCAGAATGCAGGGTTTAGGAATGTATTGTGCTCAGAATACAGCGTTCAAGGAATGCGTTGTGCTCAGAATACAGGGTTCAGGAATGCGTTTTGATCAGAATGCAGGGAACAGGAATGCGTTTTGCTCAGAATTCAGGGAACAGGAATGCGTTTTGCTCAGAATGCAGGGAAAAGTAATGCACTTTGCTCAGAATGCAGGGAACAAGAATGTCTTGTGCAAAGAATACAGGGTTCGGGAATGTGTTTTGCTCAGAATGCACTATGCAACATACACTGACCTACCTGACACATACACTGACCTACTTAATAACATACTTCATGCACTACTCACCCCCCACAAATAACCCCCCCCCCCCCCCACACACACAGTGCAATGTAGATTGGAGAATCCATCCTCCTCCTTACCACTCCGTGTCCTCATCATCCATCACATCAGGGCTCTACTCGGCCACCAGGATGTCAGCTGGCATCCACTGCCTCTCCCATGGCCATGATCTATGAGCACCGCTCTTCCCCCTCCGCTGTTTCACAGGTCACAGTGCATTTGCTAGAGGGACGGGCTGTACCAAGGTAGTCCTGGGGCAGGGGGTGCTGGAATAGGGTGCCACAGAGAGAAATGCCTGAATGCCTCATTGGAGGTGTAGGGGTCCAGGGGAGGCAATAAGCTGCAGCACAGACCTTTTGGACAGTGGAGGAATAACTTTAGACCCCCCTAAATGTCGCACAAGTGACTGCCTGGCTGGGGGATTCCCTCCTTATCCTGGTGGCATGTTGCATGCCCACAGAGGGCGCAGCATACCAGCTGTGGCACGCCATCACTGCGTTATGAACTAAACCGTCTTTCTATGGAGCTGGTTCCCATATATGCAGTACAGCGGCAGTGCAAATTTTTTTGCAAATTTAAGAGGCCCGTTTGATTTCTAAGCTTTGCAGTGTGATGCAGATGCGAATTCCAGGCTCATTGCCTTCTACAGGAAAGTATCTAAATCGCACATCTTATCAGTTTTCCAATCAGAAAAAAAAAATGTGTGGGGGTCCTCCAATTCATACCAGGCCCTTTTCGGTTCTGGTATGGAATTTAAGGGGAACCGGAATGCCAAATTTTTTCTTTAATTGGCGTGGGGTTCCCCTTCGAATCCAAACCAGACCCATGGGTCTGCGGGCAGGAGCTTTATCAGTTTATCAGAGTCTGAAAGCCTTTATAAAAATAAAAAATAAAAAAACAAACAAAAGAAGTCCCCCCGATGTAGATCCGGTATCAATCATGATGGACGCTGCTGCCCCTGACCCTCCCTCTAAAAAAAACCCCAAAAATAAATAGCTCTGCACCTGTCAATGGCTCCCGCCACTTCCCCGTTCCACCATCTGACAGTTCTTAAATAGCTAAGGAGCGGGACCTACCAGCGAAGTGGCACAGCCCCTTTGCGAAATCGACCACTGCATGCTGGGTCGGTGACATCCCAGTGGTGCGAGGTCATCTGTTAAGGACATAGCAGATGGCTTCAAAGCCTGCTCCTTTGCATCTGAACCATATCTAAATTGCAGCTGAACCACTGAACAGCTGCTTTGGAAATTTGCAGTGAAAAGGGAGGGGAAATTCGCACAAGGCATGTGTGAACCTAGCCTAAATTATTAAATGAGAGGTTAAAGGTCTGAAAATGGTTAAGGCAGAGATCTTTCCTTTAATGATACTCAAAGCCAGAAGTTGGTCCAGACTGGTCTGGGGAAAAGAGAGAAGAGAGTATTTTCGAAGATAAAAGTTCCTCCACTCGCGCCAAGCAAGACGGAGTAGAGATGACTGATATAGCACTATAAGCAGCGCGGAATAAGCAAGATGTAATAGTAGTCCTCGAGACAGAAGGTCTGGATGATCTGGATAGGCCCATAGAATGCATGCCATAAGTATGATGGACTACCACTTACTCCTGTGCCAATTCATGCGATGAGGACCACTGGTATGCCCATCTTCTCGATCCTGTGAAGTAGGCAAAAGAGAATATGGAGGGATCAGGCTGCAATGATCCCACTGCATCACAAGAGTGTCCACTGTGAAGACCTGAGAGAACCTGGCAACCTGGACTTGGCAACAAACTTATCAAGTTTGTTGTTGAATCTGGATGCCAGTAGAACCATGTCTGATGTCCCCCAACTGTGGAAAAAAGCCTTGAAAAACTTCTGGACGAAAAGCTCATTCCCCAGATCCAGACACTGATGAAAATCCACATGCCAAATTTCAACGCCTGGGATGTGGACAGCAGGAAGTCATGGAATGTATTCTTTCCAAGAGACAATCAAGTCCAATTTGCTTAGAGCAGCATGACTTTTATTGTCTCCATGATGATCAATGTAGGCCACAGTTATTAGCAATTAATCTGGATTCTCATAGGTTTTCCTAGCAATTGAGTCTAGGAATGAAGGGACATTGAAATTGCCCTAATTTCCAGAATGTTGATGGAAAGGCAAGCTCCCACTGAAGACTAAGGCCCCTGCACCAAGAGAGCATCTAGGATTGTAACTCAACCCTATGGTTTGGCATTTATTGTAAGAACCTTCCCAGACTGTTGATTAAAAGGCTTCGCTAACTTCAGCACTGGTTTGGAAATCCACTGTTCTAGGGAGAGTCTGGCGTTGGTGAGACACATGGTATAATCCATGAACAAAGTCAGTTTGTCCCACTCTGCCAGGATGCTGAGTTGCAACTTTCTGAAGTAAAGCTGAGCAAACGGTACAGCACTGAATGAGGTAACCGTGAGACCTAAGACCTTTGTGCAACCACAAATCAAATTCAGGGCTTTCTCAGGGCCTGAAAGATGGCAGGAGAACAAAGAGAAATAAGTTGGTCCCGCGGCTGTAAGATCCTAGACGGGGTCCTAACATCAGGCCCAATTACTTTAATCTGTGCGATGGGGCCAATGATGACTTCCTCAAAGCGATGGTCAAACCAAATCTCTTCAGAATCTATACTGTCTTTTGGATATTGACTAACTGGAACAAGGAGGACTGTCAAGGAACCCTACAACTGGATTCCCTTAAACACAGAGCAGAGACAAAACCAGGGCAAGCACCAGTAGGCCACAGGAAGGCCAAAGGGAAAGATGATAAATTGATCATGTTGATTAAAATATAAATGTGGCTCTAACTCAAATCAAAATAAATAATTCAAATATAATCAAAATCCAAAACCTTAATTGTGCAAAAAATGTCTGATTTATCGCTGCTGAATGTTCTAAGTTTTAATTTAAGTTGCTGCTTTGAATACATTTTATTTTATGGGAATTACTGCACTATGGAGATCTCCTTTATCTTGTTAAGAGTCTTATATGGAGGAGAGTGGAGGAGATTAAGAAGGACGTATATTAACACAGCGGGCAAACACTGTTTATTTCATTCGTTACCATCCCCTTTACTTCTGCCTGGTTTCATGTTCTAAGGAGAAGAGTGGAGAGTGCCATCAAGGATTTCATTTACTAGAAGTGTCATTAGACCCATTGGGGGTCTTCATTTGAGGTGAGAGGCTAGGGCACACTTTTGGTGGATTGCAGATGGTGGAAGCAAGTGTGGCTACACATTAAGATTTGATACCTTTCCTGCACTTCTACATACCGGCATTTGTACGTATTTTAGAATTTGAGATTTGGAGTTACTATTTATTTTGCACCTGCACTTTTTTCACATTAAGAAAGTTTGACCTTTATTACCTATTGGACTACATTTATGGACTTAAATATTTATTAACTAAGATTTGAAGTTGATTGCACATGCATTTTTTTTTTTTTTTTTAACAATTAAGGTTTTGGATTTTGATCATATTTTAATTATTTTGCTTTGAGTTAGCACCACATTTATATTTTATAACTATTTCTTTGGGGACACACTTATTAAGATTGGCTGCCACTCTCTGGGTTTTGAGTTTCACCTGTGGTTAGCACATTAGTTATTTTATTGATGATGTTGATTGCCTACTGCAAAATGCAGATAGCATTGATGAGGCGGAAAAATGGACATGTGCAGGTAAGCATCCTGGATGTTAACTGAAGCTAGAAAATCACCTGAAAGGAAGAATTGCGTTGACAAACCTGGCAATTTCAATGTTATACTCTTCAACCTGTAGGAACAAGTGGAGAGTCTTCAGATACAGAATTGGCTGGACTTTGCTGGTTTTAGAGTCATAAGTTCATGTACAAGCTTTGAAAGCCTGTGGATAGAGGGGTAAAAGACCCCTTGAGACAACAGCAGAAAGCCATGACAGGGAAGGAAACAAGTTTGAAAGCATTAAGCCAGGAGGAGGCAAAGTCCGAAACTCCATTTTACAGCCCTTGGTAATGACTTTCTCGAACAAGGCATCTGAGATTTTCTGGGAAAAGAACTCAAACAGAAATCACCCTGCTTTGACAAGTGGGGAAGCCCCATCATCAACATTAATCTTGAGGGCCAGGCCTTGTTACATATAAACATGCCAAGGAATAAACGGAGTAGAAGGGTTATTGGTAAAGGTGTAACTTTTTTTTTTTTTTTTTAAATCAGGGGAGGAGACTTTTACCCCTTTTACCTACCCTGTGATCTCCCTAATGTTAAAGGAGTGGCATTTTATAGGGCAACTGCCTAATGCTTTTTTGCATGGTAGATCAGCTGACCAGCATTTAAGGCAGAGAATCCTGTGCATGGGGATATGGAGAAGATTTATCCTGTAGATTTATATAAAAAGGGAGGAGAAAGAGGGTTGGGACTTTGCGTGCGGCATCATACTGTGTACTATGTGCCTCCATCCCTGATTGGATTGAACATAGAGGGGGAGATGGGACTTTGTGTGAGGCAAGTGGCAACCAAATAGGGCAATAAACATACAGAGGGCTTAGCAAATTTTTTCTCTGTGCTTACAATCTACCATACCTTTGAAACTTTGCCTAGGGGGATACTCACAACCTCTGTAGCAGTAGAAAGGGAGGGGGAAACCTTAGTGGTAAGCACTTAGGGTGTATTAGCAAGATATTGTGATAATAGCTACTAGTAAGGACCCCTCAGCAGGAAGATAAACAGGAGGTGTCACTGGTACAAGGAGCAGAGACAAAGCAATCGTTCTGACTGAGCAAGAGTCATAGTGATCATTTTCAGATGTTCACTGGGCCCTATTGAGGGTTGCATGCAGGCACACCAGTGATTGAATTTGGCAACAAGATAACATTTACCTCCTTCTACCACAGTTCTCTGATCTGAATATTAGAAGGATTCCCATGCACCCTGGACTAACTGTTTAAAACGGATTTTGTCTGGTACTCAGCACAATCCAGTAGACAGGGTATGCAGAGGATTAGCCATTTCTGGGACAGGGATTTGGAACAGATCATTTAGAGAAAAAGTAAACCTCCATACAAGAAGGTAAGCTTCTCTCAGTAGATCATTCATGGACACTAGCAAAAAAAACAGACTAGCTTGGAGTAGGAGAGGTGACCCAGCAGCTTTTTTTTTTGCCAGTGTCCAATCACCTGAAGATAGCTGCGTATAACCCAATCATGATTAAAGAAGCCTGTGCCCTGTACTGTATGATTAGTAAAAGTATGGTTCACCTTTAAATTCAAGATTAATCACGGCACTAACATTAAAAAAGCAGCTGGCATAAATTGTATGGTAACAATAAAAAGCGTCAAGGCTGAATGTATGCAGCGCTAAAAACAAACTTATAAAGTATGAATTCATAGTGTTAAAACAGAGTCCTTGTTCAGGGAAACAGCTGGAACCACCCATGGTTTAGACCGAGACACAATAAGGTGAGCATGAAATTATCCTCCACCGAACATCAACACACCGGGCCTCTTACCAAAGAAAATGGACCACTGAGTTACAGGTGGTCAAACAAGCGCGATACATCCACAGCACCACAGAACCACTTTAATTGGATCATAGATAGCTGGATCTTGTAGTCTCACCAAATGGAATGTCAGAGGTACATGTATGAAATACAAAAAGGCAACTCCTCATGGTGTAGTATTTAAAACCAGCGGGAATTTATTTCATAAAAAACAGCCAGGGTACTCACATTTCGTTAGATAAAAGCAGGCATGTCAGAAGCTACAATCTGTCATGGATATCAATTGTTTACCACCACAAAGATGCTCACGGTCGGCACGTTACAGTGTTGTGACATCAGAGCTCCACCCTACACGGCATTTCGTCCAATAGGAACGTCGTCAGGGGTTTGATCAGAGCTTGTCATATCCTCTTTATATAGGAGAGAGGATGAGATAGAAATGCCCCTTTCCCTCTGCACTCCAAGCCTCTTTTTCATCCGCTGGCAGCGGAACGAAGTCATGACCGAATGTTTACACCACAGCTAAGACATACATGACTAGATACACCCACGACACCCATGTTTAGGGAGACCAGACAAGGAACATTATACAATATACCAATCTGGTTTCTGAGAGAGGGTTTTTAGGGACCTAGTTTTCAAAGATCTTGTTAAACTGACTGTAAAGAAAAGAGTATGGATGCAGTATTTAAAAGAGGTTTGGATTCCCTCAAAGGACTGACATTACCATTCGCCTGGCTGATAAGGGGGGCGGTATTGTCATTCTTGATAGTGCTGCGTATGTAGAGGAGATGAATAGAATTTTATCTGATAAGGACCCATATTTTCCTCTTGGAAGTAATCTGACTCAGAAATACAAAAAGGAACTTCAGTTGATAGTGGATGAGGGTTTTAATAAGGGAATTTTGAACAAAAAGGATACGTTTTATTTGATCCCATTTGCACCTCGCATTCCGGTGATCTACTATCTCCCAAAAGTTCATAAAAACCCTCTAACCCACCTGGCCGCCCTATAATTAGCGGAATTTATTTCATTACTTCTAGGATTGGGAATTACATAGATAATTTTCTGCAGCCTCATCTACAATACTACTTCCCATCACAAAGATAGCACACAGGTCATTAATATTTTGAGGCAAATTACTTGGAAAGAAAGGTATATTATAGCTACTGCTGACGTGGCCTTTTTACACACCATTATTTCCCATCGACAAGGTAGAGAGGCTGTGAAGTGCTTCTTGGAGAGAGATTCGGGCATCCAGAGGTTGCAACAATGGTTTCTTCTCCAGCTCCTTGAATTTGTTATGAGCCACAATTACTTTTGGTTCAATGGCTTTTAATATCTGCAAGGTCGGGAGTGGCGATGGGTGCCACGTTTGCGCCTAGTATGGCTAAACTTTTTATGGCAAAGTGGGAGGAGGATGTCTTCTATGGTCAATAGAGGACCGAGTTGGTCTTCTGGGGACGATACATTGATAACGTCGTCCTCCTATGGGAGGGAGATCGTTCCTCTTTGTACCATTTCATTAGTGAGCTTAACACCAACGATCGAGGCATTATTCTCCAACATGAGGCCAGCACTTCTGCTATACAATTTTTAGAACTGGAAATTAGCGTACAAAACGATAGGCTCATCACATCCAAATATTTTAAAGAAATGGATAGGAATGGCTACATAGGGACAGACAGACAGACAGAAATGTTATTACCCTGGCTGTTTTTTATGAAATAAATTCACCCTGGTTTTAAATACTACACCATGAGGAGTTCCCTTTTTGTATTTCATACATGTACCAATGAATTTCCATTTGGAGAGACAAGATCCAGCCATCTATGATCCAAATGAAGTGGTTCTGTGGCACTTCGGATATATCACGCTTGTTTGACCACCTGTAACTCAGTGGTCCATTTTCTTTGGTAAGAGGCATGGTGTGCTGATGTTCGGTGGAGGACAATTTCATTCTCACCTTATTTTGTCTCTGTCTATGCCGTGGGTGGTTCCAGCTGTTTCCCTGAACAAGGACTCAGTTTTAACACTATGGACTCATACTTTATAATTTTATGTTTTTAGAGCTGCACACATTCATCCTTTATGTTCTACCATTGTTGCCATCAAGAAGCCCAAGGCAATAATATTCACCCACCCCTGAAATGAACGAGTTAGTCAGTGCTGAGAAGGAAAAATGAAAAACAGTAAAAACAGTTTTTCCTAAAAGGTAAAAAAAAAAAAAAAGAAAGAAAAATGGCAAATGCTCCTGATACACAGAGATGGGTAACCTAAATGTCATCTAGTTAAAGTTTAGCTCTACTTTAATATTTTTTTTTTTTTTTAGGCGTCAATACTTTTTCATTGGTGTAATAAATATGATGAACCGATTGCTGCTCAGCATATGTATATAAACGTCCTGGGCGGCAAGTCACAGACATGTTCCTGGTACCTTTTTTTTTAAAGCTGGTGATTGGGATCTTGTAAAGGTGATCCTGTTGGCTTTACAGGTCACTTTTACAGCGCTGCAGAGCCTCCTCACTGCCATTCTTGGCCTCTACCATTTCACCAGGGAGCTCAGGACCGCATTAAGCATCATCGTGTTAGATACCCACAGAGAAGATGGAGAACCATACTTTTCCTTTTCTCCTCTGTGATTAATGAAGCCAGGAGCGACAAGGATATCACCACTTCCATTACAGCCAGGGAAGCAAACAGATCTCTTTTTTAAAAACTGGTCTAAACAACTGGGGAGACAGTAGGGGTCCAACAGACCCCTGATCTCTATAAAGAGTACCTATCCCTGCCCAAAGCTATTACAATGGGTGTGTACACCCCTTTTAATAGCAATAAAGTAAAAAAAAAAATTATATATAACAAAAAATAAAAGCACCCCTGTTCCAATGCAAATGTGCACATAGGTTCAGCATGCATATGTAAACAGTGATTGCATCACACATGTGAGGTATCCCTACAAACGTCAAAGTGAGAGATATATTTCTGGCACCATAGTTTACACTTAAAGCGACAGTAAACCCAGAATCAAAAATGTAGCTTATCAATCAGGAGTCACTACTCCATTGTGCCCCCGGCGGTGATGTCACAAGGGGCGGATCCTCCAAATGACCACCAGGTGGCCCCACCCCATGCCTATATAGGTAATGGCACACGGCGGACCCAGCATTACAGTGGGAGGGAGCATTGGGAGAACATCGGAGGAACAACAGAGGGAGAAGACAGCAGAGAGAGAGGATAACCGGCAGAGGGAGAAGACATCAGCGGAGAGAGGATAACCAACAGAGGGAGAAGACATCAGCGGAGAGAGGATAACCGGCAGAGGGAGAAGACATCGGAAGAACCCGAAGGATGAAGACATTGCCGGAGGGAAAATAAATCAGGAGAGACGTCGGAGCTGCTTTAATAAATTACTTTGCCAAAAACCTGTGTACAGTTTTTATTTTTGACACTTTGTTTTGGGTGAATGGGTATGGGTACAATGTACCCCAAACTCATGCACATAGGGTGGGAGCAGGGATCTGGGGGCCCCTTGGTAAAGAGGACTTCCAGATTCTGATAAGCCCCCCGCAGACCCCGACAACCACTGGCCAGGGTTGTTGGGAAGGGACCCATGTCCCCATCAACATGGGGGACAAGGTGCACCCACCCCCCCATGTTGAGGGCATATGGCATGGTATGGTCCAGAGTGGGGGGGGCGCTTGCTTGTCCCCCCTTTCCTGGCCTGCCAGGCTGCATGGTCAGAGAAGGGTCTGGTATGGATCTTGAGGGGACCCTATGCCAATTTTTTCTTGGCATGGGGGTTCCTCTTAAAATCCATACCAGACCGAAGGGTCTGATATGCTCTTGGGGTGGACCTCACACCAGTTTTATTTTTTCATTTTGGTGAGGGTTCCCCTTCAAGATCCTCAGCGCACAAGCTGCACCGCAAGTCAGATCTTCATGATCCGACTTGTGGTGCGACTGCTTTTTAAATCAATGGGCTCTCATAGGAAACTATTCATTTTGACACGTAAAAAAAAAGAAAAAAGAAAAAGCTTAACGAGGCTTAACGTGGCTGTATCTAGCGTTAAGCTGTGTTTAGCAGCTTTTACCAGCATCAGACGTTTTTACAGCTGTAATGATGGTCCACAGCCCACACTGGCCTTTTTTTTTTTTTTTTTTTTTTTTTTTTTTTACAGCTTGAAAATGCTTTTGCCACTTACAACTCCTAAAAGCCTGTGTATGCACGGAGTGCCCCCAATCTGGATGAAGGAGCACATATGGACAGCAGCACTGTCAATCTGGGGGAGGGGAGTGTTAGACATACTTGCAAATTTAAATACACAAATTAAAGCCAAACTCCAGCTAACACTTTATAAGCAGTTACAGCAACCGTTTTTCCATTTGGGATAAAGGTTTTACATAAATAAAAGTTGATCATTGTAAGCACCCCTGTCAGTGTTAAATGGTTTGTCTCATCACTGTAAACTGTTACATCTGCAAGAAAACTTAAAAAAAAAAAAAAAAAAAAAACGGACTTATTGGTTGTATCACCAGATGAAGAAAGAAGGAAACGAATGCAGCCATCACATCTAAGATTTGTTAGACTAAAATATATAATAAGTTTGCTATTTTTTTTTTGCTTTTGGGTTTAATACCACTTTAGTTCTAAATTGATAACCTATAAAGGCATTTAAAGCAATGCCCAAGGACAAATTTAGGTACCATAGTTTGTTTCACAGGTGTGCACAATTTTAAATGTTGACATATTTTCTATCTATTTATTCAACACAACATATTTTACCAAAAATTGGGTATTATATTGTGTTTTTGTGCACAAAATTCACTTAAGTGTATTTTTTCCTTTGATAAACTCTTATTCTCCAGGTTGATTAACACAAGGTGTAGCACTATTTGTCCTCCAGTGTAAAATATGCTTATATGTTTTCAAATAGGAATACATCAGTATAGCAGCTCACAAGATTCACATTATCAGTTTTATTCTCCAGCGCTTTTGCTTTCAGAAAATATATAATATTTGAGAGTTCTAATTAATTTTCTAGTTAAAAAAATGCTGATTTTAACATGAATGTGAAAAATGGCAAAACTGCCCCAGTACGCACTGAAACTACTGCATGCAACACTACAAATTGTATTTAGTCAAAAATGAAAGCCTTGTGAAGCATGCTATTAAGCAGACATATTCGACTTATAATTGATTAGATATAGTTTTACATTTAAAAATGTGCAATAAATCTGACTACAATATTACACTATAGATCTCACATATTGTACTGTAATGCTACAGTTAGGAAATAGGTGGTATGTTTAAAGCATTGTTAACATATCTTTGTTTTGTCGTGTTTATCCCTAGACATACAAAAATTGTGATTAACTTAACCACTTTCAGACCGGACCATTTTGCTGGTAAATGACCAGAGGTCTTTTTACACTTTGGCACTGCGCTGCTTTAACTGGTAATTGCGCGGTCATGCAATGTTGTACCCAAACAAAATTTGCGTCCTTTTCTTCCCACAAATAGAGCTTTCTTTTGATGGTATTTGATTGCCTCTGCGATTTTTATTTTTTGCGATATAAACGTAAAAAGACCGCAAATTTTGAAAAAAAATGATATTTTCTACTTTTTGTTATTAGAAAAATCCAATAAACTCAATTTTAGTCATACATTTAGGCCAAAATGTATTCAGCCACATGTCTTTGGTAAAAAAAAAGTCAATAATTGTATATTTATTGGTTTGCGCAAAAGTTGTCACATCTACAAACTAAGGTACGTTTTCTGGAATTTACGCAGCTTTTAGTTTACGACTGCCTATCTCATTTCTTGAGGTGCTAAAATGACAGGGCAGTACAAAACCCCCCCAAATGACCCCATTTTGGAAAGTAGACCCCCTAAGGAAATTGATAAGAGGCATGTTGAGCCCATTGAATATTTTATTTTTTTGCCTCAAGCGATTGAATAATGACAAAAAAAAAATTTTTTTTTTTTTTTTACACAAAGTTGTCACTAAATGATATATTGCTCACACATGCTATGGGCGTATGTGAAATGACACCCCAAAATAAATTCTGCTGCTTCTCCTGAGTACGGGGATACCACATATGTGGGACTTTTTGGGAGCCTAGCCGCGTACAGGGCCCCGAAAACCAAGCACCGCCTTCAGGCTTTCTAAGGGCGTAAATTTTTGATTTCACGCCTCACTACCTATTACAGTTTTGAAGGCCATAAAATGCCAAGATGGCACAAAACCCCCACAAATGACCCCATTTTAGAAAGTAGACACCCCAAGCTATTTGCTGAGAGGCATGTTGAGTCCATGGAATATTTTATATTTTGCCACAAGTTGCGGGAAAATTACAAACTTTTTTTTTTTTTTTTTTTTTTTCACAAAGTTGTCACTAAATGATATATTGCTCATGCATGCCATGGGCATATGTGAAATGACACCCCAAAATAAATTCTGCTGCTTCTCCTGAGTACGGGGATACCACATATGTGGGACTTTTTGGGAGCCTAGCCGCGTACGGGGCCCCGAAAACCAAGCACCGCCTTCAGGCTTTCTAAGGGCGTAATTTTTTGAGTTCACTTCTCACTACCTATTACAGTTTTGAAGGCCATAAAATGCCAAGATGGCACAAAACCCCCACAAATGACCCCATTTTAGAAAGTAGACACCCCAAGCTATTTGCTGAGAGGCATGTTGAGTCCATGGAATATTTTATATTTTGCCACAAGTTGCGGGAAAATTACAAACTTTTTTTTTTTTTCACAAAGTTGTCACTAAATGATATATTGCTCACGCATGCCATGGGCATATGTGAAATGACACCCCAAAATAAATTCTGCTGCTTCTCCTGAGTACGGGGATACCACATATGTGGGACTTTTTGGGAGCCTAGCCGCGTACGGGGCCCCAAAAACCAAGCACCGCCTTCAGGCTTTCTAAGGGCGTTACAGTTTTGAAGGCCATAAAATGCCAAGATGGCACAAACCCCCCCCCCCCCCAAATGACCCCATTTTAGAAAGTAGACACCCCTAAATTTAGGGGTACACTAGTGAGACTAGGTAATAAATGGCGGGTGCCCTGAAACTATAAAAAAATAACTAACCAACCAGCGTCACCTGTAACAGTTATATGGTGATCACTGGTGAAAGGGTTAACTAGGGGGCAATCAGGGGGCTTTATGCGGTAGTATATGGGGGTCCCTGGCGCTATAAAAAGCTGCGGCGAACCTAAATACCTACCTGCCTAACTAGCGTCACCTGTGACACTAATACAGCGATCAGAAAAACGATCGCTTATTAGGCTGGGTTCACACTGGAGCGATGCGGGAACGCCACGAATGCGCGGCGGGTTCCCGCATCGCATGCCTCCCGGCGGCAGTTCACACTGCCCTATGCGAACTGCTGGGAGTGTCAGTGAAATGTTAATGACACCCCCAGATCAGTTCGCATATCGCAGTGCGATCTGCAAACTTGGATCGCATGGTGTGAACACCCATGCGATCCGATTCTGCTGCGGACCAAAAAAAGGGTCCCGTGCGAGTTTGCGGCGGGTGCGGCGGGTGCGACACGAATTCAGCCATACTATCTGTATAGCTGAACTCGAATCGCACAGAGATCGGATGTGATTTGCACTGCAGTGCGGTGCGAATCACATCCGTTCTCATAAACCGCTGCAATGTGAACCCAGCCTTAGTGACACTGGCGACGGGGGGTGATCACGGGGTTAAACCTTTATTGGGGGGGTTAGGGGGGTACCTTAGAACTAAAGGGGGCTAACCCTAACTGCCCTAACAGTTATTAGTCACAAATGACACCTGCCGGGTGATCAGGGGGTTAAACCTTTATTAGGTAATAAATGGCGGGTGCCCTGAAACTATAAAAAAATAACTAACCAACCAGCGTCACCTGTAACAGTTATATGGTGATCACTGGTGAAAGGGTTAACTAGGGGGCAATCAGGGGGCTTTATGCGGTAGTATATGGGGGTCCCTAGCGCTATAAAAAGCTGCGGCGAACCTAAATACCTACCTGCCTAACTAGCGTCACCTGTGACACTAATACGGCGATCAGAAAAATGATCGCTTATTAGGCTGGGTTCACACTGGAGCGATGCGGAAACGCCGCGAATCCGCGGCGGGTTCCCGCATCGCATGCCTCCCGGCGGCAGTTCACACTGCCCTATGCGAACTGCTGGGAGTGTCAGTGAAATGTTACTGACACCCCCAGATCAGTTCGCATATCGCAGTGCGATCTGCAAACTCGGATCGCATGGTGTGAACACCCATGCGATCCGATTCTGCTGCGGGCCAAAAAAAGGGTCCCGTGCGAATTTGCGGCGGGTGCGGCGGGTGTGGCGGGTGCGGCGGGTGCGGCGAATGGCTGAACTCGAATCGCACAGAGATCGGATGTGATTTGCACTGCAGTGCGGTGCGAATCACATTCGTTCTCATAAACCGCTGCAATGTGAACCCAGCCTTAGTGACACTGGCGACGGGGGGTGATCACGGGGTTAAACCTTTATTGGGGGGGTTAGGGGGGTACATTAGAACTAAAGGGGGCTAACCCTAACTGCCCTAACAGTTATTACAGTCACAAATGACACCAATGCAAAAAAAAAAAAAAAAAATGACATTGGTGTCACTGTGACTGGGGGGCAGGGGTAATTGGGGGGGTGATCGGGGGGTAAAGGGGGGGTGTGAGTGTGCCTGGCATGTTCTACTGTGTGTGGGATGTGTTGGTGCAACTCACTGATCCGCTCTCCTCCGTGTCGGAACGAAAAATACCGACACGGAGGAGAGAATACATCACTTCCTCTCCTGTGTTTACATTACAGGAGAGGAAGTGATGTCACCGGGGATTTCCATTCGTCGGGAGCGATCGCGAGGGGGTGGCCATGAATGGATGGCCGTCCCCTCGTCCGGGATCGCTCCCGAACGAAAACCGACCGCCGCAGGCACCGGGCGGGGGCCCGATCGGGCCCCCGACCCGCGGGAGGCAAAGGACGTACATGTATGTGCTTATGCCTGCCCGTGCCATTCTGCCGACGTACATCGGCGTGCGGCGGTCGGCAAGTGGTTAAGAAAAAAAAATACAATCATCAATGGTGCTGTTAGCCACACAGCAAGTGGGTTTTTGCAGTTTTCCCCGTAACCTTATAAAAACAGATGTGCTGTACAAAGTCAAAGCTACATAAATGACATCAAATAATACTAAAAAATAATTAAAGAAATATGAGTTCACTCTCATTGTAACCGATTCAAATCAATAACACTTCCAACAATTTTAACAGAGAGCTAAACAAGCTCATAGCTATAATTTTATCTGCAATGTACATAACAACCAAAGGTTCATTCAGACCAAGTATTGGTATAATGTTACATAGTTTGCCTACAAAACAACCAAATCTATTGTACATCTATTTGTACAAGTCAGGCAACTGACTGCCAGTAAAAGTAAGACTTTTTTTAATTCTTTATTTCTGTTTTCACCAGTGTGTTTTGCAGATCAGGAAAGTAAATATAGAGGGTAGCATGTACAAAAAATAACCAACAGCTTTCCAAATCAGCCCATCAAGCCTGGAAACGAGCCAGTCTGGCAACCTCAGAACTAAGTGTGATTAAACACAGTATAACATTTTTCAAGACTACTGTTTACAACAAATGGGAAAATATTTGGGTTTCTAGTGCGAGGGTTACTAGGTTACAGACCTCCTTCTCCCAACTGGAAAAGTGCACTGAGAAAAACAATGTTGCCGCTTGGCTCTAGGGGACCATGAGGAGGTTTTCAACAATTCCTTAGGGAACCCTTCAGTCTAGTGCTCACTGCTTAACAGAATTGAACGCTTCCTAAGGAGGTACTGAGCAGTGTGGTACTACATGTAACTATTTTTTCCTAACGTCTTACACTTTTTGAAATGTCTCTACTACATTAGAAAAAAATGGTCATACACAGGACCTCCTATGCTATTTTCTATAGACTGCCAATAAGAACTGTGCACATTTATTAAGACAACAAAAAATATATATTTTGACTATGCAAACAATAAAAGGCAGCATTAATGGGGTTAACAAAAGGTGCAAGAAATATGTATAATTATCAGGCACGAAATCTACTCAACATTACACAATATTCACAATAAATAATTCACCAGATTTGATTGGTAAATCCATTAAACAAACATGTAGCAATAATTATTAAATCCCAGTCTCCTCTAAATGTTCCTTACAGCCTTAAAATCCTTTATGAACATAAAGCAGAACTTCACTTTGTCAATCAACATTGACTATTTTTAATCCTTATGTTGGTGGCATTGGTAAAAATATATAATATATATATATATATATATATATATATATATATATATTTTGTTATACTTACCTGTAAAATCTTTTTCTTTGAGTACATCATGGGACAGAGTTAGGCTAATATTCATTACCTACTGGGTTATAAGCCATCTCTAGGTGAAAGGACACTGGTAGACAAAGTCTTAGACAGGAAGTGATCCCCTATATAACCCCTCCCATACAGGAATACACTGAATTCTCAAAAAGAGGGGAGGATCCTGTGTCCTTTGATGTACTCAAAGAAAAGTATTTTCCAAAAAATCCTATTTTCTTTATCATACATCATGGGACACA
Organism: Lithobates pipiens; assembly: GCF_037356315.1. Classification (NCBI taxonomy): domain Eukaryota; kingdom Metazoa; phylum Chordata; class Amphibia; order Anura; family Ranidae; genus Lithobates; species Lithobates pipiens. The sequence goes on along the minus strand of NW_027507903.1, from coordinate 201,483,684 downwards.
GTGTTAGGCTAATATTCGTTACCCACTGGGGTTTCCCAGAGCAATAGCCTTGAGGGGAAGGAGACACCCTGCCAAACAATAGCCACCAGACCTTATACGTCAGCCCGCAGTTCACTGCGGCCAAAAGCCGAATCTTCAGCAGCTTGAACATCGTTGTGATGACATTTTGTGAATGTATGCACTGAAGACCAGGTAGCAGTCTTACAAATCTGAGCCACAGATACCTGATGCTGAAAAAGCCCTGGAGGTTCCTACATCCTTGGTAGAATGAGCTCTCACCCTAAAGGGAGGAGCCTTATGTTTCAGACCATAGGCCTGAATGACTGATGGACAATTGGCAATGGAAGCTGCCTGCCCCTTCTTAAGTCCTTCTGGTAAAACAAAAAAGGAGTCTGATCCTCGGACCTCTGCAGATCTAGACAAATAAACTCTGATGACATCAAAGGAATGCAGTTGTTTCTCTTCCGCCGAAAGAGGCTGAGAGAAAAAAGGCGGCAAAACAATGTCCTGATTTAAATGAAAGTCCGACAGAACTTTAGGCAAGAAGGATGGAATAGGACGCAACACCACCTTGTCGTGGTGAAGAATTAGGTATGGTTCCCTATATGAAAGTTCCACCAATTCCGGCAGCCATCTAGTGGAGATGGCCATCAGGAAGGCTAGCATGCATGACAGCAAGGCTAATGGAATTTCCTTGATAGGCTCAAATGGTTGTTTCTGTAACACAGACAGCACCAAATTTAAGTCCCAAGGACACATCTAATGGGAAGAAGCCAACGGGCTGCCCCCTGCATAAAGGTTTGGACCAACAAATGGGAGGCTAAAAGCCTTTGGAAGAATACTGACAGTGTTGAAACCTAATCTCTGATTGTAATTTCCACAGCCGCTTGTAGAAAAGAGTGGATTCTTCCAATCATGTGATTCTGAGGATGCAATTTTCTGGCTTCACACCAAGCAATAGAAGTCTTTCAGACCTTATGATAGATCTTCCTAGTGCCTGCTTCCCTAACTTTCACTAGGGTAGACACCACTGGTCCCGAAATGCCAAGATCATTCAGCACCATGGCTTCAATAGCCATGCTGTCAAATTTAGAGACTGTAAATTGGGGTGAAATATAGGACCCTGAGACAGTAGATCGGGGTGGCATGGAAGCATCCATGGCCCATCTATTGCCAATTTCACAATCTCCAGAAACCAGGGTCTTCTGGGCCTGGCTGGTGCCACCAGAATGACTGGAACCCCTCTGTTCGAATCCTGCACAACAAATGTGTAAGGAGAGGGATCGGGGGAAAGCGTAAACCAGGGAGTACTGACTCCATGGAACTACCAGAGCATCTGCTCCAACTGCCAGGGGATCCCTTGTTTGGGACACAAACTGATGTAGCTTGTTTTGAACCTGATGCCAATAGAGCAACATCTGGCCATCCCCAATGCTGACAAATTTCCTTGGAACACCCTTGGGTGTAGGGACCATGCCCCCGAGCAGATCTGCTGGTGGCTGACAGCTCTTCAGACTAGGAGCTGGTCTCAAGGCTGACTTTTCGGTATTTATGACCCAGCCCAAACTTTCCAAATACCACACTGTGCAGGCTATGCTCTGTTCTAGAGCCTGTAGTGAGTGATCTCTGAGCAGGAGGTCGTCCAGGTACCCGAGCACCAAGATCCCCTGGGCCCTTAAAAGACCCAATACTGGTGCTAGGACCTTTGTGAACACTGGGGGGGGGGGGGGGTGCGGTAGCAAGCCCGAAGAGCAGAGCCACAAACTGAAAATGATTTTCCTCTACTGCAAAATTGCAGGAACCTCTGGTGAGGTTGAAAAGATAGGTACGTGTAAATTTGCATCCTTGATATTGATGGAGGCTAGAAAGTCTCCCATCTGGAGTGAGGCTACTACTGAGCGGACAGACGCCATCCGAAAGGACAGGATTAATATATTTGGTCCAAAGTGGGCCTTGTATCCCAGTTTGGTTTTTGGAAGCTTCTGAGGGAACGTTGGATCTTAGAAACCTCTGAGGGGGAACCCCCTGTAACTCCAGCTTGTAACCACAGGATACTGTTGAGGTGACCCACTTGTCCTGAACCACTGTACTCCAAATGTCTGCAAAGTGCAGCAGCCTTCCCCCCACCCAATAGACGGGGGCGTCCCCTCAAAATGAGGGCTTGGTGCTGGGTTTAGAAAAGTTTTGGAAAAAAAAAAAGTTTTGGACCCAGGGTTTCTTCTGGCCCTGTGGCTTGTCCCTGGCTCTAGCGCCCTGTTGGCAGAGGAACCTGAGGAAGTGCTCCCTGCTCTTTTTGATATACTTGTCAAAATCAACACCAAACGTTTAGGGGAAACCTACCAATAACTCCTTACAAGGAAGCTCGGCTGACCAGTTCTAAAGCCACAAAAGTCTGTGCATGTGTACAGACAGGAGAGCCAAATGAGAAACCTGCTGTATTGAATCCTTTAATGCATCAACAGCAAAACACAGCGTTCAAAGTATATCTGCTCTGATTTCAGTAGGATCATCCTCTTGGTTAGGCCTGTCAGGCCATCTGACCTGATCCTTAAAGGACTGGCAGACTCCAATTGCTGCCACAGCTGGCTGAATAGCTGAACTGGCCAAAAAAAGGAAGCCTTTAATAATGACTCCAGTTTCTGGTCAGGGTCCTTCAAGCCCTGTGCGTTATCCACCGGACAAGCTAAGTTCTTGTTTAAGGAAGAGACTGCTGCATCTACGGCTTGCATGCTTCATCTCTTAACGAACCTCACCACCATGGAATATAAAAGGGAAAACCTCTTTGGAGGAATGAAAATCCTGTTAGGATGTTCCCAATCAGCATACACAGCCTGTTCCAACAGTGGGTGCAAGAGGAAAGCCTGCGTGACCTGAGGAGGCCTCAGGGACACCAAAGAGGACCAAGGGGCTCAGGAACCTCTGCAGGAGGCAAATTAAAGGCAGAATGAACCATCTCGGTAAGAATCTGGATCAAAAGCCTCTGAAACTGAGAGGCAGATACCAACTGGACATCTTCTGGCCCAGATTGCATAGAAGACTCATCTGCCAGGCCCTCAACCGAATCCTTGGCATTTAGCTCTTCCCCATCCTCAACCTATTCCTGCTCCAAATTAGGAGGCTCAGGGGAGGGGGATCTGTCATGCTTCTTGCCACCCTGCAGGATGGAGGCAATCATGCCAGCAATCCTGTGCTCTAACCCAGCTAGGGCTGAGGACAGTTCATACTTGGTGATAAAGGGTGAATCAGCAGTGCTGACTGTAGGTACAATACCAGGTAGGTGCAGTGGCTCATGGAAGTGGCATGGAAGCCTCGGGTCTCTCAGGGGATAGAACACTAGGAATATGACTAGGCTCCTCAGGAGCTATTGACGACATAGGTGTGCCTTTCCCTGTAGTGTTAACCTTGCTTCTCTTTTTTGAAGACATTGCAAGCCACAAAAGGATTACCTGGGCTTAGTATTACAGTGTATACATACTCCAAAAGAGAGACCCCTTAATATGGATCACCAAGCCCCATATGCAACAATCCTAAGCACCTTAGCCTGGCAAGCAACACCTGGTGACTCATGTGACCTGCGTAAGGAGAAATGAACCGCTGAAAATGTCTGGTTCAGAGCATGCTCTGTGTCCCACAGCGGCCCTCTGGAAGCAGTGCATGCTTGGCATACCGAGCTTAAATAAGCTGGCTGTGTGCCGGGACATTCCTGAGCATGCGCATGCATATGCACGGCCCCAGCAAACGTGTACAGCTGTATTCGCCCATGACGCAAATCTGCAGGCAAAGCTGCATGCACCATGGCCTCCAAACAACCGCGATCTCCTGAGCACCTTGGCGAACACATGTGTGCCATGTCGAACCAAGATGTGCAATGGCGCTCCCTTGTGCAATGGCGCTCCCTTGTGCGCAGACCATCCATTAAGGAAAAAATAGCCAGACAAGAAAAAAAAAAAAAAGGTAATCTTTGCAAACACCCACAGCTAGCCCAAAACTCCCCCCTGAGGTCACCACACACAGGTATCCAGCCTCTAGCTAGCTTGGCTGATTGTTACAATCACTGGGGTACCCCACACACAGGGCAGCCTTAGAAACGAAAAGGCCCAATCTTCACCAATCACGGCGGGTTCCTGTCACTTGAGGACCTTCAAGGACTGGGTGCCCTTTTCATGTTTTAAAGTCCGCTCCCCTGCATCTGTACAGCACCCTGCAGACATGCCTTAGCTCTCTGATGTCCAGGATTTCACTACGCAGGGTCCAGCACCTGGAGGTTGCATTACAGGCAAAACCTCGCAGGATCCTTGCATCTTCTTTGTGAGGCTCGGGTACCATTAATCTAAGCATTAGGCCTGTGTCAAATGGATCAAATCGGTCAAACCCTTGATTCATTTAAGAACCCGTTTGTGGCACTAAAGACCTGGAGCTCAGAGAGCTAAACAAACGTGCCCATCCACCTTGCAGACAATGGTAAAAAAAAAGTAGAAAGGGTTAAAACCGCATTGTGCGTCAACAAGAAATCAGAAAAGCTGCAGCTTAATATGAGATACACAACTGGTTAAATAAATGAGAGAAGCCATGCTAAAATAATCCCAATTGAAATCAGTGGGCTAAATCCTTATGATAATGACACCATAGTGATCCACTCCAAGAAGTGCACCGCCACCATAAGAAAAACTTGCTTAACAGATTGCAAGCAAAACCAGGCATGTGGCTATAGCCCAGCCAAGGCCTTTACTTGCACAGAAGATCTTAGGAATAAGTAACACTGGGTAGATGGATGCAATGATTTCTCACACACCAGCACCACTGTAAAGTCTGTGATCATCTCGTTCAGCAAAGGACCCAAACAGAGAGACTAACCATAGCATAATATTGTCTAACTTTTTAATTGTAGAAAAATAAGTATTACACTTACATTGGTAGGTTTAAAATCCGTGTATAAAAACAGAGCCGGACGGTTCACAACAAACACCCGTCCTCCTAGTAAGATAGCATGGTGACATCAACACGTACCCTCCTCCAGACGTGTTTCGGTATACGCGATGTGCTGAATGGGGAACGGGCAGCGGATTGACTCACCACCTTATAAACAGAGCCACACCTCCATCTGAGTCTCGGGGCGGTACCAAAAACGCCATATTAGATATGGGCAACCCTCCCTACCAGATTGCACCTGGGATGCCAGTTCCTATTTTATGAATATAAACAAGTAAATCTATATATAAAAAAAGAATTATAATTAAATTAAAAGCAATGGTGACATCTATCCACCAAAAACTTCACCTATGGGTCAAAGTGTCAAAAAAACCTGATAAAAACTTCATCTTGTTAACCCATTTACGGAATTGAACAAGTGTGTTTAACAGATAAATAAACCTTCATAATAATTAAAGGGGACTGTGATTCCGCACATAGATCAACAGATCTGTGAATTATTTACTTTGTGTACCCTAAAGCTTCAACTAAGTGATATATTACTATTTTTTATTGGATAAGCGATAATAATTCTAAACCAACTCTACATATACCAAGTGAAAATTAAATAACCCACCCCATAACCAAAAACTGTTGATAAAGGACTATATTCTGAATAATACTAACTGAATAACTAATATTAAAACCAGTAACCCTCATGACTAATAATCAATAATTTTTTTTGATATAAGTAATATACCAAAAATAATTAATACATTATAAATCATAAAATAAATTAACCGCTTCAGCCCCGGAGGATTTGACTGCTCAATGACCAGGCTATTTTTTCGATTCAGCACGGTGTCACTTTAACTGATAATTGCATAGTCGTGCAACGCTATACCCAAACAAAATTACGTCCTTTTTTCCCCACAAAAATAGCTTTTTTGTCGTTTTCTTGGTATTTGATCGCTTCTATGGTTTTTATTTTTAGCGCTATAAACAAAAGAAGGCCGACAAATTTTCAAAAAAAAGCACAATATCTTAGTTTTTGCTATAATAAATATCCCATCAAAAACACGTTTTCCTCAGTTTAAGCAGATATGTATTCTTTTAGATATTTTTGGTAAAAAAAAATAAAAAAATGCAATAAGTGTATATTGATTGGTATGTGCAAAAGTTATAGCGTTTACAAAATAGGGGACAGATTTATGGCATTATTATAATTTTTTTTTTTTTTTTTACTAGTAATGGCATCAATCTGCGCTTTTTAACAGGACTGTGACATTATGGCAGACACATTGGACACTTTTGAAACAGTTCAGTGATCAGTGCTATAAAAATGCTCTGATTACTGCATACATGTCAGTGGTAGAGAAGGGGTTAACACTAGGGGGGGGGGGTCAAGGGTTTAACTGTGTTCCCTATGTTTGTTTCCAACTGTGGGGGATGGGACTGTCTAGGAGGAGAGAGATCGGTGTTCATACATAGTAAGAACACACAATCTGTCTCCTCTCCCCTGAAAGAACCCAGATCAGTGTGTGTGTTTACACACACGGATCCCGGTTCTCGCTCTGTCAGCACTCGCATCAGGGGTTGGGCACACGTCGTGGGTGCGTGGCGTAAGGCAACATAGTTTTGCCCAGCCATGCCATTCTGCCGAAGTAAAACTGCAGTGGCTGGTCGGCAAGTGGTTAATAAGAAATATATAATAAAAAATAATACATACAAATATATGTATATAACTTAAAAATTAATTCTGCTAATTTGACCCACAGATGTGACTAAGATCAAGCTCACACTAGTGTCCATTAAGAATCATCTATAAAAGCATTTACATCAATGTCTATGTTCAACTTGTAAGGGGCATAGGTCTTAAGCTTAGGGATCCAAGACATTTCCCTCACTAGTGAGCTTCCCCTCCAGTTGGGACTGAATTGATCTATACCCAAAAAGAGGGTGTTGGAATGATCTTTATTATGTATAAGCAGATAATGCTTAGACACCATGGTTCCTAAATACAGTTTTAATATTGGTGATGTGTTGAGACGAACCTGTAGGGGGCGTTTGGTCCTCCCTATATATTGAAAACCACATGGGCACTGAAATAAGTAGACCACCCCCACTGTTGAACAGGTAATAAATGGTTTGATCGCATACTGCATCTGAGTACTGGTGGAAACAAAACTAGTAGTTCTTCTATGAGCACAACGGCTCAGCGAACACCTCTTACATTGGTAAAAAACAGTTAGTTGATTAAAAACAAAAATTCTATTAGTGATGGGTCAAAGATATTTGGGGCCACGCTATTTCTAAATGAGAAAGCCCCTTTAAACACCACCTGTGGTTTATCAGGTAACACGGTCTTCAGTACTCTATCATTGTTCACAATATGCCAGTGCCTAGAAAATATTTGCTTAATACTCCTATGTTGCAAAGAATAGGTGGTCATAAAAGGAACCCATTTACACAAGGTAGCCTATCTAAGAGCAAATCTTCCCGATTCATAACTTTCACAGACTCCCAGAACAGTTTGTTTAATCAACAGTTTTTTTTTACCAATGTAAGAGGTGTATGGTGTGTTCTCTGAGCAGTTGTGCTCATAGAAGAACTACTAGTTTTGTTTCCACCAGTACTAAGATGCAATCAAACCATTTATCTATTCAACAGTGGGGGTGGTCTACTTATTGCAGCGCACATGTGGTTTTCAATATATAAAGAGGACCAAACACCCCTTACTGGTTTTTCTTAATGAACAAATCACCAACATTAAAACTGGATTTAGGAACCAGTCGTTGTCTAAGCATTATCTGCTTGTACATAATAAAACTTCTTCCAACACCCTCTTTTTGAGCATAGATCAATTCAGTCCCAACTGGAGGGGAAGCGCACTAGTGAAGGAAATATCCTGGATCCATAAGCTTAAGACCTATGCCCCTTAGGGGTTGAACATAGATGTTGATGTAAATGCTTTTATGGATAATTCTTAATGGACACTAGTGTAAATTGATCTGAGTCACGTGTGTGGGTCTAATTATAAGAATTTATTTTTAAGTTAAATACATATTTTTATATTTTATGTATTTTTTATTTCTTTTTGATTATTCATTTATTTTTTTCTTATTTATAATATATTAATTTCGCTATATTACTTATAAAAAAAATTTGATTATTATTAGTCATGAGGGTTCCTTGTTTTAGTATTAATTATTCAATTAGTAGTATTCAGAATATAGTCATTTATAAACAGTTTTAGGTTATGGGGTGGGTTATTTAATTTACACTAGCTGTATGTAGAGTTGGTTTAGAATTATCAATTATTCAATAAAAATGGGTAATATATAAATATATAAAGGGGAGCTTTAGGGTACACAAAGTAAATAATTCATAGATCTGTTGATCTATGTGGGGAATCACAGTCCCCTTTAATTCTTATGAAGGTTTATTTATCTGTTAAACTCACTTGTTCAATTCCATGAATGGGTTAACAAGATAAGGTTTTTTTTTTGACACTTTGATTCACAGGTGAAGTTTTTGGTGGACAGATGTCACCATTGCTTTTAATTTAAATATTTTTTTTTTATAGATTTAGTTGTTTATATTCATAAAATACCTCCTGGGAGGCCTGTTCCTATTTGGTAGGGAAGGGTTTCCCATATTTAATATGGCATTCTTTGGTCCCGCAGCCGAGACTCAGAATGAGACGCGACTCTGTTTATAAGGTGGTGAGTCAATACACTGCCCATTCCCCATTGACCACGTCATGTATGACAAAATGCGTCTGGAGGAGGGTACGTGTTGACATCAGCACGCTCTCTTAGAGGAGGATGGGTGTTTGTTTTGCGTGCCAACTGGCTCTGTTTTTATACGCAAATTTTATACCTACCAATGTAAGTGTACTACTTTTTCTACAATTAAAATGTTAGACAATATTATGCTATGGTTAGTCTCTCTTTTTGGGTCCTTTGCTGAACGAGATGATCACAGACTTTACACAGTGGTGCCGGTGTGAAATCATTGCAGCCATCTATCCAGTGTTACTTATTCCTAAGATCATATATGCAAGTAAAGGCCTTGGCTGGGCTATAGCCACATGCCTGGTTTTACTTGGCATCTGGGTAAGGAAGTTTTTCTTATGGTAGCGGTGCACTTCTTGGAGTGGATCACTGTGGTGTCATAAGGATTTATCCCACCAATTTCAACATATCATGTTATTCAATCAATTATCCTGATTGATTAATTGGGAATATTTTAGTGCGGCTTCTCTCTCTTTTTTTTTTAAACTGAAGTGCTTCCTGTATAGGAGATCACTTCCTGTCTAAGACTTTGTCTACCAGTGTCCATTCACTTAGAGATGGCATATAACCCAGTAGGTAATGAATATTAGCCTAACTCCGTGTCCCCTGAGGTATGATAAATACAGTATATATTTACTTTTTTTTGTTTTTTTAGATTTCTTCAGTGAGCAATTTTCTTTTATTACATCTGGAAGTGTGGGGGGGCATTTTCCCAGCTAAGCACACCCAGAACGTAAATGCTACATGAATTATCTGCCCTTAGTAGCCGCAGCCAGAAATGTTAGGGTAGTGTTATTCAAAGTGATTTCTCTACAAAATAAAGCATATATATATATTATATATATATATATATATATATATATATACATACACACACACAGGTACGGATGGGGGCGTTTGCTTTGATTATTAAAAATGAATTATAGTTTTTGGTTTGTTGTGCTTAGATACAGTTTAGTTCCACTTTAATGTGAGTCTACCAGCAGTGCCCTATTTTTTGTAGGCCCACATATGCCAAACTATACTCTATTTAAAATGATGGCACCAAGCAGAAGTTATTTTGTATATTTTCTTTCATTGCCAATCAGTCTATATTTATCATATGTTTGGATGACTGCTGCTTCCTAAATCTAAAACACACGCTGATAAAACATGGAGAGTTCTGCTGAAGAGAATGCGATTTATTAATTCATATCAGCATGCTATTATGACCACATATGATTGCATGAAATCACAAACTGTATGATTAAAAACCAAGTCAACAGGGCTTATTTAATTGAGTTAATAAACATCAGTGAGAATAGGCAAGAGGCAGTATTCAATGACAACCAATTTGTCCTTACTAGGTCAATTAAAAGATACATTTTTGATTGATTGCCAAAGACTACCTCACTATGAGTATAGTAGCTGTGGTTTGCACCATTTTACTGTATTACATAGTCATATCCCGTGGACATGAAAAATATCACTTACTGGCACTTCGACATATTTTGAAGCCGCTTTCACCTGAAAGAAACAAATCAATAGTGAACAGCTATACAAATTATTATCAAAGGAATGCTCTTCTAAGCCCTGAATATAATGCATGTATTAATTTCTCAAGTTCATAATTATCTTGATTACACCATCCTTGTAATCTAATCAAGCTTCCAGGTGAAGAAAGCTAATTAAATCATTCACAATACAATTCACTAATTCATAAAGTGGAACATGCATTTTATTATAAATTGCAATGTCAAGTAGCATTGACTGATTAATTTCTTTGTCAACTTACATTTTTATTTTCCATAATCTGTGTTCCTTATGCATGTTGCATAAAAGTAACATACCGTAATTATCGGCGTATAACACGCACCCCAAGTTTAGGAGGGAATTTTGTGGGAAAAAACTTTTAGGAGGGAAATTTAAGGAAAAAAAAAAACTTACATTTAAATGCCCATCAATGCAGCCTTATCAGTGTCCATCTGAAGCCTTGTCAGCATCATTTGCAGCCTTGTCATTGCAGCCTGTCCTCATTGCAGCCTTGTCATTGCAGCCTGTCCTCATTGCAGCCTTGTCATGCAGCCTGTCCTCATTGCAGCCTTGTCATGCAGCCTGTCCTCATTGCAGCCTTGTCATGCAGCCTGTCCTCATTGCAGCCTTGTCATGCAGCTTGTCCGTCATTGTAGCCTTAGTGATATCCGCTTATTTTTTTTATTGTGTATCTCGGCCGCTCTCGGACCTTCTCGGCGGCTTTCGGCCACTCTCTGACCTTCTCGGCGGCTTTCGGCCGCTCTCGGACCTTTCTCAGGGGCTTTCGCCGAGAAGGTCCGAGAGCGGCCGAAAGCCGCCGAGAAGGGCCAAATGCGGCCGAAAGCCGCGAGAAGGGCCAAAGGCGGCTGAAAGCCACCCAGAGTCCAAAAAATTGTGCGGAAATCGCAGAGTATCGGCGTATAACACGCACCCGCGAAAAAAGGGTGCGTGTTATACGCCAATACGGTAACTTCTTTTATTAATAATTCTACAGGCAGTAAACAATGTAATAAAATATTTATTCCACTATATAAACACCACAAGAAAATCATATATTTCTGCTGAAAATTTTTAATAGCATGGGGTGCCCCAGCACCAATACTGGATCTTTCCTATTCATTTAATTGATTAAACACCTCTTATTTGATAGTAAACCTTTTGCATAATAGAACCTTTACCTTTAACCCTTTTTATTGAAAATATATTAAATATAATATATTATACATAACAAGTGACTCCTCCACTCTGACACACCATCAGTGTAACAAGTGTTTTTCGTATTAGTAGTAATACATCTTCAAAAACAGACATATGGACATAAAGCTAAAAATGCCTATACAGTAAAAACAACGAGTTCCTAATCCACCTATGCATTGTTTTAGAAAAAAAAAAAAGTTTCATAAGTATCTTAACCACTTCCCACCTGGCCAATGTACATATACAGCCGGGTGGGAGCTCTCTACTTCTGAGCGGACGTTCAGGAACGTCCTTCAGAAGGAGGGGGATCGCGCATGCCTGCACAGCGGCGCGATCCCGATGTGCTCGTGTCACCCGGACACGGCGCATCTCGGATCAGCAGGAAGGCTCTGTGATTGGCCCTCCTGATCACATTACGGCCATGTCCAATCATGGCCGTCATGTGATGTAAACAAACAGCCGGCTGCTAGGCAATCGACTCTCCTCTCCTCACACGGAAGGCGTCGCTGAGGAGAGGAGAGCAGATCGCTGCAGCTGGCTGGTGATCAGTGAGTATGAGCTGTTTTTACAGCTTTTTACTAACTGATCACCAGTCTAGTATAAACCTACAGTGTAAACACACGTCACCACAATACACGTCACCACACATGTCCCCAAAACACAAATGTCCCCAAATAATAAAAAGACATGTCCCCAAATAAAAAAAACACATCTCCCCCACATGTTCCAATGATTATCTGCACACATATGTACGTGATCACACAAACCAATTATTATACACTTAACGGAATTTTTTTTACCAAAAACATGTAGCAGAATACATTTTGGCTTAAATTTATGACAAAATTTGATTTTATTGGATTTCTTTTAAAATAGAAAAAAGAAAATATTGTTTTTTTTCCAAATTTCCGCTTTTTTTGCGCTTATATCACAAAAAATAAAAAACGGAGTTGTGAATAAATACCACCAAAATAAAGCTCTATTTGTGCGAACAAAATGATAACAATTTCATTTGGGTACAGTGTAGCATGACCGCGCAATTGTCATTGAAAGTGCGAGAGCGATGAAAGCTGAAAATTGGGCTGGGAAGGAAGGGGGCAAAAGTGCCTGGTATTGTAGTGGTTAAGAAACAAATGGGTCTTGATATCCACCTCCTGCTATCTCTCAACAGTAGGACTCTCACTGCAGGACAAAGGAAAAGATAAAATAGCTGTCCAAAATACCAAGCCATTGACTCAGATTTAAAGCACCTGTGCAAGATGAAGGAAAACCTGAAAACATGGCCCACTGGGGGTACTTGATGACAGGGTTGAGAACCACTGCTCTAAGCTACAGTCTATTGCATGATACAGAGGAGGAAGAGCTATTCTATTTTTAGACATCATAAAATCCTTATCTTGAAAGTTCATTGAGGGACACAGTATTCAGACACATGTGAGTTATACTACCACCTAGAGGAGAATTTGGGCAATGACAAAAAAAAAAAAAAGAGACAGCTGCCCACAGTAAGCATGCTGATGACAGGGACCCAAAGACCATCAAAGAAGCCGTTAGAATGAGTACATCGCTGGACCCCTGGACGGGCGAGTGTCCTTTTATTAAAAGACAGCAGCTAAAGTATTTGTATTTGCTAACTTTTATTTTTTCGAAAAAGGTCAAAGAACAACTTTACTGCAAGTGAACAAAATGATTTTACAGTGAGTACAAAAATCTAGTTTTCATTTTGTTTGAGGGGCACAATATTCATAGAATTGTAAAATGTCCAAAAGCAGTGCAACTAAGGGATGGGAAACCAGCAATTGAAAAACTACAATAGGCCCAACTTTAAACAAACTAGAGATTGCATGGAGCTCAAAGAACCCCATGAGGGATCTTACACCCAAAGCTGGCAATAGAAGAGGCCCGAAAGCCCCCTTGGTAAGACATGTGAACAGAAGACCAGTTGCCTGAAACAGTTGCCTTATGCCAAAAAGCCTTTACAGGAATGGATGAAATCAGATCATTAGGACTATAAGCTTGAATGAGGATTTGGCCACAGTCTGATTTGTATGTGATTTTCCATCCCTGGAACCACCAGTCTTTCTAATGGATGTAGTGGCAGCAAGGTAGAAGCTCACAGCACAAACTAAATCCAAACAATATAGGGAGGTCTCCTTCTGATGTATTGGGGTTGAATAAAGGGGAAAGATGCATGCTTTAGACCTGAATACCACCTTGTCTCTGTGTTTCCATAAAAAATTATTTATAGGACAAGGCTGCTAGTTCAGACACTTGCCTCACAGAGGTGATGGTGACAAGGAATGCAACCCTGTGAGTAAGAGTGAAAGAGTTTTTGAAGTGCTGAGAGATCCAAGTTTAACTGCTTGTCGCCCACCGGCCATCATATGATGGCCAGGTGGCGTGGCTCTCGCTCTGGGCAGGCGTCATATGACGTCCGTCCATTTAAACACGGAATGCGCATGATTGTGTGTGCTCATCCCTGTTCCTTCGGTCACGACGTGTCACGGAGACACCACTTGCCCCTGAGGGGAGTGAACAGCCATTGGGCATGGCTCTTTACCACGTGATTGGCTGTGATGAAGTCACGACCCATCACAGGTGGTACCACCCCACTTTGCGCAGTGCATGCTCGCGATCTCGAGAGAGCTGCGCATGCACGTTGATGGCGGCATGTTCCCGGGAACACTGCTCGTCACGACGATGGTAAACAGCCATTGGCCTGTGGCTGTTTACCACATGAAAGGATCACAGCCGATCACTAAATGTAAATACAGAGTGAGATGTTACCAGGTTCTCCTCCTTACACACTGAGAAGGAGATTGCAGTAACATCTCGTTACCGCCTACAGTGTACGCCAATCACACTGATTTCTCCCCCCCCCCGATAAAGAGGACCTGTCACCACCCATCAAAGTACCTTTCACAGTTCATCTGAGTACCAGAGTACCTGTCACAGTCCATCTGAGTACCCGAGTACCTGTCACAGTCCATCTGAGTACCCAAGTACCTGTCACAGTCCATCTGAGTACCCAAGTACCTGTCACAGTCCATCTGAGTACCCAAGTACCTGTCACAGTCCATCTGACTACCCAAGTACCTGTCACAGTCCATACGAGTATGTGTCGCAGTCCATATGAGTACCTGTCACTTACCTTCAAAGTACTCAAATACCAGTCACCAGCCCATCAGAGTACCCACGTACCTATCTGTAGCCCAGAGTACTCGAGTACCTGTCACCGGGCCATTAGAGCACCCGAGTTCCCGATACCAGGTCATCAGAGTACCCAAGTTCCTGTCACCAGCCCATCAGAGTAACCGAGTAGCTGTCACCAGCCCTTCAGAGTAACCGAGTAGCTGTCACCAGCCCTTCAGAGTAACCGAGTACCTGTCACCAGCCCATCAGAGTAACCGAGTAGCTGTCACCAGCCCATCAGAGTAACCGAGTAGCTGTCACCAGCCCATCAGAGTAACCGAGTACCTGTCACCAGCCCATCAGAGTAACCGAGTACCTGTCACCAGCCCATCAGAGTAACCGAGTACCTGTCACCAGCCCATCAGAGTAACCGAGTACCTGTCACCAGCCCATCAGAGTAACCGAGTACCTGTCACCAGCCCATCAGAGTAACCGAGTACCTGTCACCAGCCCATCAGAGTAACCGAGTACCTGTCACCAGCCCATCAGAGTAACCGAGTACCTGTCACCAGCCCATCAGAGTAACCGAGTACCTGTCACCAGCCCATCAGAGTAACCGAGTACCTGTCTGCAGCTTATGAAGTTACCCGAGTGAAAGTAATTAATAAAAATGAATTAAACCCACACTCTCTGTGAATTACAATCCCTATATGCAACATTTTCAAAGATTATGACTGCAAATATCTGAGTACCCAAGTACCTGTCACAGTCCATACGAGTATGTGTCGCAGTCCATATGAGTACCTGTCACTTACCTTCAAAGTACTCAAATACCAGTCACCAGCCCATCAGAGTACCCACGTACCTATCTGTAGCCCAGAGTACTCGAGTACCTGTCACCGGGCCATTAGAGCACCCGAGTTCCCGATACCAGGTCATCAGAGTACCCAAGTTCCTGTCACCAGCCCATCAGAGTAACCGAGTAGCTGTCACCAGCCCTTCAGAGTAACCGAGTAGCTGTCACCAGCCCTTCAGAGTAACCGAGTAGCTGTCACCAGCCCTTCAGAGTAACCGAGTACCTGTCACCAGCCCATCAGAGTAACCGAGTACCTGTCACCAGCCCATCAGAGTAACCGAGTACCTGTCACCAGCCCATCAGAGTAACCGAGTACCTGTCACCAGCCCATCAGAGTAACCGAGTACCTGTCACCAGCCCATCAGAGTAACCGAGTACCTGTCACCAGCCCATCAGAGTAACCGAGTACCTGTCACCAGCCCATCAGAGTAACCGAGTAGCTGTCACCAGCCCTTCAGAGTAACCGAGTAGCTGTCACCAGCCCTTCAGAGTAACCGAGTAGCTGTCACCAGCCCTTCAGAGTAACCGAGTACCTGTCACCAGCCCATCAGAGTAACCGAGTACCTGTCACCAGCCCATCAGAGTAACCGAGTACCTGTCACCAGCCCATCAGAGTAACCGAGTACCTGTCACCAGCCCATCAGAGTAACCGAGTACCTGTCACCAGCCCATCAGAGTAACCGAGTACCTGTCACCAGCCCATCAGAGTAACCGAGTACCTGTCACCAGCCCATCAGAGTAACCGAGTACCTGTCTGCAGCTTATGAAGTTACCCGAGTGAAAGTAATTAATAAAAATGAATTAAACCCACGCTCTCTGTGAATTACAATCCCTATATGCAACATTTTCAAAGATTATGACTGCAAATATATTTATACAAGTATATATACTGTAGTGCACAAATTGCACCAAAATATAAATGCAAAAAACTGCAAAAAAAAAAACTGTGATGCAATAGAGTTCATTCAATTTTCAGTGCTCTATGATGTATTTTGGTCTTGGTTAGAATATTCCACCAAAACCACCTACCACACATCCTACTCCTCCCATGATACCCATTACAGGTATCATAATAGGCCCAAACTATAATCCCAACCGAAAATACCCCAACAGCTTTTAGTTTAGTTTATAGTTTTTTTACGGCATTTTGCAGTTATTTTGTGCAGGTCACAATGTAAAAAGAAGAAAAACACCCAAATCTGCCCCATTAGAGCGACAAAAAAATGGTCCAGAACTTGTTTGAGCTTCAGACGTTCAGCTTCAGGCGACTTGGAGTGGAGATGTGAACCATCTCCATTGAGAATAATAGATTTTTTTATTTTTTTTCCCCTGCAGCGTTTTATAGCTTCAGGCTTCAAGCTACAAAACGCTCAGGTGTGAATGGGGCCTTAGGCAGAAGATCCAGTTGATCGGGAAGTGCCCACAAAGTACCAAATCCACCTGGGCCAGTCCAGTACTATAAGGATAATTGCAAAGTCCTCCAATTTGATCCTTTGGAGACAGAAAGAGTAGTCTGAGGGAAGGAAACTGCTACCACCAGAGGTTCTCTGCATGTGGAGACAAACCTGCCCAGTTCTATGCTGAACTTGGATGTCACAAGGTCTAGATTTGGCATTCCCCACTCGTGATACTGGTTCTAGAACTCTTCCATGTGTAGTGACCATTCCTTAGGTCCAGGCACTGCTGGCCGAGGTAGTCTGCCTACCATCTGTCCATGTCTGGAATGTGACCAGCAGACAAAGTTGGAAGGTAAAGTTCTGCCCAGGATGGGATCCTTTCTACTTTTTCAGTGACAAGACTTCTGGTTCCTCCCAGAGAGTTGATATATACCACTATTGTGGCATTGCCTGAATGGATTAGATGACCCTTCAGGTTGGGAAGTCCAGCACTCTTGGGACATCCAAATTGCCTGGAGATACAGAATGTTGATGGGGAGACAGATTCCATCAGTGTCCACTGCACCAATGAAAGTCTAGGACTCCTTCCCAGCCTGTCAAGCTCGTCTGTTGTAAGGATCCTCCAAAAAGAGCAGAAGTAAAGGCAACCTTGTCTTTGGTGACAGGTAATGGAACTGCCTTGAAGGAAGCCAACATCAGCTCCATAATTTTAAAACAGAAATGAAGAGTTGGTAAACCCCTGGACTAAAGAGTCAAAGTCTGGGAGTGGTGAGTTTGAAGTTTTTTTGGGGACAAAAAAACTCTGGCTTGAGCTGTGTCTAGGTTTAGACCCAGACACTCCAAGCAATGAGTTGGCTCCAATGCAGACTTCTGAAGGTTCAGGATCCATCCGAACCTTTAGAAGTCAAGATTTGTGCTGACTGCTCCCTCGACCAGAGGTCATTCAGATACCCACAATGGAGAATACCTGGGAACAAAACAAGGCAAGCACGGGGGCTAGAACCTTAGTGCTTAGACAGAGTATAGAAGACAGGCTGAATGGAAGGGTTAAAGCTGAATGTGCTGGAAACCCATAGCAAATCGGAAAAAAAAAATGGTGATGTGCTAAAAATAATAGAGACATGCAGGTATGCCCTTGATGTCTACAGAAACCACAATGTCTCCTGGATGATGAGAGGCTATGACAGACCTGGTAGATTCTATCACGAATTCTTGGAACCTTATAAAGACATTCTGAGCCTTGAGATCCAAGATGGGGTAGATATCCCTTTGTGGCTTTGAAACTGTGAAAAGGGAGTAATAGAATTAATTAAACCTTTCTGATACAGCAACAGCAGTGATAATCCCTTGTTTTGGAAGACTTGCAAGGGCTACATGTAGGTCTGCAAATTTGAACAGTGACCCAGAAAGATTGGAAGGCATGAAGCAAGGTTGGCAGCAGAACACTAGTTTTTAGCCCACTGAAACATCCTGTACCCAGGCACCTGAAATGCTGTCTGTCCAATTGTATCCAGAGGACTTCTCTGCAGGTTTTGTGAAGTGAGAGGCCAAGATATTGTGGTGAAACTGGACTCCTGGGTTGGGTTCGGCAGGACTGGCAGTAAAGAAAAGATTATTTTTTGTTCTCAGAGGCAGGGTGATTCTTCACAGGTGAAGGCCTAAACTTCTTTTGCTGGGGTTGGAGAGTACTCTTACCCCCAATAACATCCTTGATGTGGGTGTTCAATGCAGCTTTGAGCAGATATTTTCCCTTAAAGTGCACATGCAGAAAATATTTTTTTGCATGTTTGCTTCATAGCCCTACATTTTTAACTAAATAATTCTGCATGTGGAGACTCCTACATGAAATAAGATGCTAGACATCCACTAAGCCATCTAATGATAATTCCGGAGAAAAGACTTCCGGCCTCTTAAGACATTAGCAAAAAATGAGGCATGCTATGACTTGGAGGTATAATACAAGGCTGGTCACTGTTTTTTGTATGCCAGTGTCCAAGTCTATCAGTAGGCGGAAGAATAACCCAACTTTCTCAGACTGTGTCTGTCAATTAATGAAAACTACAAAACTGCTTCTTACTGTCCAAACAGCAGGCTAAGGCAAGCTGGTCACAAAGCTAGTGACAAGGCTGTATTAACTGTAACTGAAAAGTTAGATCTTTGACCTGGCTAGACTGTCTGTGAAGGGTGCTTGGATCACTCAAAGACAAAAACGTAAAATATTTTGGCAGGTCAAAACACAGTATTTGAACTGTGTACTAATCCCGATCTTCATCTTCAATTTAAGATTGTAGTATAATATTGAGCTCTAAATGAGCCAAACATGACTACTACTTAAAAAACGTAATTTACCATCTACCGCTTGCCAAATGTGAGTTGCTGAGAAACCAGGCCAACTTTTCCTCAGAAATAACAAAGGATTAATGTTGCTTTTTGTCTGGAAAAATGTAACATTTTATGTTTAATTCTGGCACCAATGTATTCCATCAGGTTGAAACATGTTTAAAACTCCAAACCATTCTGCTATTTGTCTCCTACATCTATCGGTGACCATTACATGCAAGTATGTCAAATCATTGTGAGAGCCAGTAAATAGCCTTAACACAATATCTTTAACCTACATTTCTTCACTAAGTTTTTTTTCAAAGTTGATCATTATAAAGAACTAAATAGTAAAATGTAATTGTGAAATACTAAATGACGTATACTTACAGTGAAAGACAGAATAGATGAAAAGAACGTGCCTTCATCGTATCTTGCCAATTTAGACAGAACCCCTTCCAGCACTGAAAGAAACTTTGATTAGGTGCATTAGTTAGATATTATGTTAGAAGGGGTGACACAAAGGTAATTGAAAAACACAGCATATTAATATTTGCTCAGTGACTGCACAGGCAGTTAATTAGAAATATTAATTTTTACTAAAAATTGTATCATTAAAATTATTGCTGTACAAAGAGCATTGACATTCAAATATTTTACAATCATGTATACATTGCTTTGTGAGGTTTATAATAAAGCAGTTAGAAATTACAAATTAAAAGTGCATATTTTCTAGGAATCATCATTTCCTTCATTATAATACTGTGATCTCCTCCCAAACCTTATGGTACTAGCGTTATGGTATTTAGCCCTTTTTAGAGCTTTATAAACAATATCAAATACAATTACTGGACAACAGATACATCTAAACTAGTCACACACTTAAAAGCAAGTCAGGCACAAGAAAAAAATAAATAAAATAAAACCTGTGAGCACTTCTCTCCCCAGAATTGTGCAGATCTGAACCAGGAAAAAAACTCAGCTTCCCATTTTATTAAGCTGACATTAATCTGAAGCTTTGTAGCAGAAGTAATTCACAGACTGCTCTATCATAACTTTAAAAACTTAAATGTGATACATACAATTTGGAGTGGATAAGTCTAGTCAATATACATTTTCTAAAAGCTTTCAAAAAAAAAAAAAAAAAAAATGAAACGTATCTTATAGTAGATCACTGTTTCAGTTGGAGATATTCATATACTGTTTTCTGACATTGTATAAAGTCACTACAATTTGTTGGTAGCCTCAATAAGTGAACTTACAGGAGAGAGTTCTTTGACCACTGACTGGGGAATTATACTGTATGGCCCATGCATGTGATCAGGAGGTTATACTGTACTGATACAAAAACTGATGTAACAAAATGCCATTATACTAAGGCAAGTTATATAGGATTTTTCTACTCACTTTAAATATCATTTTATTGAGGGATATGGTTCAGAGACATTTTGGTTATACTGCCACCTACAGGAGGGTTTGGACAATGGCAAACAAGAGAAAAAAAAACAGTAACCGGCCTGGTAATACCCTTTCCACTTGCAACATGCTTCAGATTTTTAACAAACAATGCCAAAAATAAGGTGATAAATACAGATGGGTGGGACCTATGTTCTTCAATGAAAAACAAAACAAAAAACAAAGAAAGTTTATTTCCAAAAAAAGTACAAATGAAGGTTGGCAATCCAGGAAACAAAGCACTAAGAGACCCAGCTATAACCAAACTAGGGAACAATGGCAGCTCAAGCGCTACCTGAAGGACCTTACGCCCAAAGCGGACTTTAGAAGAAACTTCAGCTGGTGAAGCTTACAGGACAGGTGAACTGAAGACTAGGTGGTAGCCGTGAAATTAAGTGATACAGAAGCCTTATGCCAAAAAGAAATGACAAATCTAGTAGACTTTCTTGACAGGAAAGGGTGGATCCCAATCCTTAAAACTATAAGCTTGAATGATTGCCTGATTAAGCCACTAAGAAAAAATGGCTAGTAAAACATTTAAACGATTCCCCTTCTAGGACACAAGCAAAATACTGTGGAATGCCAGGAGTGGGAGGGGCTATAACAGGCTGATGGCTGTTTTTTGGTTTGCCTACGTACAAATCCTTCTGTAGGCTGCACCACAGTCCTAATGACTCTGAATCCTGTGTCCCTCAATGAGTATGAAACTACTTAGTCTCATATCTTGTGCTTGTTATCATTACTTTCAAAAGCAGCATGCCAGAAGGTTAAATGGGAATACTGCACAAATACCATTTTCTTTAAAGAATGAGGAAATGTTCAAATTCGTATTACCCTTTTGCCCTCACACACCTGAGCTAATGTAGCCCCCACCCTCAAAGAGTCATATTTGCCCAGTTTTCACTGTTGAGGACTGCCTCCATGTTTACATCTTTTGTGTCAGCTTCATCAAACATAGTGGGAAGTTATGTTTGGAGCTTGGGGGAAAAGAGGGTAAAAGGGTAACAAAACGTTGTTTGACAGTTCCCTTACTCTTTATCCCTTTGTTACAAAGGAGGAAGGAAGAAAATTGATTCAAAAGCCTTCCAACCCAGACTTTCAGTATAAACCAAACATAGAAGAATGCTTCTCTGACACTTCCATTATATTGGTTCTTCTGATCAGCAAAGTTTAAAGTGATTTTTTTTTTTTTTTTTTTACATTTTAGAGGAAAGGTGTGGGGCTCTTGGATCTCAAAGCAGCAGGTATTCTTAGTCAGGTCCTAATTAGTGCAGAAGAAATGAATATCCTTAGGCAGTTCTCCCGTGAGTGTTGGTCAAAAGTTGGCATTTTGTTCAGAGGAAAATGCCAAAAGCAGAATGTTTAAGGCCCCTTTCACACATGCGGACTGTATGCCCGTATTTCATCCATCCGTTTGCGGATGAAATACGGACATACATGCATTCCTATGGAATAGCGGGTGTCTGCGGATGAAAATCTGCAGATACCAGAAATCGTCCGTCTCCATTATGATCCGATTCTGCAGATGGTGGAAAATCCTATTTTTCTATCCATCTGCAGAGTGGATCGGATAAACACGGACAGACGTCCGTGTTCATCCGATCCCCCATAGAGAAGACTGGAGATCTGACAGGGCAGTCCCTGCACAGTGTGCAGGGACCGCCCTGTCATCCGCCGGCTAAGTGGGGATAAATGGAGCGATCCCCGCTGAGCAAGCGGATCATCACGGGGCGGATCATTACGGATCTGTCCCATGTGACACTGACGGACCGTTCATGTCCACTTGTCAGTTCTGATGGCGGACCTGACCGGGCGCTCTATGCTGGTCTATGGAACGATGGATGTCAGCGGAGACATGTCTGCTGACATCCGCCCCGGTCCGATCCGCCAAAAGCAGACGGATGGCCCTATGTCCAGATCCGTCACTGGTGGATCGGATGAGATCTGATGAAAACGGACATGCTGTCTGTTTTCATCCGATCTCTCCATAGAGACCAGCGGCGCTGGACAAGCCCCTCCCCGCTCAGTGAGCAGAGAGGGACCTGTCATCCGCCGGCTCATCGGAGATCAACGGAGAGATCTCCCGCTGAGCCAGACCGAGGCGGACTCTGTGGAAGCGGAGTCCGCCTCGTGCGAAAGGGGCCTTAGGGCTCAATCTAAAGTTTTTTTCAGCTTCTTATATCATAAAATTAAATCTGTTTTGTGGGTTCAAAATTGTCCTCCGTTCAGGCTTTCTACTGTTGAACAAAGCATGTACAGTACTGGACTGATAAAATTAAAGGGATCCGGGGCAAAATTACTATATTCACTTCACTGGCATCTGCAGAGACCATACTATTTACCCTTAGAGAGCCCTCTAATTTTTTAAAAGTCTAGTTCATGCTTTGTTAAACAGTGTCAAGCCTTGATAAAGGGCTTAAAACACGTTAATTTGTTATGATATGGTGTGGCTCAAGACGTGGCTTTGCTGTCTAAAAATGGTGAGTTTTTGAGGATTTAGAGCAGCTAAACAGAATTACAAATCTTAGTCATGTAAATTGTAATGCAGCTCACAAATCCATATTTCAACAGTGTATTTACCAGCATGCCTTTAGTAGTGCTTTAGCATCTACTGACTCAATTGTATGCACTAGATATTTGGATATACCATCACTTCATACAATTGTTTTTTTCCTTTTTCTTAAAGTGATTATTTATCAAAGTGTCTGAAATAACAGCAATAGAGGTTATCTTACAGCATCTATACCCAAAACTGCAAGTCAGATTAATAGAAGTAATATTCAAAATTTATATTTAGTCAATACATTAATTGATCATGTTAACTGATTTGATATATATATATATATATATATATATATATATATACACACACACACACAGTGGTTAACAAATGACACATAGAATAAAGCTAAATGACTCTCTGAACAGTTCAGATCACTATAAAAAGCTAGCACTTAAAGAGAAGCGTTCCAATGGAGACACACATCTAAGCAAGGTTTTCCTTAACTTATTTTTTGTCTCCTGGAAAGGAACTGAAGCAAAATTTCCCAAGTGGACACATATGACAAAAAATTAACAGGGCTTTTTAACCATTCTATACTCAATCCAAACAAAAAAAAATGTCTGTAAATAATAATCAAAATGCCAATCTAGAAAAAAAAATTAGGGAAATATTAGGGACTTCAGGAAAACTGCATATTAAATGCAAGGACTTTGGATTATTATTTTAATGTATTAAAAATAAATACTGGCTTGCTCTGCCGAATTTTTAAAATGAGATTTCAACACACAGCTCTGTAGGTCTCCCTTCTATGTCAAACAGCATACCTAGCATCCCTGCAGATTGATTAAGATAAAACCAAATTTAAGAAAGGTTAACTAGAAACTGGAGTGTTTTTTTTTGTTAAACTTGAAAAGAGATAAAGTAACAATAAGGCCTTATGCTTGTGAAAATAATGCCCAGTACACACGTTCAAAAAATCTGACAAAAATATTGCTTTCAAATCAATCATACAATTAATTTAATTGTTAATACAGAGCTTTTGAGAGCTGATCACGACAGTTCATGCAAAATTATCTAAAGGGACAAACTTGTAAGATACCAGAACATACGATAATAATCAGAATACCATGGATGCTCAGAAATGGCAGAATACATTCCATCACTTCCGAAAGTTGTATTCTGCCATACAGAGTAAGGTTGAATAAAGACACCGGTCCATCCAGTTCAACCTGAGTGAGTGTCTACAATTGTCCCTATCCCTGTACATTGCACACTCACATCGATACGAGAGATTCCTTGATGCAAGTAACCTCTTAATTTACGATTCGAGACTAGCATGCAAAAAAATAAAAAAAAAAGGACGATCATTCGTCTCGCTGTGTGTACAAGGTCTCTGCAACTTTTTTTCTGCTTGAATTTGGCAGAAAAAAACACCTCTAATGTTACAATATGTATGCACGTATGGCATAAAAGCATTCTACTGGCCAGAATTTTTTCTGGTAATTGTAATACATTTACACACATATGCACAGTTTTAAAAAACCCCTTTTTCCTGCCTGTAAACGCCTATGTGTGCATAGCCACATAGACCAACATAGAGGTGCTTTTACAGGCTAAAAAAAAAATATGCCGAATGTCTGTATAAGCAGCAGCTTTTAAGCTCTGTGTACACAAGGCCCAAATACTTTCAGAACAGATTTATAAAGCATGTTGGAAGGCAGACAAACAGATGTAAAAGTAGCACAAAATTACTAGAAATCAGAGAAAATTTGAATAAGAACTAGAAAAGCAATAAGTCTCCCTGTAGCGAATCAAATGTTGGCAGCACAGATACTGTACTACAAATCTCCAGGATCCTGGCCAGTCAACACCTTTGATACTATATAAAATACCTTAAGCTATTCGCTGTAGAATTTACAGGGCAGACAATATTTACATGCTTAGAGAGAAGTGTGGGATTTGAAAAAAAAAGAAACAATCATATTACCTATGCATTGATCTAACACCCCATCTGTCCCCTTCTGCCTCTATACTAAGAACTGAGTGATCAAAGGCCGCTGATCGCTCAGTTCTACGGTCCCCTTTGTGCACACAGTGGCAATTGTCAGTGCCAGACTGAGGAGGGGATGGGGAGCTGAGAGGCTGAGCCAGTTGCTGCTCAGGTATTTGGGTGGAAAAAATAGGAAGTGGGAGGAAATCCCTTTAAAGTGAGGGAATACCTGGTTGTCACTATACATGTACAAAAGGAAAAAATTAGTTTCGTTTAGTTTTAATTCGTTCATTAATTTTGTTTAGTTATATTCGTTAAATTAGTTAAATTCGTTTTCGTATTTCATTTAGTTTTCTACCGAATTCCAAAAATCGGTTACATTCGAAAATATTTCAACCAAATTCGAAAATATTTCTACCGAATTCAAAATGATTTCAACACGATTCGAAATAATTTCAACCGCATTCGAAACTATTTCAACCGGATTCGAAAATATTTTGCGACCCGACTTTAGGGCCATGTATCTCGGGGTCACTTGGTGCTAGAAAAATTTGGATATGTTGTAGTGTTAGTTCTATTGTGTTTGCATACCAAATTTGTTGTTTCTAGCTATAAGTGACCCCGAGATATATGGCCCCAAATTCGGGTCGCAAAATGTCATTCTCTGCTGCAGAAAAGTACTTTCATATTGCCCATATCTGGGGTCGCTTGGTGGCAGGTGACGTGGCAAGTGGACAATCCACAACTTGGTCACATGGCACTCGTGGCTGGCCACGTGGCACTCGTGGCAGGTGTCATAGCATGTGGACAATACACAACTTGTGGCAGGTGACGTGGCAAGTGGACAATACACAACTTGTGGCAGGTGACGTGGCAAGCGGACAAATACAATACACAACTTTTGGCAAGTGGACAATGACATACAGCATATGCACTTGCCTTGCGATCGACATCTGTGACTTCTTTAATCAGGCATGCTGACAACTTCATTGATACCATAAATATACATGAAATAAGATGTGTTTTTTTTGCATTGGTACACTGCAGGTATGAAAAGTTGATGTGACAGATGTATATAAGTATAAGTAACTAACCATCTTCCAAAATGTCTAATTCAAATAGAAAAGATTAGAACAGAATAGAAAAAAATATATAATTTATTAGAATAAAATAGAAAGAATATACAACCATCTTCTGAAATTCAAATTTGAATAGAATAAATCAGAATTTCGAATAGTATGAATTCAAATTTTTAAATGAATTAATTTTAAATTTGGATAGAAAAGATTATAATAAAATATAAAATAGTCTAGAAAAACGATAGAACAGAATAGAATATATTATATTTTATTCTGTTCTATTGTTTTTCAAGTCTATTCTTTTATATTCTATTAAAATCTTTTCTATTAAAATCGAAATCATTATATACTAAATTCGAATTTCGGAAGATGGATATATATATATATATATATATATATATATATATATATATATATATATATATATATATATATATTTCCGACATTTGAATTTCATATAAAATGAATTTGAATTTAAATAGAAACGATTAGAATAGAAATAGAGAATAGACTAGAACAATAGAACAGAATAGAATATAGATACTATCTATTTTATTTTTAAATTTTTTGCAGATTACCATGTTTTAATAAGATCTCCTGCAGACTATTAGCATCTATTTCCTTTTTTTGCAGATCTCCTGCAGACTATTAGTATCTATTTCATTTTTTCACCAGATCTCCTGCAGACTATCAGCATCTATTTCAATCTTTTTTGCAGATCTCCTGCAGACTATTAGCATCTATTTCTTTTTTAGTAGATCTCATGTAGACTATTAACAGCGATTTCACTTCTTTTTTTTGCAGATCTCCTGCAGACTGTTAGAATCAATTTAATTTTTCTTTTTTTGCAGATTACTATTTATTTCCATCAGATCTCCTGCAGTATATTAACATCTATTTCATTTTTTTACAGATCTCCTGCAGACTATTAGCATCTATTTCATTTTTATTTTTATTTGTTTGCATTAGAACAGCCATTTCCTTTAGATATAGATGCTAATAGTCTGCAGGATCTGCAAAAAATGAAATTTATGTTATTATACTGCAGGAAATCTGATGGAAATAAATAGAAATCTCCCAAAAAATTAAATTGATTCCAACAGTCTGCAGGAGATCTGCTAAAAACATAGATGCTAATAGTCTGCAGGAGATCTGGTGAGAAAACAAAATAGATACTAATAGTCTGCAGGAGATCTGCAAAAAATTTAAATAGATGCTAATAGTCTGCAGGAGATCTTATGGAAACAAGTAGTAATCTGCAAAAGAAATTAAAAATGAAATAGATAGTATCTATATTATATTCTGTTCTATTGTTTTTCTAGTCTATTCTCTATTTCTATTCTAATCTTTTCTATTCAAATTCGAATTCATTCTATATGAAATTCGAATGTCGGAAAGAAATATATATTATATATTATATATTATATTATAAAAAACCACCATCTTCCGAAATTCGAATTTTAAGATTTTAATAGAATATAAAAGAATAGACTAGAAAAACAATAGAACAGAATAAAATATAATATATTCTATTCTGTTCTATCATTTTGCTAGTCTATTTTCTATTTTATTATAATCTTTTCTATCCAAATTTAAAATTAATTAAAAAATTTGAATTCATACTATTCTATACTATTCGAAATTCAAATTTATTCTATTTGAAATTTGAATTTCAGAAGATGGTTGTATATTCTATTTTATTCTATTAAATTATATTTTTTCTAATCATTTCTATTTGAATTAGAAATTTTGGAAGATGGTTAGTTACTTACTTATATACATCTGTCACATCAACTTCTCATACTTGCAGTGTACCAGTGCAAAAAAAACACACATCTCATTTCATTTATATTACTTTTCTGCAGAAGAGAATGACATTTTGTGACCTGACTTTGGGGCCACGTATCTCGGGGCCACTTATAGCTAGGAACCCCAAATTTGGTATACAAACAGTAGAACTAGCACTACAACATCTCCAAATTTGGGGTTTCTAGCTCCATGTGACCCTGAGTTACAGGGCCCCAAAGTCGGGTCGCACAATATGAAGCACTTTTCTGCAGCAGAGAATGACATTTTGCGACCCGACTTTGGGGGGTCACTTGGTGCTAGAAACCCCAAATTAGAGATGTTGTAGTGCTAGTTCTACTGAGTTTGCATACCGAATTTGGGGCTCCTAGCTATAAGTGGCCCCGAGATACATGGCCCCAAAGTCGGATCGCTATATGTCATTTTTCTAATTTGATTCGAATTTAGTTTGAATTCGTTAGCATTGTAATTTGGTCATTCGGATGCATCCGAATGTCCAAATAATGAAAATTCGCCCGAATTTTGATGAATATGGTCAACATGACAATGAATGAGGATAATTCTCTCTAATGGGAGCACAGACAGCAATAAAAACCTGACAGGTGTTCTAATCCCTCTACACTCTATCCAAAACTAAAAAAAAAAAAAGTTTTGCCTTTAATTATACTTTAAACACAGAATAGTGTCACCTTCACATGCATATTCAAATTGTTGAGGGACTAGTCTTCCCACAATGCAACACAAGCAGATACAGAAACAATTTCAATAAAAATAGGCAACAATTATAAACACATACAAATAAATTTACCTTCAAAACAAGAAGTGATATAATTTCAGTAACCGCTTCCTCGATTAAGTCATCTATTTTGGAATGGTACTGTTGCTATAATGTGAGAATAAAATCTCAATCAATACAATAGTAGATATCTTTTAGTAGACAAAATATAATTGTATTTTCAGTACACATTAGTAGAACAAAACCTTGAAAATGATCCATCCAATCAACAGTTCCTCCTATTCTATCTGGTACATTTTCCCATGTTCGATGCTAAGTTAAGCAGCTAATGGGGTTATTATTCAGATGAATTGATTTCCCATTCTCATTCAAGAGAAGGAATGTGAAGGATAAGTTTTGTGTCTCCTACAATTAAGATAGCCATGCATTTTTCTAAAGAGTTGCTCTGGATAGAAAACCAAAAAGACTAGAAAAAGATTCAATTAATACAACATTGCATGTCTGACAACTTGCATTCATAAGTTTAGCTAAACGTGCTTTAGAAAGAAATGAGCTTCCATTTATCCACATGAGAAAGGCCTTTTTTCCATGCCGCGATGGAAGCGTTGTATTTTTCACAATATATTCAAGGTAGTACATAATAGAAATTTCATCAACACACACAAATGAATGGAAAATTAACAGACCCGACAACTAGCATATCCAATTCTCATCTTGTATTGTATTTTTTTTTTCTCTTGCTCTGGTTTGTCTCTAAATATGTACCACATTTATTGCGGATAAACAGAAACTCATCAATTAGATAATGTTGAAATTTTTTTCTTTTAAGAAAGCCACTTCAAAATAAAATCAACATTCCAATTGTTAACTTCATTAGAACCCTCTCAAAAAGCATAACAAAATGGAATAGAAACAGGGGCAATATATGTGCAAGCCACAGTTTAATTATAATGCTCCTAAATACACACAATTAACTGATTTGACGTATTAAACAAAAAGAAAATGAAAAGAAATATAAAGAAAATTACACAAAGATGTTGCTATATGGCAAGAACCCAAAAAAAAACAACAAAGAAAATGAAAAGAAAAAACAAAGAGAATGACAAAAATAGGATTTTTTCGTCATACTTACCTGTAAAAACCTTTTCTTTCAGTACATCATGGGACACAGAGTCAGGCTAATATTCATTACCTGCTGGGACATCCCAGAGCAATAGCCTTGAGGGGAGGGAGACACCCTGCCAAACAATAGCCATGAGAATTTATACGGCAGCCCGCTGTACACTGTGACTGAAAGCTGAATCCTCGGCTGCTTGAACATCCACTTGATAACATTTTGTGAACATATGCACTGAAGACCAGGTAGCAGCCCTACAAATCTGAGCCACAGATACCCCATGGCAAAAAGCCCAGGAGGTTCCTACAACCCTGGTAGAATGAGCTCTCATCCTAAAGGGAGCGTAGGCCTGAATGATCAACTGAAGGACCCAATTGGCAATGGAAGCCTTGGAAGCTGCCTGCCCCTTCTTGGGTCCTTTTGGTAAAACTAAAAAGGAGTCTGATCCTCGGATCTCCACAGATCTAGACAAATAAACCTTGGCTGCTCGGACAAGGTCCAATGAATGCAGTCGTCGCTCTTCCACCGATCGAGACAGAGAAAAAAGAAGGCAAAATAATGTCCCGATTTTAATGAATGGCCAACACCACTTTTGGAAAAAAGGATGGAACAGGTCGTAACACAACCCCGTCGTGGTGAAAGATCAAGTATGGTTCCCTGAACGAAAGGACCACCAACTCCGCCAACCTTCTAGCCGAGGTGATGGCCATCAGGAAGGCTAGCATGCATGACAGCAAGTCTAATGGAATTTCCTTGATAGGCTCAAATGGTTGTTTCTGTAACACAGACAGCACCAAGTTCAAGTCCCAAGGACACATAGGTGACTCAATGGGTGGAAGCAAGCGAGATGCCCACTGCATAAAGGTTTGGATCACTGAATGGGAGGCTAAAGGCCTTTGGAAGAATACTGATAGGGCCAAAACTTGACCTCTGATTGTACTCAAAGCCAATTTGATTTCCACAGCTGACTGTAATAAAGAGAGCATTCTCCCAATCAGGTACTTCCGAGAATGCCATTTTTTGGCTTCACACCAAGCAATATAAGTCTTCCAGACCTTATGATAGATCTTCCTAGTGACAGCTTTTCTAGCATTCATTAGGGTAGACACCACTGGTCCAGAGATGCCATGGTCCTTTAACAGTCCAGCCTACTTTGGGGACGCAACGCGTAAGGATTACCACGTAACTTTAGTCGTGACGTCACCCGCTTGTCTAAATGCTGATCCATGCATGATCGTTCATTGGAATTGCTTCATATGTATCGCTCATCACCCAGCACTGGGGCGCAGTGCTTTGTAATGTGAGTGCACTTCTATTTGTTTTAAATAAATTCATTTTATACAGAGAGCACTAGATGTTGCTATTCTATCTTTTTTACATATGACATATGGAATCACTATGAGATCTATGGGATATGAGATATGAGTAAACCCCAGGAGTGACAATATACGAGGTGGATTCATTTGTTTAACACTTGATGGGAAATGCTGTATATGACATGTCTGAATATTCAGGGGTCCAGTACTTGAGGTTAGAGTCCATTTCTGTCATTGGTGGAGGGGATCACAGTCACCCCAATTCGCTGGATAAGAACACCTTGCATATGGGACTTCTCATTTTTATCCTATCAATCCTGTATTCCTTGGTTGTTAACTGAACATTATATACAAAATATTTAATGATCTTTCTGTATTAGGTTTTAATATCTGTGCCGTACTGCTTTTTGTAATAATGGTCCTTTAACATCCTGGCTTCAACAGCTATGCTGTTATATTTAGAGACTGAAAATTGGGGTGGAATATAGGACCTTGAGACAGTAGATCGTGGTGATGCGGAAACACCCATGGCCCATCCATTGTCAGTCTCTCAATCTCTGGCAACCAGGGCCTTCTGGGCAAGGCTGGTGCAACCAGAATGACTGGAATCCCCTCTCTCCGAATCCTGCACAACAAATGTGGAAGGAGATGGGTCAGAGGGAAAGCATAAACCAGGGAGTACTGGCTCCAAGGAACTACCAGAGCATCTGCTTCAATTGCCAGAGGATCTCTTGTTCGGGATGCAAACTGCTTTAATTTTGTTGTTGAACCTGGATGCTAGTAGGTCGACCTCTGACCATTCCCAACGTTGGCAAATTTCCTGGAACACCTCTGGGTGTAGGGACCATTCCCCCAGGCAGATCAGCTGGTGGCTGAGATAATCTGCCTTCCAGTTCTCTACTCACGGGATATGGACTGCCGACAGAATCGGCACATGTTCTTCTGCCCAGGCTAGTATGTGGTTCACCTCCTTCAGAGCTGAACAAATCCTGGTACCGCCTTGGTGGTTTATGTAGGCCATTGCAGTGGCATTATCAGACTGAACCCTGATAGGGGAGTCCTAAAGCTCCACCGTCCAGGACCATAGGGCTAGGGGTACTGCCCGTAATTCCAGGACATTGATAGGCAGGATCTGTTCTGTCCCTGACCCTTTCCGCTGAGCTGTGAGCCCTTCTAGGGTCGCTTCCCAGCCTGAGAGACTTGCATCTGTAGTCAGTACTCTCCAAGTTACCGGGAGAAAGGATTTTCCCTTTTGCAGGTTCTGATCCTGCAACCACCAATTTAGGCTTAAGCGTGCCCAAGGAGATAAGCACATTGGATAATCTAGGGCTTGTCCTCTTCTGTTCCAAACCAAGATGTCTTGTTGTAAAGGCCTAGAATAGAACCGAGCATAGGGTACTGCCTAGAAGACTCATACAGAGCTGAATGGAGGATTGACTGTGCCCCTTATCTGACGCACCTGAACCTTCAGGGCACAGATCCTTACAGGTGGTAAGAATACTCTTGCTTGAACCATATCTAGGATCAGACCTAAATACTTTAGACTTTGAGCTGGTTTCAAGGCTGACTTTTCAATATTGATGATCTAGCCTAAGCTTTTCAAATCCTGTACTGTGCATATTGGCTGGTGAGTGGAGCTATGGAATTGTTTTTGTCTTATTGTTTTTGTACACATGTAGCCGACTACCCGACGGACTTAGTCTGGCAGACTTCCCGCCAGACTGTCCGTCGGACTTCCCGAATGGGCTACTTGCCCACACACAGCACTTTTTCAGTTGACTAATACGGCGTACTAAGTCCACCGTACTATCCGCCCTACTTTTGAAATGAACAGACTCGCCCACACACGCGGAGGAAAGTCGGCTCATTTCGAGCGCGTCTCCAGGTAGGCGGGGCCCACGAAGGAGACGTCGCTGGCCCCGCCACCTGGTATAGACTTGAAGGGGAACCCCAACGCCGAAAAAAATCGGTGTGGAGGTCCCCCCCAGGTCCACATCAGACCCTTGTCCGAGCACGCTACCCGGCCGGCCAGGAAAGGGGGATGAGCGAGCGCTCAAAGTACAAAAAAAACACAACACACAAGATAAAATATTTTATTGCACAGCTCCAGGGGTCTTCCGTCTTGAGGGGTCTTCTCGCCGGACTCCTCCGCTATCTTCTTCTAGCTCTTTTGCTAGCGGAGGAGCCCGGCTTTCTTCCTCGCCGCCGCCCTTCTTCCGACTTCGGGGGTCTTGTCCCCCTCTTCGGTTCTCCTGCCAGGCCACCGCACCTTCTTATAGCTCTTTTACAGGCGGTGGCCCAGTCTTCTGTCGCCGCTGCCTTCTGTTCTTCTCCTTCAGATGTTGACTCGTCGAGTCCTGCGCTCACAATGGCTCCGACGCGACGCGCGGCGACTTATATAGGGACAACACCGGATGATGTCCCCGCCCATTATGATGTCACAGTCCCAGCATCCTCTGGGACTGTGACACCATAATGGGCGGGGACATCATCCGGTGATGTCCCTATATAAGTCGCTGCGCGTCGCGTCGGAGCCATTGTGAGCGGAGGACTCGACGTGTCAACATCTGAAGAAGAAGAACAGAAGGCCAGAAGGCGGCGGCAGAAGACCGGGCCACCGCCTGTAAAAGAGCTATAAGAAGGCGCGGTGGCCCGGCAGAAGAACTGAAGAGGGGGGACAAGACCCCTGAAGTCGGAAGAAGGGTGGCGGCGAGGAAGAAAGCCGGGCTCCTCCGCTAGCAAAAGAGCTAGAAGAAGATAGCAGAGGAGTCCGGCGAGAAGACCCCCGAAGACGGAAGACCCCCGGAGCTGTGCAATAAACTATTTTATCTTGTGTGTTGTGTTTTTTTTGTACTTTATTTTACAGGTGAATGGGTAGGGGTACATTGTACACCATACTTATTCGCATAGGGTGGGGGGCTGGTATCCGGGGGCCCCCTTATTAATTTTTTTGGGCGTTGGGGTTCCCCTTTAAGTCCATACCAGGTGGCGGGGCCAGTGACGTCTCCTTCGCGGGCCCCGCCTACCTGGAGACCCTCTCTAAATGAGCGGACTTTTCTCTGGGCGGGAAAAGTCCATTCATTTCAAAAGTACGGCGGACTGGCATACACACGGCCGGATTGTCTGCCGAAATGCAAGTCCGGCCGGAAGATTGGAGTGCAAAACTACTTTCTAAGTCCGCCGTACTTTCGGGTCAAAAAAGTATGCCGGAGGCTACACACGGGGGGATTGTCCGGCGGACTTGAGTTTGATTTTTCCACCCGATTGTTTGATCGTGTGTACGCGGCATTACATGTATATGCCCTCCATGTGCTCCTTACTGTGAAAGCCAGTAATGGGTGTGGGCAGTGGCCAGTTTTTTTGTTACTGTTCGTATATATGGGACCTTTGCTTCCCTTGGGCTCTTGTTGGGTGTCCAGTGTGCTCCTGTTCCTTTAAGGGGGCTTGGGCAGCCTCCAGGATCACCTGTCCCACATCTATCCATTCCATGCATGTGCTTCCACTATGGAGACACTTATACATTTGTAGTTATTGTATCCTAGAAAAGGAAAAAAGGGGAGCAGGGGATTTTTATACGGTACAATTTATAGAGAAGCAAAGATTTCTTTAAAAGAATTCGTAACTTTTTTATTTAGGAATGTATTAAAAATATATTTTATAAAGACAATAACAGCAAATACACTCATTGTACAAAAAATGCATAGCTATAGGGTATAGGGGATCCTGAAAGTGTTAGTTGCTGAAACTGATCGTACTTCCTCCCGACATGTTTCGCATTTATGCTTCTTCAGGGGAGTATGCAACTGACAATGACATAAAGAAAAAGTTTAAAAGTACAAAATGTACATATGTGCCGTACAGTTAAATGCATATATAATACAGGACATTTTTAATATGAAGATAGTCTCAATATGCTTAGTCCAAAGAGGAGCAATGCTTACCCAGGTATATAAATTCCAAGCATCGAAACACAAAAGCCAATAGATAGTGGAATAGATGGCAAAAAATTGTGGGACAGGATCAAATGGTAAAACCGCCCTAGCCCAATGCAGGGCATAGATGGAGGTAAGCAAGCGCTACAAAGATCAAATTTTAATATTTCTAATTTTGTTTTTGATCTTTGTAGCGCTTGCTTACCTCCATCTATGCCCTGCATTGGGCTAGGGCGGTTTTACCATTTGATCCTGTCCCACAATTTTTTGCCATCTATTCCACTATCTATTGGCTTTTGTGTTTCGATGCTTGGAATTTATATACCTGGGTAAGCATTGCTCCTCTTTGGACTAATATTGAGCATATTGAGACTATCTTCATATTAAAAATGTCCTGTATTATATATGCATTTAACTGTACGGCACATATGTACATTTTGTACTTTTAAACTTTTTCTTTATGTCATTGTCAGTTGCATACTCCCCTGAAGAAGCATAAATGCGAAACATGTCGGGAGGAAGTACGATCAGTTTCAGCAACTAACACTTTCAGGATCCCCTATACCCTATAGCTATGCATTTTTTGTACAATGAGTGTATTTGCTGTTATTGTCTTTATAAAATATATTTTTAATACATTCCTAAATAAAAAAGTTACGAATTCTTTTAAAGAAATCTTTGCTTCTCTATAAATTGTACCGTATAAAAATCCCCTGCTCCCCTTTTTTCCTTTTCTAGGATACAATATTTGCAGAATTATTAGGGGATGAGGTACCTATAACATTAATGTGTTTCTGGGATAGTGTGGACCAACTTATTTCTATACATTTGTAGTGTTAGGACTGCAAGCAACACAGGGTGCCGTGATGAGGCCTTTCAGCCTTCACATGCATTTGCAAATGTGTGCTAACTAAACTCCTGCTTTTAACAGACGGTTAGACAGGGTCATTTGGTAGGTCAGCAGACTGGCTGGTGAGTTGAGCTATGGAATTGTTTTTGTCTTACCTAAATACTTTAGACTTTGAGCTGGTTTCAAGGCTGACTTTTTGGTATTTATGATCCAGCCTAAGCTTTTCAAATCCTGCACTGTGCATATTATGCTCTGTTCTAGAGTCTGTAATGAGTGATCTCTGAGCAGGAGGTCATCCAGATACCTGAGCACCAGGATCCCTTGAGCCGTTAAAAGACCCAGTACTGGTGCTAGGACCTTTGTGAACACCTGGCGAGCTGTAGCAAGCCCAAAGGGTAAAGCCACAAACTGAAAATTACATTCCTCTACTGCAAAACATAGGAACCCCGGATGAGGCTGAAAGATAGGCATGTGTAAACAGGCTTTTATATCGATGGAGGCTAGAAAGTCTCCCCTCTGGAGTGAGGCTACTAGATGATGTAGTGCCTGAAGCAATAAATTTATTTTTGGAGGATCCAAGGGAATTTTGGATCTTAAAAACCTCTGAGGGGGAACCCCCCGCAACTCCAGCTTGTAACCAAGAGATATAATTGAGGTGACCCTGTCAGGGAAGCAATCGTAGAACTGGAGATCCTGCCAGAAACCGTTATGGTCGTGCCGGGCGAATACCTGGGCGCATGCACGCACACTGGTGAGAGACAATGGCATTGGCATGCAGATGCACCACGGCTAGTGCGCAGGGGCGCGCGCCAATGCATGTGTGTGCACAGTGATGGTAGTAGGCGCCTGCTGCAGACTATAGGCAGGTTGCTGGATTATCGTCAGCTCCCATGTCCCTTGTACCTGCTGCCTGTATCTGATTACCCGATTCCTGTGACTACTTGGCTTTCCTGACTCTCCCTGCTCTCCACCTGCACCGACCCTGACTTGGACCCGACTACGCTCACACCTGCACTTCCTGTACCTCCGCTTGTCCGCATGGTGTTGACCCTTGGCATGGCTACCAACTCTGTTCCTGATTCATTCTGCTGTACCTCTTATTGGATTGGACCTGTTGTGTGACTTGATAGTATAATCCAGCCATGACCGAGGCCGGCAGAGATGCATCCCATGTAGAGACTTTGTGCCAACAAGCTTCCACCCTCACTCAAATAGTCCAAAAACTACAGGAAGGATACCTGCATTTAGAGGGTAGGCTAAAGCTGCTAATGGAATCCACTACTTCTACGATGATGCCCCCAGAACCACGAGTACCTACTCCCGAGCGATTCACTGGAGATCGATTAAAGTTCAGATCTTTTAAAAATGCCTGTCTGCTGTATCTGGCTTTGCAGCCCCGGAATTTTTCCATTGAAACTATTAAAGTCGGATTCCTTATTTCCTTGTTATCAGGTGACCCTCAGGCTTTGGCCCACAGTTTATGGGAACGTAAAGACCCACCTATCTGCACAGTGGACACCTTCTTTGCAGCCATGT
Source organism: Lithobates pipiens (assembly GCF_037356315.1). Lineage (NCBI taxonomy): Eukaryota > Metazoa > Chordata > Amphibia > Anura > Ranidae > Lithobates > Lithobates pipiens. Next base: position 201,446,246 of record NW_027507903.1, on the reverse strand, counting down.
CACAGCTCTACGAGGACTTCCAGCTCACAGCCACCGATGAGGCTGCTTTACATACTCTACGGCAGGGACAGCGGCCAGTGGAGGACTACACCATAGACTTACGTTGGTGGTCTATGTATACAGGCTGGAATGAGGCTGCTTTAAAACACCAGTTCTGTTTAGAATTTTCTGAATCCCTCAAGGACGAATTGCCCAGAAGTGGTATTCCTACCACTCTTGAGGATCTCATCCAACGGGCCATCCAGCTGGACAGACGTCTACGGGAGCACCAAGCCGAATGGTCACAAACTTTCAGTATGCTTATTCCAGAGACTGGGGCTATGCCCATTAGCATGAAGCGAGCCGCATTGACCCCTGAGGAGAAACGTCGCCAGGCCAACTTATGTTTTCACTGCGGAGGAGATGGACACTTCCTTTGCAGCTGTCCCATTAGGCCCTGCAAGCCATCTAAGTACACTCCAGCGTACTTCCAGGTTTCTGGAACTTCCTCCTCCCACCTTGTCCTTCCCATTGTGCTGCAGTTGGCAGCACGCAGTGTTCCTCTGCAGACTATAGTGGATTCCGGGGCTTGCAGCGGCTTCTTGGATATAAACCTGGCCAAAAATCTTAGCCTACCCCTGATCCCCAAGAAATGCAGGTTGGAAGTTCTCCTGGCCGATGGTACCTTGCCTAGTTCTGGCCCCGTTACCCTAGAGACTGCACCTCTCTTTGTTACCACTCCTGATGGCCATTAGGAGTTCATACGTTTTGATGTCCTGAGCTCCCCCATGTTTCCAGTTATCCTGGGTACTCTCTGGCTCCAAGCACACAACCCTCAGATCAACTGGATCAAGAGAGACATTTTTATTCACCTCTCATTACTGCTCGCAGCATTGCCTTGCTCCCAGCCACAAGAATATCACCAGTTGTCTGTCAGTTCAACCTGTACCTGCCAGTTATCCAAAGGTGCCACCAGCCTATCATGAATTTTTGGACCTCTTTGATAAGAAAAAAAGCTGATGTTCTGCCCCCACATAAGACCTACGATTGTCCGATTGAATTACTCCCTGGGGCCGAAGTTCCATTTGGATGTAAACTCTCCCTTTCTGAGATGGAATTGGGAGCTCTACGTCAATATATTGATGAAAACCTTGTGTTGTCCCCCCTATACATTGTAAAGCGCTGCGTAAACTGTTGGCACTATATAAATCGTGAATAATAATAAAAACCTAGAAAAAGGCTTCATTAGGCCCTCTTCCTCTCCTGCAGGTGCCGGAATCTTTTTCACTGAAAAAAAAGACAAGGCACTAAGGCCATGTGTGGATTACAGGGAACTTACCAAGATTACCATAAAGAACCAGTACGCTCTCCCTCTTGTTCCAGAGCTCTTCCAGAGATTTCATACTGCCCAGATATTTACTAAGCTTGCTCCCTTGCTCTCCGCCTGCACCGACCCTGGCTTGGACCCGACTACGCTCACGCCTGCACTTCCTGTACCTCCTCTTGTCCGCATGGTGTTGACCCTTGGCCTGGCTACCTGGCTGTTCCCGATTCATCCTCGTATCGGATTGGACCTGTTGTGTATGACCCCTGGCCTGGCTTGACCCTGCTCCCGGTTGCTCCACTGGAACCGTCCACGTAAGGTTGCCAAACCTACTCACCTGCACACCCCAGCAACTCCGCATCCGGCAACCCGAGCACCTTTGCGCACCGTACCCCCCGTCTCACTCCCAGGGGTACGCTGCACTAAGCTGCAAGGGGCACCCTCTCAGCAACCCGGCCTCCCACCAGAGACTTGATAGAACCACTCGTCCTGAATTGTGTCAGGGCTGGGCTCAGCCCTTCCCTTCCTTCTCTGAGCTGGCTGCTCAGCTGTCAGCGAATTGCCAATTCCCATCTCTCTACAGTTACCCAGCTGTCGTTGATTCTGCTTGTCAGTCCTGCCTACTTAAAGCCGTCCAGCTCACTTGATCTCTGCCTTCGCCTTGGTCACATCACTAGAAACCATTTACTGCGTTCCTGTTTAAAGACTGGCTTTGCTGACATCCCTCTTGGCTCCTTATCCTGCTTGCTGTTCCTCTACTTGGATCCCTGACTTCTGGCCTGGCTGATTAACCAATCTGGTTACTGAACTCTGGCTTGACTGACTACCCAATCCAGTTACTGGACTGACTACGCTTACTCTATTTACCTTTTTATTTTTATTAAAGGGGTTCTGCACTCATAATAATATATTTGCCCATTCTGTTGCCTCTAGACCGTACATTTGATAATGCCACATGTTTTTTTTTTTTATTAATAGCCGAAATCACGCGAGATTTAGGGTGTATTAGCCGAAATCTAGCGAGATTACGGGTGCATTAGCCGCAATGTCTCCTGGGATTACTTGGACGAGATCCCAGGAGACAGTGCGGGCTTCAGCAGGAAATGATGCTGATCCCCGCAAGAGACCGCCCATCGCCGCAGGGGAGGAAAATAAAAAAATACGAATTACAAAAGGTAGATTAATAAAAAAAAAACATGTGGCATTATCAAATGTACGGTCTAGAGGCAACAGAATGGGCAAATATATTATTATGAGTGCAGAACCCCTTTAATAAACAAGTGTGATTTTACCGTACTTCTGTCTCAGTCTGGTTCATGGTTTCTGACATATTGTTTTTCAAATGTCCACAAAGTGCAGCAGCCTTCCATCCCACTCGATGGAGTGGAGGCGTCCCCTCAAAATGAAGGCTTGAAGCTGGGTTTAGAAGAGCTTTGAATCCCGGGCTTCTTTTGGCCCTGTGGTTTGCCCCTGGCCCTAATGCCCAGTTGGCGGCGGAGACATTTGAGAAAGCAGTCCCTGAGGTTTTAAACGAGGGACTTCTGATGCTTTTCTTCACAGGAAGTAGGGAACTCTTCCCTCTGGAAATCTTTTGGATAAATTTGTCCAAATGATCACCAAATAAACATTCTCCATGAAAAGGTAAATCTGTCAATAACTTTTTACAAGGAAGCTCGGCTGACCAGTTGTTAAGCCACAAAAGTCTGCGCATATGTACAGACAAGAGAGCCAAATGAGAAACCTGCTGTATTGAATCCTTTAAAGCAGGGGTACTGAGTTAAAATTCACGGGGGTCCGGTCAGTAAAATTTTCTTCCCGCGGAGGTCCGAATGTCATATTGGTCATGACTCCGATCCTTCACATTACAACCTTCCTGTGCACATCACAATTGTTTTCTATTGCCCTTGTAGATACCTGGGTTTTTCTAGGGCAGAAAAACAGATCTCTGCACAAGTGTGGACAAGCCCTTACATCAGTGCCCTCAGTCCCCCCTTCACAGCACATTTCTCACTTTTACATCACAGTCCCACCATCAGAAACCCCGCAACCCATTACAGACTCATCACAATGTGTCCTTTTAAAGACCCCCATCACAGACCCCCCCCCCACAAACACAGATCCCCCCCATTACAGATCCTCTTCACCACAGACCCCCCCCCCACTCAGCACAGATCCTCACTCCATCACATATCCCCCCCATCACAGACCCCACTCCATAACAGATCCCCCCCTAATACAGACCCCACTCCATCACAAATATCCCCCCCGATACAGATCCCCCCTCCATCACAGACCCCCCCCCCCGATACAGATCCCCCTCCATCACAGATCCCCCATTAACGGCCCCACTCCATCACAGGCCCCCCCGTTACAGACCCCATTCCATCACAAATATCCCCCCCGATACAGATCCCCCCTCCCCGATACAGATCCCCCTCCATCACAGATCCCCCATTAACGGCCCCACTCCATCACAGGACCCCCGTTACAGACCCCATTCCATCACAGATCCCCCTGCATCACAGACCTCACTCCATCACAGACCCCTCTAATACAGACCCCATTCCATCACAGATCCCCCCCCCAATGCAGACCCCACTCCATCACAGACCCCCGTAATACAGACCCCCCATTACAGATCCCACTCCATCACAGTCCTCCCTCAACATTACAGCGTCAGACTGTCCCTTTCATCATCGCAGCATTCCCGCAGCATTCCCCCTTCCTCCCCCTCCCCACACTGCCCTACCTTATTCACACAAGCCGGGAAGCACGCATGGCAGGTCCGGACAAAGGGCGGGACTTTTCAAGTTAAAAGGGTGTGATTGGTTGCTGGACCGCCCCACTGCCTAGCAACCAATCACCCACTTCGTAACTTGATAAGTCCCGCCCTTTGTCCGGACCTGCAGCGCTTCCAGGCTTGTGTGAATAAGGAAGGGGAGTGATGCAATGATGCCAAGCCTCACCAAGGATTTTAGCGGCAGCGGCGGGCTGGCAATCCGGCAGTGGATAAAAAACACAGAGGCAACTATTTGCGAGTCTGCGGGCCGGATATGGCTGCTACTCGGTCCGGATTCGGCCCGCGGTCCGCCATTTAGTGATGCCTGCTTTAAAGCGTCAACAGCAAAACACAGTGCTCAAGGAATATCTGTCATACTTTCAGGCAGATCATCCTCTTGGTTAGGCCTATCAGGCTGTTTTACCTGATCCTTTACGGATTGGCAGATACCAATTGCTGCAACAGCTGGCAGAATAGCTGAACTGGCCAAAGAAAAGGAAGCCTTTAATAATGACTGCAATTTCTTGTCAACATGGTCTTTCAAGCCCTGTGCCTTACCTACCGGACAAGTTAAGTCCTTGTTTAAGGAAGAGACTGCTGCATCTAGGGCTGGTATGCTCCATTTTTTAACAAACTTTTCATTCATGGGATATAAAAGGCGAAACCTCTTAGGAACAAAAATCCTGTCAGGATGTTCCCAATCAGCATACACTGCCTGTTCCAACAGGGGTTGTAGGGGGAAAGCCTGTGCGGTCTGCAAGAGACAATTTAAAGTGGAATTCCACCCCAAAAAACAAAAATGTATTAATGTGCTTAATAATAAAAATAACAATTGCTCACCTCTAAATGCCTGTTACTATGGGGTCCCTTGCAGTCTGCCTCCTTCGGTGCCTGGGCTCCCGACGTCACTTCCCTCATTGCAGGAAGGGAGATCGACTCGACGATGATTGCGTGGCCAGTGACGGCGTGCGGCCACAGCCGGGCACCCACAATTAAAATGCCAGTGCCGCTGAGCAGATGGGGGGGGGGGGGACACGAATGGGGCTTCAATCCCCCGCATCGCTGGACACTGGGACAGGTAACGGTCTGATTATTAAAAGTCAGCAGCTGCAGTATTTGTATTTTTTTTTTAAGTGGGAACCCCTCTTTGAAGGCAGAACAAACTAGTTTGGTCAGAGTCAGGATCAAAAGCCTCTGCGACTGAGGCACAGACATCAACTGGATATTTTCTTGTCCAGATTGCTCTGAAGCAGACTCATCTGCCGGACCCTTGACAGAATCCTGAGCTTTAAGCTCTTCCCCATTTTCAATCCATTTCTGCTCCAAACTAGGAGGCTCCAGGGAGGGGGATCTGTCACGCTTTCTTGCCACCCTACGGGATGGAGGCAATCATGCCAGCAAGCCTGTGCTCTAACCCAGCTAGGGTCTCCCTTGGACCTGTACAGCACCCTGCAGGAATGCCATAGCGTCCAGGATTCCACTTCGCAGGGTCCAGCGCCTGGAGGCCGCATTACAGGATGCCTTGCAGGATCTTAAGACTTCCTTGCAAGGTAATTAACATTTATCTAAGCATATAAAGCCTGTGTCAAAGAAATGCGATCGGTCAATCCCTTGATTCATTTAAGAATGGTTTGTGGGACTAGAGACCTGGAGCTCAGAGCTCAAACAAACCATGCCATCCACCTTGCAGACGCTGGTAAAAAACTGAAGTGCTTCCTGTGTGGGAGGGGTTTTATAGGGGATCATTTCCTGTCTAAAGACCTTTGGTATACCAGTGTCCATTCCCCTGGAGATGGAGTATAACCCAGCAGGTAATGAATATTAGCTTGACTCTGTGTCATATGATGTATGAAAAAGATAGATGTTGCTGTGCTGAAAAACTACTAAAAATACTGCTGCATGTGTTTAACAATACTGACCAAATATCTGAAATACACACTTAAGAAAAGTGCTTTAAGAAATGTTATTGCCTCTGTGGCAGGTGGAGCTCGTCTAGGCCAGATTTTGCAGGAAACAGGTACATTAATGATGCAGGTGTGTGTGCTGGGTTTATGTTAGAGGTCCCATCCTCTGTTTTGGGTTAGTGTGTGAAGGGAGCTGTGAGGTGCACATTGAACCATACTGTCCAGGTCAGGACAGGCCAGGCCAGGCCCGAGCCTGTGAGGATGTAGCACCTGGAATCCGCAGGAGGAGCAGTCAAGCTGACAAAGGTACAGTGTTATTGTGTATGAGCACTGGGACTGTGTGTTTGACAGTCTGGAGGACCAAAGCAAGAGGAAGCTGCAAAAAGGAGAGCCAAGAGGCTGAACTCTATGTGTTGCATTGATGGTGAGAACCGCCTGCATGGGAAACTATTAAAGTGTGAACTTTTTGCTTTGTTTTAAATAAAAATGGGCAAAAAAGAGACACGTAACATACTTTTGACATAGCGTAAACGCACTATTTGGCGCTACCAATTAACTACAAATTTTCCAACTTGTTACAGGCTCCTGAAGAATAGAAATTTTGACTTGCCTGTAAATTCTTGGAGTTTAGTACAGGAAAAGGGACAAATATTCTTAGACCACGGGCTATATGCTGTACCTTTAGATGATTTGACTCTGGCAAACAAGGTTCGCTAGGCCCAATCACAGACAGTTCCATACGAGTCAACCACTCATTGAGGCTTCAGTTTTTTTCAGCAATAAGGAATGATCAAGACACAGAGGGGGGTCTAAGTCCTGTACTTTACTCCAAAATCAGGTAATTACAAGTAAGTCACAATCCCCATTATAATTGTCCAGTACAGTGCTCATATTCTAAGACCATGGGATTTACCTAAAGCAATAAACTGAGGGGTGGGCAACAACATAGCAAACGGAACTGCCAGCAGGCCCACAGAAATCAAGGGTTAAAGAGCGCAAAAAAATAAATAAAACACTCAGATGACAGCTTGAAATACCTTGCTGTCGCAGCTCACATCGGCTGAGGCCTGAACATCCACCTAGTAGAATTGTGAAAACGTGAACAGCTGACCAAGTGGTGGTCTTGCAATTCTAGGAAGCATTTGCTTGATGCTAAAAATCCCATCCCAGCACTAGTGAAATGGGCTCTAATAGGGAAAGGAGAAACTCTATCCTTAAAGTGGAACTTCAACCTCTCAATCAACATTGACTATGTTTTGCTGCTAGCATTAGTAAATAGATAGAAAAGTATATCATATTTACTTGTTTTAATTTATTTTTTATATTTCTTCAATTTTCCGGTTTCTAGGCAAATGTCATACATCCCAGGTGTCTTCAGGAGGGGTTTTCTTAACTAAGCACCATCCTGCCTGCATGCCTGAGCTAAGGGCAGATGGATTCCAGAAATCTGCCCTTACTCAAGATGGCCATAGCCGGAAATGCAAATTCAACAAAAATGAATTAAATAGTGTTTTTTTAGTTTGTGGTGCTCTGATGTAGTGTAGTTCTGATTTAACCACTTGCCATCCGAGCACTTTATATGAATGCATGGTCGGCTGCTTTCTGGAGTCGGGTATATTAAAAGGTCTTTGTGCTGTTCATGTGTGCACTCTAGGAGGTGAAGTGGCACGCTATAAGATTATTGTGAGGGAGAAGAGTGTTTCCTACAGCGCACTGTAAAAAAAAAAAAAAAAAAAAAAACATTACAGTCACAAGACTGACAAACCAGTGCAGTTTCACAAGGTCAGTGTTAGCCAGAAACCATGTTCCCGATCACCACCACACTAGTACCTGTATCACCAGACCAGCGCAGCCAGCACCAGTGTTCCTGATCACTGCAACACAAGCCCAGCATCACCAGACCACTGCAGTCACCAACAATTTGGTTTATGATTACCGCTACACAAGTCCCAATGTCACCAGGTTAGCATAAGGCCGTAACAGTGTTCCTGATCATCACCACACCAGTCCCAGTGTCACAAGACCAGTGTAAGTCAGCAAGTGTTTTTGATCAGTGCCTCCATCAATGTTGCTTCTGAATGCTGCAACACCAGTCTCAGTGTCACCAGATCAGTTCAGCCAGCAACAATGTTCCTGATGGCTAGCCTCACCAGTAACCATACCTCTTAAAGGCACATTTTTTCAAATGACTTTTTTTATTATTGCATTTAAGTCCAAATATGAGATCGGAGGACTTTTTGACACCACATCTCATATTTAAGAGGACCTGTCATGCTTTTTTCTATTAAAAGGGATGTTTACATTCCTTGTAATAGGAATAAAAGTGATCCATTTTTTTTTTAAAAACAGTGTAAAAATAAATAACATCAATTAAAATAAAGAATTTTTTATTTTTATTTTTAAAACACCCCGTCCTGAGGAGCTCGCTCGCAGAATCGAACGCGTACGTGAGTAGCACCGCACATGAAAATGGTAGTCAAACCACACGTGAGGTATCGCCGCGATTGGTAGAGCAAGAGCAATAATTCTACCCCTAGACCTCCTCTAACGTAAAACATGCAACCTGTAGAATTTTTCTAAATGTTGCTTATGGACATTTTTGAGGGTAAAAGTTTGACGCTATTCCATGAGTGGGCGCAATTTTGAAGCGTGACATGTTGGGTATCGATTTACTCGGCATAACATTATCTTTCACAATATAAAAAAAAATTTTACTGTTCTTATTTTTTATTCAAAAAAGTTATTTTTCCAAAAAAGGTGCACTTAAGACCGCTGTGCAAATACGGTATGAAAAAAAGTATTGCAATGACTGCCATTTTATTCTCTAGGATGTTAGAAAAAAAAAAACAATATATAATGTTTGGGGGTTCGAAGTAATTTTCTAGCAAAAAAAAAAAAATTTTTTAAACATGTAAACACAGTCTGAAAAAGAGGCCTGGTCCTTAAGTAGTTAAACACCATGATTACTTATACAGGGACAGGGTCTTGTTAAGACACCAAATGGCCAGGTCCACAATAGCATCAGCTCAATTAATATATTTATTTTTAAGAACTCCTCCATATTTAGGTATTGCTGAGCAAAGGGTTTGGGAGGAGAAAAGATTTCATCTGGATTAGGCCAACCACTATTCAACACAGGTTGCAAAAGGGAATGTGACTGTGAACCAGGATGAAAACCGTATGCATAGCTAACACAGGTAGTTCTAATACTAGACATGTGTGAACTGCATCGATAAGGAACTGATTCGTTTTGGGAGTTTTGTCTGACAATGAGACTTCTCCTATACCAATGCCTCAAATAAGGATAGGGGGGGGTACAGTCTGCCTCAGCTGACTGCCCAGAAACAACTGAGCCCCAAGGAAATTAGAGAAAATGAGATATACAGTTGCAGCCCCTGTGTTCTGTGTTAGCTAACATGGCTAGTAGTATTGCAGCCAGGGACTGTCAGGCCTGGGCTCAGCTCTTCCTTCTCTGAGCTGGCGGCTAATTGCTGGCTCCACAGTGACTCACCTGTTGATGATATCCTGCTCATCAGTCCTGCCTACTTAAGCCATCCAGTCCAGATCTCCGCCTTCGCTTTGGTCACATCTCTAGAGACGCTCTCCTGTGTTCCCGTTAAAGACTTGTTCGGCTGACATTGCTTCTGGCTCCAGATGCTGCTTGCTGATCTACTACACTTTTCTCTGGCTCCCTGACATATTGGCTTGTCTTGACTATCCGTTCTGGTTCCTGAATTATGACTATGTTTTGACTACGTTTACTCCGTTTACCTTTTTTTATTATTATTAACCAAGTATGATTTAACTGTACTTCTGTCTTAGTCTTACTCATGGTTTCCGACAGAGCCCTGAGCACCAAGTCCTTTCTGCATACAAGGGCAAGGGTATCACTCTGATCCCATAGAAATAATACTGGTACTCTCTAAGGATGCCCCTTTGTCCCCTTTTCATTTTCACTGCGATTTAGACCATGGCGATTGCCAGCCACACCAGTCCAGATATTAAGAGGGTTAATTTTGGATCTCGGGAATATAAATGCATTATTTGCAGATGATGTCCTCTTTGTCACGTCCCCTCTTACTTCCCTCCCTAACATCCTGCAGCCATTATGGGACTTTGAAGGCATTTCGGGGCAAAGAGTAAGTGTGATTAAGTGCGTGGCTTTTAACGTTAACATCCCTGACCCACTATTTTCACATGTGAGTTCTGCTTTTGCGTTTAGATGGCAAGACGGAGACCTGTCATATTTGGGTGTTCACCTTGCTGCTTTGTATACCGGAGTAGACTATGCATGATCTTTTGTGGCTCGGTAGGATACATGCAGTCATAATTATGGTATTGTAGAAAAAGGAAGAAAAAACCTCGCCCTACCCCACTCCTATCTCAGAGCTATGAAATATTAGGAAGCGTCCACAGAGGCAATGATAAATAAACGGACATGGATAACAAAGAAATTAGTAAGATAAAAAATCTTTCGATCAGCAGCCACTTAAAAACAGGTTGTACGTATAAATAATAGATTTAAAATTTGCAACTCTAAATAGGTAACAAATGAACACCAAAGTGGCGCTCCCTTCAGTTGTAGCAGAAATTAGAAAACTGACTGGCTAGTATATGGTCACCCCCAAACACGCAAGAATACTAGACAGATAAATAAATGTATGATGCTGAGTGAAAAAAGTCTTTAGCGAACACAATTGGTGTATACAGTAGATATTTGATGAGTGCACCTTTCACCAGAAATTTCTTCCACCACGTGTTCCACACACCCTCAAGGGGTTTAAACTCACCAGAGCCAGGAGGTAAACAGGCCTCAAACAGGATCAAGCAGTATATTCACTCCAAATATCTCTCTGGGATGTCCTGGGCTAAAAGTAAGCCTTGACGTTAATCCTTTCTTTGCAAATTTAGCATGAATTTTGGGATGGTTTTCTGTACTAAATCCAGTTTGTGAAACATAAGCTCCTAGGAAAACTGGAATCATGGTGTTCTCTGCAACACACCACTCGCCTAGCCTAGGAGAGTGGTGTGTTGCAGAGAACACCATGAGGCCTGTTAACCTCCTGGCTCTCGTGTGTTTAAACCCCTTGAGGGTGTGTGGAACATGTGGTGGAAGAAATTTCTGGTGAAAGGTGCACTCAAATATCTACTGTGTACACCAACTGTGTTCACTAGAGACTTTTTTCACTCAGCATCAAACATTTATTTATCTGCCTAGTATTCTTGCGTGTATGATGGTGGCCATATACTAGCCAGTCAGTTTCCAAATTTTTGCTACAACAGAAGGGAGCGCAGATTTGGTGTTCATTTGTTACCTATTTAGAATTGCAAATTTTACATCTTTTTTTTATAATTACGGTATTACCCAATCTACTGATACATATACTAGATACTGCTCAGATTCAATCTAAAATCCTCAAATTTATTTGGGGTCCTAAGGAATACAGGCTCCACTCTATACAAACCTAGATCTAAAGTGGGGCTGGGGGTCCCTGAACTTTGGACTTAATGCAAAGCAATGGAATACAAGTATCAGTGGTTTACTCACAATGCAAACGCTCTGACTGGGTGTCCATGGAATGACAGGCAATTCCATCCCACAAAATTGACTTTTTACTGTGGCGCCTTCGCAGGGACAGACCCCCGGTGTTGGCACCTATGCTATCTCACTCTTTTGCACTTTGGGATTGCTTATGTATTCTCCCTATGCTAGTGGACTGATAAGGGCTTGTATCATATAGGTCACTTTTTCACACAGAGGCATGTTTATGCTCTCTCACTGTACTACCAATTTAGAGCTGTCTTTTGCTGAGGGTTTTCATTTTATGAACACAGCTAATTTTATATGCCCCACCTCAGACCTGCCCACTTTGATGTCCTATGAGACTCAGGATCAGGGCTTTAGGGGTGGTATATCCAAACACCCTTACGTGCTTGGCCTGGAAGAGGAACCTCTCCTGTGAACTTGAGCCCCAGGAAATAGGTATGCCCGACTCCAGGTTTGCCTACAAGTGGATTTTGAATGCATCTCTGATAGAGGTGAGTCCTCACTAGGTGCTATTTGGTCCCTGCTTGCCTGCCCATAATGTACCCAATGGCATCTGTGGAGTGCTTCAGTGGATGCTCCCTGGTTGGGCCGATGCTCCACATTTGGTGGGAATGCCCCAGGATCTGTAATTATTGGAGCAAGGTTTTCTGTATACGTCATAAATTGACGGGTGCCCAGATTACTCAACAGGTCTATATTGCCCTGCTCAATGACACCCCACCAAGATTACCACACCCTATGCGACGGCTGATTTACTATGTACTTTGGCAGCCAAAATCACTATTGCGAGATCCTGGAAGTAAACCTGTATTTCTATCTGCTGTTTGAAACATAAGGTTTCTTGGATTATGGTTCATAAACGAGTCACAAGTGTACTCAATGATATACAAGCCATGTTCGAGCAAACTTGGGAACCGTGGCCAACCTATATGAAGGTTGCCTTAAAGAGGAGGGCCGTTGAAAAAAAAAAAAAAAGTCAGCAGCTGCAAACACTGCAGCTGCTGAATTAATAAACACACTTACCTGTCCAGGGCGCCCGCGATGTCGGCCGCCCGAGGCTGACCCGTCCCTCGGCTCTCGGGTCCCGGCGCCGCCATTCCCTCTAAGGGAAACAGGCAGTGGAGCCTTATGGCTTCACTGCCCGTTTCCTACTGCACATGCGCGAGTCCCGCAGCTACTGCGCATGCGCGAGTCCCGCAGCGCTTTCTGAATGGGACGCGCTGTGTTCTGGAACACACAGTTCCCAGAACACAGCGCGACCCATTACCCAGAAGACACCGCGACGAAGAGAGAAGACAGAAGATCTCCGCGGAGGAGGAAGAGGAAGATTAGGATTATGTGCCTAGCAACAGGCATTTCTGGTAAGTAAAAAAAAAAAAATTTTTTTTCATTTTTTTTTTTTTTTAGATTTTTTTGTCGTTTTTAAAAAATTTTTGTTTTCAGGGTGGCCCTCCACTTTAACTTCCTAGAAAGTGTACTTGCTAGTTCAGACTGTGATCTCTTGTGTTACCCTTTACCTGCTCTGATTTTTTTCCCCCTCTCTTTTGACTGCTTTCTGTGTCACTTTCTATCCTTCTCTCTCAATTTTCTTTTCCCCTTTATGGTTCTCTCTGTTTTTTGGATCAATGGTTACAAGGTTGTTATCATTAGCCTTTGTTGCAATTGTATCTATTACCAAGAGACCTTGGATAGATTGTAGTGAGAACTTCTACCTTGGTCTCTCTGTTTGTATTTGGAATTGTAATTGCCCCTGTTTAAGGTTGTTCATATGTTCCATTTTCCAATCGTGTAAAACTTTAATAAAAACTTTTGAACGTAAAAAAAAAAACCTCAGGTGTTCCATTAGAGCTAAACTACCCTGGTGATTTTGATTTCTTACTAATAACTTGCTGATTTGTCATCTGAACAGGCAAGAGATGCAAAGGAGATTTTTAGTTGCTCATTTCTGCCACTAAAATCTCTAAAATTTAAACATAAGGTATTGCAAATTAATGCTAAACAGATGGAACTAATGGGTCCCCATTGAATAGGCTAATCATGTCCTGACATCTCAATCTTGTTAAATTATGTGGATTAATTTGAAGCAGGCCATTCAAGCAAGAGGCACCAACATATACATCCATGGGCCACAATACCTCCTGGCTCTGCACAGGCCTGACTAGCAGCTACAAAAAGTGTTAGAGATTATATAAAATGTTACATAATTTTTCATCGATATTATTATTCCATTTAGCTAGCAAGGATGTATCCTGTACATTATAGCAATCAAATTGAGAAATCATGTTCACAGCTGCATGTTCAAAATGTGAATTTCACTGTGCATGTGAAAAAAAGTTACAATAAAGTTAAAATGTTTTTGGTAACATATTGCTAAATGTACAGTGCCTTGCGAAAGTATTCGCCCCCCTTGAACTTTTCAACCTTTTGCCACATTTCAGGCTTCAAACATAAAGATATAAAATTTTTATTTTTTGTGAAGAATCACCAACAAGTGGGACACAATTGTGAAGTGAAATGAAATCTATTGGATTTTTTAAACTTTTTTAACTAATAAAAAAAAGAAAAGTGGGGAGTGCAAAATTATTCGGCCCCCTTGCGTTAATACTTTGTAGAGCCACCTTTTGCTGCGATTACAGCTGCAAGTCGCTTGGGGTATGTCTCTATCAGTTTTGCACATCGAGAGACTGAAATTCTTCCCTGTCCCTGCTGAAGAAAATCAGGCCCAAACCATGATGCTGTCAACACCATGTTTGACAGTGGGGATGGTGTGTTGAGGGTGATGAGCTGTGTTGCTTTTACGCCAAACATATCGTTTTGCATTGTGGGCAAAAAGTTCGATTTTGGTTTCATCTGACCAGAGTACCTTCTTCCACATGTTTGGTGTGTCTTCCCAGGTGGCTTGTGGCAAACTTTAGACGAGACTTTTTATGGATATCTTTGAGAAATGGCTTTCTTCTTGCCACTCTTCCATAAAGTCCAGATTTGTGCAGTGTACGACTGATTGTTGTCCTATGGACAGACTCTCCCACCTCAGCTGTAGTTCTCTGCAGTTCATCCAGAGTTATCATGGGCCTCTTGGCTGCATCTCTGATCAGTCTTCTCCTTGTCTGAGCTGAAAGTTTAGAGGGACGGCCGGGTCTTGGTAGATTTGCAGTGGTCTGATACTCCTTCCATTTCAAAATGATCGCTTGCACAGTGCTCCTTGGGATGTTTAAAGCTTGGGAAATCTTTTTGTATCCAAATCCAGCTTTAAACTTCTCCACAACAGTATTATGGACCTGCCTGGTGTGTTCCTTGGTCTTCATGATGCTCTCTGCGCTTTCAACAGAACCCTGAGACTATCACAGAGCAGGTGCATTTATACAGAGACTTGATTACACACAGGTGGATTCTATTTATCACCATCAGTCATTTAGGACAACATTGGATGATTCAGAGATCCTCGCTGAACTTCTGGAGTGAGTTTGCTGCACTGAAAGTAAAGGGGCTGAATAATTTTGCACGCACCACTTTTCAGTTTTTTAGTTACTAAAAAAGTTTAAATTATCCAATAGATTTCGTTCCACTTCACAATTGTGTCCCACTTGTTGGCGATTCTTCACAAAAAATAAAAATGTTATATCTTTATGTTTGAAGCCTGAAATGTGACAAAAGGTTGAAAAGTTCAAGGGGGCCGAATACTTTTCGCAAGGCACTGTACATCTCCAATTAAAATATCAAGCAGAACATTGCATTGGTACCTGATCAGTTGCCTAAATACCAAAGCAACAGCTTACTATCTGAAAAACTGCGACAGCAGAGGTTGTGATAATCACAACAGTGGCTCGTTTTGGAAAGGTTGGGGTTAAACACGGTTTGCCCCACCCTGGCAACACAAATGACTGCAGTTCCTCATTTCACTGCAGATGGGATTCATTGAACAAAAACACTCATGCTATGAATATCTCTGTAGTCAATGACCGAAAGCTGATTCAAATTGGAGAATGGGTACCGACACCAAGGTTCTGACTCCTAGCTTGTTGGCGCACTGCTCTTTTACCCAAGACAAGCAAAATATAGGTTGCCCAATATGTGAATTTTTGTTAAAATAGCAAATATTGCTTAAGGACTCATGACAAAGGATTAAAGTGGCATTAAATCCAAAAGAAAATTATTACATTGCAGCTTACCAACTCCTAAATAAGATGGCTGCATTCATTTTCCCTTTTAGGCTTTATTTACTTTACTTTCACCCGGTGACACTGCCAGTAAGTCTGTCATTTTTTAACAGAACAAGCTATCCTGCATATGCAGCAGTTAGAGGGCTGAGACAAATCATTTAACACTGATTTCTAATGTGCTTACAATGATTATCTTATTTATGTAAAACCTTTATCCTAAAAGGAACACAACTGTTGCTGAAACTGCTTAAAATGTGTTAGCTGGAGTTTGGCTTCAATTTGTTAGTGTATTTAAATCTGTTAGTACACCTGTCACTCGCTCCCTCTATGCTGTTGTCCAAAAGTGTCTCTGCAGATGAAGCAGGTATAATGATGAGACAAACCATTTACCACTGACAGGGGTGCTTACAATATTAAGGTTTTATTTATGCAAAACCTTTATTCCAAAAGGAACAAAACTGTTATTGTAACTGCTTAAAGAGTGTTCACTGGTGTTTGGCTTCAATTTACTAGTATCTAACACTACCCTGCTCCCAGAATGTCAATGCTGCTGTCCAAAGGTATCCCCGTTGCTCCTTCATCCACAGTGTAGTGTCAACCACGTGAAACCAGGGGAGGGAAAAAGCCTAAAAAATGAATAAATAAATAATGCAGCCACCACATCTATCGAAGTTTAAGCTGCAGTATACTGTATTACATTTTTGGTTTTACCGCTTTAACAAAACGCTAAAGTTAAAATCAGTCTAAGCCAGATTGCATATGTCTGCCACAGCCAGCATGAAGCAATAACCGGGCTTGTCAAAGAAAAAAAAAATAGAGGAAATACTGTGTTTACCCAGTTTATTTGCACTATTTTGAAAGGACGAGTGTACTTTTAAAAATCATTAGACCCTTATATATTTAGTGAAAAAACTTTGCAGAACTAACGTTACTCCTGCCTTTTCTGCCCTGTGCTTTGAAAGCTAGTCACAGACGCAGGCCTTTATAAACATTGCCCTGTTTATATTCGGCCTGTCGGCATTCTACATGCAGAGTAGCATGTCTGCAGACCAGAACTGAACAGAAGGAAAGTATGTGGAAACCCTTTTTCCATAACTGGATCAGTGGAAGCTTATGTGATGAAGAATGCACCATGTTTAGCTAAACATGTAGAGGTATCCTTTCAAGCAGTTTGTAATCTGTTTAAAGCAGACCTTAAGTATTTTTTTAACTGTCCATCTATTAAAGGGGTTGTAAAGGTAAATGTTTTTTCACCTTAATGCATTCTATGCATTAAGGTGAAAAAAAAATCTCACAGTGCTGGCGCCCCCAGCCCCCCCGTTTTACTTACCTCACCCCTCGAAAGTCCCACACTCGTCCCCCGACGTCCTTTCCACTGTTCAGCCTGGCCACTGATTGGCTGGAGTGGATGGATGGAAAGCAGCGCAGCCATTGGCTCGTGCTGCTGTGAATCACCTCCACTGACGCTGAGTGCCGCCGCCGGCTGTATCACGGGAGCACACCCACAGATGCTTCTCACCATGCAAGGGAGCTTGCATGAACGTGAGAAGCACCTGCGGGAGGAAGCAGAGACAGCCGCCGAGGGACCCCAGAAGACCAGGTTCGGGGCCACTCTGTGAAAAACGAGCTTCACAGTGGAGGGAAGTATAACATGTTTGTTATTTTTAAAAAATAAAAAAATTCACCTTACAATCCCTTTAAATCTTCCGCCCTTGTTGTTTTAACTTTGGATAGTAAAACTTTTTTTTTTTCCTGCCAGTAAATACATTATACAGCCCACTTCCTGTTTGTCTGGTAAAAAGTCTAGGATAAACACATGACACCATGCACAGCTCTCTCTTGTTCTCATGGGAGTTTTCAAGGTTTTCAAGGAAGGGAGGGGGACAAATCATAAGAGGGCAAATGAGAGCTGCAGGGCTGCAAAGCTGGAGGTGTGCCTCTGTGTAAATCCAAGAAGTGAACAGACAGCAGCTTTAGCTAACCCACAGTTAAAATACCTGCAGCCAGATTTAGTGGAGGGAGATTTCTGCAGCATGTTTAGCATGTACAGAATCACAGGATATATAAAATAATATGCACAGCGGTTGGAGAGAAGCTTCAGAATGGCAAATAGGTTTTTTTTTCAAATTATATGAGCAGACTGCAGTTCCTCTTTAAGTGATTACATGATTACTGTGCAGTATAAAAATGATTTGCATTTCATACGACAATAGAAAGAAACAAAAATACAGTGGGTGTTGAGCAGATACCTTCTTATTCCTGATTTGTAACGTGCATACAGGATGAATATAAACAAAGCAGTGTGTACACATTAGCATAGGCCTTGTAAGCCAGCTTTCACAGGACAAGGAAAGTAAGGTAAGAGTTTATATTGCAAAGCTACTTGGTGACCCTACCTAAATTAAAAGGGTTTAGGTCTATAGTTATCCTTATCGGAACTACAATATATTGTTCCTTGTTTGAACAACATTTCTCCCTCAGGCTTATGGAATTTCAACTTGTCACTGGAGTAATAATGGTAAATATAAAAGAGAACAATTTTGGCAATCTACAGACAACATTCTGTCTAATGAGAATTCAGATTTGTTATAGAAACTTTTGCATTAGTTACCTCTATTATGTCCCCAATAAAACAAAATGCAGTAACCCAATGCAATAATCCAGTTAACGGATTTTGTGAATGTATATATGTGTAAAGAAACACTTACCCACTGCTTAGAAGACTGAGTGATATAATGGAATGATCCAGAAACAAATGTACATGAAAATAAAATATGACAAGAGGATATAACAATAAGTAACTGATAATAATAATGGAAAAAAGAGAAAAAATAAGAAACAGAGTACATAATAAAACGGACAATGGTGTAAACAGGTTTAAAATGTAACTGGACTTTTACAACAAAAAAAAAGACATTTATTGGACTCCAGTGCCTGTGTCTCTAGTATCCCCTTTTCCCCTCCACAGTTTATTCTCATCTATTCTTGTCCCTCTAATGCCCGGACCGGACTTTTCAACATCAAAAGTCTGACGGAATGATTCCGGCAGACTATTCGATCGTGTGTGGGCTGCAGCGGACTTTTGATTCGCAAAAGTCTGACAGACTTTAGAAACGGAACATGTTTCAAATTTTTCCGAAAGAACTCCGCCGGACCCAGTTCCTACCGAGAAATCCGCTCGTGTGTGTGCTATTCCGACGGACAAAAACCGATGCGAGGGCAGCTATTGGCTACTGGCTATGAACTTTCTTATTCTAGTCCAGTCGTACGTCATCACGTTCGAATCCGTCGGACTTTGGTGTGATTGTGTGTGGCCAAGTCCGCTCATTCGGAAAGTCCGTCAGAACTCTGTCAGAACTCCGTCAGAACTCCGTCAGAAGTCCGTCAAAAGTCTGTCGGACATAAGTCTGGTCGTGTGTACGCGGCATAAAGCCCCATACACACTATCAGATTTTCTGCTGATTTTTGTCTTCAGATTTACCAAAACAATGTAGTGCAAGGCTCTGCCTGATTGCATACAAATTGAAACTCCTAAGCTTTGACCTCATATTATATGGTTTTGGTAAATCTGAAGGGGAAAAAAAAAAAATCAGCAGAAAATCTGATAGTGTGTATGGGGCTTCAGTTCCTCACTGTGCAGCCTGCTTGGCACCACTCAAGCCTCTTCATTTTCTAGAGTATGAATCTTCAGATAATTGAGTGGAAAAATTGAAGAAAAAGCTGTCCAGTGCTGAACAAACCACACAGTGAAGATCTTTGAGCAGCACAGACAGGTAAGTAAAAAAAAAACAAAAAAACAAAAAAACAAAAAAAAAAAAAAAACTTTACACTTGAGAAAGGGGCCATGTGCAATCATATGTGGGAACCTCAGTGAGGTTTCTCTGCGATTAGTTATGGCAGCTCCCACAGCGTATTATGGCCTCTCACACGTAGTCACTTATGGAGCGATTACTTGCGAGTGATCTCCCCTGGATGCAGACTCCCTGTATCCAGGGCCAATCGTGCACAGGTAACTACTCCATGAATAACATGCGAGTGGTTGCGGTTAGTTGCGGGAACTGATAGACTCCCATTTTTTCCAATGAGAAAGCCTCCCACAACTAATTACCGGGATCACCCGCTGGTGTTCCTGCATGGTTATGGCTATCTGAAGCTAATGGGAGTGCAGACCATGTTCCATTAGCTTATTTCCTGCCAACAGCAGCCAGGGGAAAGTGACAACAGAGACTGGAAGAAATATTGTACACGTTGCTTCTGGACTACAGCTGGGGGTTGGGGGGGAATTAGCGAATTAATGTTTGCTGGTCTACTTTTCTGAGTGTGTGCGTGTAACCTTCCGCCAATGCAGGACATATGGAGGCAGTAAAAGGATTAATGTTCTTACAAAATAATTTTACACTCTAACATACTATGACAGAAAAAGGACATGCTCATTGAAATGTTCCAGAATTTAACAAAAATGCCATTAGTGCAATTTATACTACTATTTATACAAGTATTGCAACAGGACCAGAGCAAAGAAAATACACTTTGGACATTTACCTCTTGCCCACCATCCAAAACACATAGTTTAGTACACTGTTTTTTAGCATCCACCAACACATTAAACATAGTGCATACTGAGGATGGAATCCGGAGATCTGTAGATTTACTTGTTCTCTGCAGTTTAATCTCAAATGCAGTTCGTGTCCTAAGCAATAGAAAATAAACAGATGTTAAACTAAATTAAACTATTACCATGTAATACTGTTCAAGAATAATTTGTTATATAATACATTGACAGTTATATAAGTTACATAGTTAAAATGAAGAGACACAAGTCCTCCTAGTTCAACCAAAAAAAAAAAAATCATACAATCCAATATACATAATCCTATGCCCACAGTTGATCCAGAGAAAGATGAAAAATCCCAAAGCAAAGCATGATTCAATTTGCCTATAGCAGGGGAAAAATATTCCTTCCCGATTCCCCGGATCAACTTCACCTATGTTAGTACCCAGTTATACTATGTATATTTAGGAAAGAATCCAGGCCTTTTTAAAGCAATCTATTGAGATGGCCAGAGCCACATACTGGAGGGAGTCTATGCCACATTTTCACAGCTCTTACTGTGAAGAAACCTTTCCGTATTTGAAGATAAAATCTATTTTCCTCTAGACTTAAAGAGTGCCCCCTTGTCCCCTGTGATGACAAAGTGAATAACAACACCAAATTCACTATATGGACACCTTATGTATTTGTACATGGTGATCAAATCCCCCATAATCTCCTCTTCTCAAGAGAGAATAAATTCAGTTCCTCTAATCTTTCCTTATAGCCGAGCTCCTCCTTGCCTCTTATCAGTTTGGTTGCCCTTCTTCCGGTTCCCCCGATATCCTTTTTGAGAACTGGTGCCCAAAACTGCATATTCCAGATGAGGTCTTACTAATGATTTGTACAGGGGCAAAATAATATATTTCTCTCTTCGGAGTCCAATCTTGAGTTGAGTTTGCATACAGTCTTTTTTTTTTTAAGAATTCCCATTTCCGTTTCATGTTCATCAATGGCAATATTCCCCCCAGTCTAAGTCTCGGAGAGCAAGCCTCATCCTTGGAAAATTTGCTCTCTTAAAGTTAAGTGTTTTTATATTAACCGTATGTGTTTGTTGCTTACAGCTAACATTATATAAAATCATGCTATGGTCACTGCTACCCAGATGTTCTTTTATATGAATATGTTTTTACACTGGTAATATTACAGGATGAATGGAGTTAAATCGAGCTAAAGGAAAAAACATGTAATTTTGGATAGAGTAGGGGGAAGGTTATAACCCGTGTCAAGTTTTATTATTTTTTGCCTTCTGCTTCCCATTAGGGAGATTTCACGCCTTGTCCCATAACCAGAGGAAATCCATTCAAAGAGAGGGAATCCCTGGTTGTCACGGGGTAACCCAAACTTTTCCTCCTTTTCTGGGGTCCCCGACCAGCTTTCCAGGCCCCTCCTCTTTGGCAAGTGCCCCCGTAGAATGTCGCTTTCCATGGGGGCAACCGTGCAGGCTCACTCCCAAGCCTCCCTTTCTGCGTCTATTGATGCAGACCAGGCAGCTTGGCCTGAGAATGCATTCAGGTAGAAAACCTTGAGGTTTTGGAACCACTTTCATGTCCAGTATATCTAAAAGCATGTGTTGATTATATTTTAAATGTTTTAACTGCACATTTTCATATACTTGTTCCATATTTTTAAAAACATCTTCAGAGTTTCCCTCTTGTGGCTAACTGTATAGCTGGCATCAATGCTGAACAACTGCAAAGATATAATAAATTACATTAGACAAACAATAACAGATTTCTCTGCCACTATGTCTGAATTCTTTGGAAAAAACTCTTGGTACTTCTGAAACCTTTTCAAATTCTCCTCCAAGTGAAGGGACACCCTTTACTCTGTTGGTGGTTGGGCCAGTCTGGATCCAACATGTTCTGGATCTCTGAGTGCAATCTGTAATTTCAAAGGGGAAAAAGTAGAGAGTTTCCATCTCTGCCCATCCTTGCTTTTAGACTTAGAGATTTAGATTAAAAAAAGGCAGATTTCAATGACTGTCTTGCACTGA
This sequence comes from Lithobates pipiens, assembly GCF_037356315.1. Lineage (NCBI taxonomy): Eukaryota > Metazoa > Chordata > Amphibia > Anura > Ranidae > Lithobates > Lithobates pipiens. Next base: position 201,423,965 of record NW_027507903.1, on the reverse strand, counting down.
CTTGTGGCATAAAGAGTGGGTGTACAAATAACTTTTAAAGAAGGCTTACAAGGTTTCTATTTAAACCTATCCACAGAACCAAAACTAAATTGGGGCATCCACACAATACTGGCTTTAACATCTCTAAACATTTCCAATTTGGAGCTCTACCACTTTCAGGCTCTCCTCTGCGCCCCACATGTTCACAAGCATGTATGTATGCCCTGCTTCTGAATCTTCTATGAGCCTAGGGCATTCATGTCACAGGCTGCTTGGACAATCTCCTACTGAGTGACTCCTCAGCCACAACCTTGGCTTTCCCAGTTTCACTGTAGAAGGTCATCTGGTCAAGATACAGTCACACAATGCCACAGTGGCCTACATAAACCATCAGAGGGGCACCTGTAGTCAGGCTACCTTAAAAGAAACAAGTCTGATACTCTTCTGGGTGGAAACCCACATACCAACTCTACTGGCTATCCACATTCCTCAAGTGGACAATTGGTAGGTGGACTTATTAAGTCACCATAGCCTGGATCATGATAAATCGTTTCTGCACCCAGAGATCTTTCATAAAGTCTGTCAAAAGGTGGGGAAAACAAGATGCAAAAATCATGGCCTGCATGTTTATCAACATGCTGAACAAATCTATAACCAAGATCAGGGATTTTTGAGCCTTTGCAGTGGAAGCTCTGGTGATTCCTTGGTCTCAGTCCAAGCTGGCGTATGCCTTCACTCAAAAGATCCTTCCTTGACTGCTGTGTGACAGAGGAGGAAAGGGTTCCTTAATTCTCATCACCCCAAATTTGCCCAGAAGAATGTGGTGCACAGTCACACACACACTTGTCGTGGACGAGCCTCTGCCTCTTTCAAAAAGACCAGACCTACTGACCCAAGGCTCTCTATTACATCTTGCATCTCAGTTCCTAGCTTTTACAGGAAGGCTGTTAAAACCGAAGCCCTAAAAGGATAAGGGTATTTCTGACTCTGTTATTCCCACCTTATTCTGGCTATTCACTTCCTGACTATTCACTTCCCACCTACCTGGCTATTCACTCTTTCAGAGAACTAGGGTAAAAAGGAAGGGTGGCGGGGTCTGTCTCTATGTGAGAAGTGATCTCAAAGAATGTGTGAAAGAGGACCAGGTTGATGGAAAGTGTGATGCGTCTGAGGCATTATGGGTGTTACTGCATATAGATGTGTGTAGTTCAAACATAATCATTGAAGTTTGTTATAGACCACTCGTTGTTATGGGATTTTAACTACCCAGAAATTGACTGGAGTAATGGCACTGCTGAGACAGTTAAAGGGTGCACATTTATAAACCTATTACAAGACAACTTTATGTTCCAGTTTATTGAGGCCCCAAATAGGAACGATGCTCTGTTGGATCTGGTAATCTCAAACCATGCAGAGTTTTTTTTTTACTAATGTTCATATAAAGGAACATCTTGGTAGCAGTGACCAGAACATGATTTCATTTGATGTTAGCTGTAAACAAAAAACACATACGGGAAAGATAAAAACACTTAACTTCGAGAGAGCACATTTTCCAAGGATGGGGGTTGCTCTCCAGGACTTGGACTGGGAGGGAATTTTGGCATCAATGGGTACAAAACAGAAATGAGAATTCTTCAAGTGACTGTTTGTGAACTCACTGCAAAGCATATTCCCATGGGCAATATGTTTAAAAGTCTAAAAATAAAACCTATGTAGCTCATGGCCAAAGTTAAAGTTATAAGCACTAAGAAAAGAGCTTTTAAAAAATATAAAAATGAAGGAACACTAGTGTCGTTTAAATGTTACAAAGAATATAACAGACTATATTAAAAGGAAATCAAGGACACAAAAACTCAAAACAAACAACCAACAAATATATTAATAGTAAAAAGGTCAGGTCTGAGCATGTAGGTCCTTTACAAAATAATCTAGAGTGGGTGACTGGGTACAAAAGAGAAGGCAAATGTATTAAATACTTTCTGCAGCTCTGTGTATACAAAGGAGCATGGGGGAGCTCATGTCCATAATGGGGGTGGTAGTGACACAGCCCCAAACTATCCACAATGGCTCAAAAGGGATATGAAATTCCATATGAAATTAACAGACTGCAGATTGCACCATGTGTAGGGAGGTAAACCAAACACCTGTGGAGGCACTGATATTTAAGATCACTACATTGGTGGATAGTGGAGATTGACATCAGGATTTGTTTTCACATAGACTGTTCTAAAAATCTAATTTTTACATTTGTATATACATGATAGAATAGCGCATCTTCATCCATTTTAAGCTCTGCATATGAACCAATCAGCTTCCAGTTTTTTTTATCAATGCTTAATTGAACAAGCTGAAGATTTTGTACTCCACAGTTTTAGTAAATCAGGGAGAATGATAAGCTCGGCATCACAAATCGGTATCAATACACATAGTCTAAATCAAGTTTTTAAACAGGGGATGACAATGATTACATAACGGTACAAAGAGCATAATTTTCTAACTCCTGAACAAGGGTATAATCTCCAGTCATTCAAACAAGTTCAATTCTTACCATGTTTTTAGTAGCTTAATATGCTTAAAAGAAAGGGTTGGAGGAGGGAACGGTAAGAGGGAGAGATGATATGGCAAGGATCCCCCGGGGGGGGTTTAATTTAGCATTGCTGCATTAAAACCCCCTGGGGTAACCACCCCATATCATTTCTATGTATCTTGGAGTGCGCAGCCCGAACTCTCATATATGAGTGCTTCTTTTTTTTTTTTGTAAGAGGGAGAGATGAAGGGAAAAAAAAAACATAGGCCCAAAGAGGGCTTCTGAGGGGGAACTCTCTTAGTATAATGGCTCAAAATGATGGTGAAGAAAAACAAAATCCTCTGCTAAAGTTCTTACAATGCATATAACTAGCAAACATCACCGTAGTGTCCCTTCAGCTGGTATTTATGACTTTCTACTTCCTGCAGGGAACAGCAGCAGGATGTTAAGGAGGGGGCCTTACAAAGCTAGGCTACAGGAGCTTGATCCCGAAATGCCCAAGAACTACCCACCGATCTGGTGGAAAGGAGTGTGAGCTTTGGTGATGAGTTGTCTTATCCATATAGCGATGGTGGACTTTGAAAGATGTCCCCTGCAGGACCTGAGGGTAGAATTAACAGGGAGTTCCTCTTCCTAACGGAAGCTTTTGTTTTGAGGTAGAATCTGATGGTGCTATATCCAAGCAGTAAAGAGCAAATTTCTTTTGGGTGCTTTAGAGTAGGGCACAAAGATGCAAATAATTATTTTCCTCTTAAAATGTGAGATAAAATAACTCTTTCAAACTTTTTTTTGCAATTTACAAAAATTTAAAATAAAGCCTGTGTTATTTCATCAAAATGTGGGGCATTTTACTTATGAAACTATTCAGTATTTTATCTCATGACATGATATCCAGTGGAGTAGGACTAAAACCCCCGTCCGGTTTTAGTGTTAAGAGGTAACATGGTTTAAATCGTAGAAATATGCCAACTCATAAATCAGTGTGGTCCCTGTAGCATATGCATTAATACAAAAAGGTGACTGGAATACCAGCCAAAGGGAAGGTTTTCACGCGACTCATCTGGAGTATCAAAAACAACCAAGTTAAATTAAGTAAATACAAAATATCTTTATCAATGTCAAATTTTGAATAAAAATCAAGACAATGTCATTAGGGAGATTTCTATTCACTGCTGTCACATAGCCATAACAGGAAGTCAGAGGAAATCCCTAAACATTAAAAGAATCCCTTAGGGACCCCCAGCTTGCTGGAAGCAGTGTCCCCCATTGGAAGATTTCCCCTTTATTATTTTTCTGGGGACAATTTTTGATTTTCCTTTAATTTTACTTACAATGTTAATGGTATGCAGGAGAAATAGAGAGGGTAAATCTCCCTAACAGGGGCACAGACCGCAAAAAAAAAAACCTGACAGGGTTTGCGTTTAGTTATACTTTAAAGTGGAGCTCCAGCACCACCACCAGAAAATTTTAAGTCAGCAGCTGCTGACATTTAATATTAGAACACTTACCTGTCCAGGGATCCCGCAATGTTAGAACCCCAGCTGATTTTTCAGTCCGCTTCCAGGTGCTGCAGCTGCCATTCCTTGTAAGGGAAACCGATAGTGAAACCTTGCACATTCACAAAGCATGTTGTGCTTTGTGAATGGTCCAGCAGCAGGGGAAGGAGGAGAGGGGCCGAACTTTTGGGGGACCTCGTCTCAGCAAGGTCACCCGGAAGTGGGGACAGGTACCTGTCAAAAACAGGTACCTGCTCACCCCCTCCCCCTGAAAGGTGTCAAATGTGGCAACAGATGGGGGGAAGCACACAAGCAGAGTTTACACTTTCGGATGAAGCTCCGCTTTAAGTAAAATCGGCCTCAGTGATTTCGTGTTTTTTCATATTTAGGTTTCTATGCATTATTGTTGAGAAACTGATTCAAAGGTAGAGGGTGCTCATAATTGGCTAGTATATTTTTGCATTCCTTAAACACCTCATGCCTGGACCACTAAGGGCCGAAGGCGGCTTTCGGCGCTTCTCGGTGGCCAAAAACCACCGAGAATGGCCGAGAGCGGCCGAAAGCTGACAAGAAGAGCCAAAGGCGGCCGAAAGCCGCCGAGAAGGGCCGAAAGCGGGCGAGAACTACTGGGCGCCGCCGAGATACACAGGACATCTTGGCGGCACCATTTTTAAAAATAAAACCTGAAAATAACACTGACAAGGGGACAACGATGGACAAGGCTGCAATGATAGACCGGCTACAATGATGGACAAGGCTGCATGACAAAGCTGCATATGACACAAGACTGCAATGATGGACAGGCTGCATGACAAGGCTGCAAATGACACTGACAAGGCTTCAGATGGACACTAATAAGTCTGCATTGATGGGCATTTAAATGTAAGTTTTTTTTTCCCTTAAACTTCCCTCCTAAACTTGGGGTGCGTGTTATACGCCGGCGCATGTTATACGCTGATAAATACGGTATTTGTTGAGGGATTTTAGGTCTTGGATTAGACAAATACCCTCACCAGTGTTGAATAGAATGCTTTATCCTGTAGGTGTACTTGCACAAGTACTTGTTGGGACAACAGATGTTTCAGGGAATTCTGAAAATCTCTCCTTGGGCAGATTTTGTTTGATCTGAGGCAAATCATGCACACATGGACATTTTAAGCAGTTTATCAGCAGGCGAGTTTATTGACGGTTTTCTGAATGTCCTAAAATCATGTTCAGGAGAGGGAATTCTGACCACAAAAACTGCTGAACACTGTTAAATGCACCTAAACGCTAGGCAAGTTTTGCACGTCTGTTTATTTAAAAGGCTTCTTAAATTCTTTAATTCTGGCCAATTAAACTCCCAAACTCTGCCTCTTGGGTGAGTTTAAAACTCTGATTTTCCTCCTGTCAGGATAAACAGTGTTTACAAGAAACACTGTTTACATAAGGCCTTATGGCTAGGTACTGTTGAACAAAATGTGTACTGGATTGATTAAACTGAAGAAATCCTGAGGCATAAGGAGTATGATTGATGTCACTTAACCCCCGTCATGCATCAAAATGCGTTGGACATCTATGATTTAGGAGCTCCAAAAAAATAAAATCTCGACTTTATATGTTCTGATGTGGCAATAACACGGACATGAAAGAACGATTTCTAAAGTAACTTTTTTTTTTTTTTTTTAAATAAAATCTCTACATGGTAAAATTATAGCTATTATTACTGATGAATGTTGCCAACATTACACATCATATATGTTATCTTATACATTGACTTTCAACATCATACCAAATGTATTTGCTTTTTTATTGTTTCTGAAACATAATAAACGAGGAGTTAAAATTACCAAGCTGTAGGCAAAACAATCAATGGAAATTAAGAAATCCTTATATTTGCTAACCTTCTTACGCAGGCTTCTATCATATCACTTGCCATAAGTTTAAGACGTTGCTCCAAGTGATTGGCAAACTCTGTTTCTGGCCAGTGAAGATCATGAATAAATTGTTGCAGTGCATCTAACTTCCAGAACAAATCCTCTGAGGTTGAGGAGCCATTGCTAGAAGACATACAAAAACTATAAATACATTTCCCCTGCAAAAAAATTGCAGATGATCTAACGATATTCACCGATTATGAGCAACCATCTTCATATAAGGCATTATGACTTTAGATTTTTTTTATTATTCTAAAAAAAAAAAAAACACACTCTAGCATGTTAGGAACGCCTATGATTAAGACCCCATGGGCGGGGTGAAACATGTCAAGGGGTATGGCCCGAAGAGAGGCATTGACTGAGACTTTCACATGTATATGCCCACACTAGGATCGTCATTACATTCTGTATTTGTTCAAAACCCAAGTAAAAAAGAAAAAAAGAAAGCCATCTCTACCTTATACAAATGTTTTTTTCCCTGCAGCTGCTAGACTATACACTATAACCTCCCCCAACTTCAAGTTGACACACTTTTAAGATCATTGTTTATCTTGGGGAACAATCAAAGCTACAATTTTCCTGTGAGATGATGCTTTGGATTTTCCAGCATTCTTATACAACTCCAAATCGCTCATACCCTTTGGGCCTATGCTCCTCTTTTTGATGCCTGAAATGTAAACAATTGGAAGCAAACTCGATCCATGTGCTGGTTGTCCCCCAAGATTAAACTATTTTGGAAAACAATTGTGCATTATGCTACAGCACACTTAGTAAACTACTTACCTCTAACCCCTGAATGGCCACTCTTTGGCCTAATCAGCAGCTCAGGTGTTAAAATCTCAAGATGATGTAAACTCCTCCTAATTATCATATCCTCTGTAGCATGAACAACCATTTTACATACGTAATTCTACCCATAACCCCCCCCCCCCCCCCCACTATTTCTTTGTTTGATAGACAAAATCTCTTATGTTTTCCGCATGAAATGGGTGGAGGCCTCCTTACATAAGGAGTCACTTGATATCTGGGAATCTTTCATTCAGACCTTGCCTACAGATACCCAATAATTGATAGTACAATGTTTTCAATATACCCAATGGTTTCAAACCAGACTATTAACCCAATGACCTTCCAATTGATATCCTACACTTAGTTTAAAATTAATATATATTTTACACTTTAACAGCGAAGGCTGCCCCTCTTTCCATTATCTGCTAGTTGTTAAACTGACCACCATGCAATGTCCATCCTTTGACCCAGCACTGATCTCTGCTTCTCAAACTATACTAACAAACTGTATGCTGTAAATTTTGTATTATTCTACTGGCCAAATGTTGTGGCCATTTTCACTATTAACTGCATTCTTGCATCCAAAAAAATAAAAATAATAAACAAATGTGACAAGGCCTTTTTCCAAGTTTGTGCATTTTACGTTTGACACCAAAAATAAATGGACAAACATAAAGAGGACAACAAGACCTATTTAAAAAGGACAGCCAGACTCGGTGTCTGGGCTGAATGAATTTTGGTTTGTACCTTGTGACCTGACCTATGCTCTTTGTATGCTTCTTCATTACTGACCTGGCTTACTCCTGAGTGGCTTAGGTCCCGCCCTGTACCTTTGCGTATTCAGTTTCTGACCAGCTTTATCTCTGACCCTAATTCTGTGCATGATTTCATACTACTCTGCCTGCTTGTTGCTGACCTTGGCCTGCTTTGGGACTTTGCTATTGTTTCAGACCCTGTCCCATGATACCTGTCAACTGCCTGTCATGGACTGCTCCAAGATCCAGCCGCAGTCTTCTACAAAAATGCCTGCTGCCATTATTGGGGGACTCTACTTTCCTGAACCCAATGTCTAGCCAGAGTTTCTCTTCAACTTTTGCTGGTGGTTTCTCTGGCTTACAAGCTGACAGCTTGCCCGACACTCCTGTTTACAGGTGTCTGCACAACACTCATGTTCCAACTGTCCCTTAGTGACATCTGACTTACTTTCAGAAGCACTTGTGCTAGAGGTACAAGAGAGACTGCCCTTGTGATTTTAGTGTTCTATCAAGTATGTAACACTGACAGCCTGCAACTGTACCGGTGTGTTTTGATAGACTCGCATGCAATTTTGACAGGTAAGTCACTGTGACATGACAAAGTCAGGGTAAAATCAACCACTACAATGCCCCCCTTTGGTCAGTGTCTGGAGCTTCCTATGGACTGGGTCAGAGTATGGACTCCTCCTTTACTAGATGGATCAGTCTAAGTTTTTTTTTTTTTTCAATCAGAGAAGTGGAGATGCAAAGTAAACCCTTCCGATACACCACGGTGCTTTGGGAACCCTTTGTCATGTACCAAATGTTTATTTATAGGCAACAATTGCACATAGATAATGAAAATAAATTCTTCTTTTAAAAAAATAACCAGCATTAGGACAGATCTATATTATTCAAAAAGTAAAACTGCATACTTTTTACCATGTAAGAGAAATTGCACATTTTCAGCTTGTGGGGATTTTGTAAATGCCCCTCACAGAGTAAAAATCACAAGGCAGAAAAGACAATTTTTAGAGTGTTAAGACTAGTCATTAACACCTTGACACAATACAATTAAAGTAGGTCCAAGGAAATTCCTGGTTGTCACCAGATCACTAAAAATAGTTTCCAAATGGAAGATATCTAATATATATATATATATATATATATATATATTTTTTTTTTTTTCTATTTCTGTTCTGTTTACAGCCCAAAATTTGGGATTTTCCTTTACTTAAATTTTTGACAATAACAGTTAAAATTAGAAAATGTGAGGGTGAAGCATAGATAGCAATAAATACCTGAAAGGTGTTTTTCACACTCTATCCCAAACTAAAAAAAAGTTTTACCTTTAGTTATACTTTAAGCCTGTCAACAAAAGTATTATCCTCCCCCCCCTTTTTTTTAATCAAAATATGCATATTCCAGTTGAAGAAATTAGGACATATTTTGTTACTTAATAAAATCTCTTACGGTGAAAACTGTCTTAAATATGGAGAAAAAATAACTGCAAAATTGTTGCACAAAAAATGACAGCTGTGCATGAGTGCATGTTAATAAACTAACAGTTGATCATTAATGAAAGTCTTTTGTCTATAAATGTTGTCTGTACCTTTAAGGATGTTTGCTCTTATTTTCAATACCAACAAATATTAAGGTCTAGCCAAGTTATCCCTTGAGGCAAAACTCCCAGTAGACCAATCAGAGAAAACACTAAACATTACACTTATGAACTGCCTAATATCTCCCAAACCTTAAGATCTAATGCCCCAAATGTACTATTATAACAGGAGCAGTAAAAACAACAAAATGCCATAATGAACCATCTCATGGACAATTTACATGTTATCACTCTATAGCCCCTTATGGAAACATCACATTTAGTGTATAGTTTTTTTCCATTAAATCATTTTCTTTTTTTCTATTTTCATATGTCAACAGAAAGGCCATAGAAATTAAACACATTTTGAACAGTTGTACAAATGATGCAAACTAGACAAATTACGGTAGGCAAGTCCCCCATTTGTGGGGATGCTGGCACGTACATACAATATGATGTTTGTTAAGAATGCTTACCTCCTAATTTTATTCATTAAATAAACTATTTTTAATTTTAATGTTTTAATTTTACAGACTTTTTTTTAAAATAATCTATTTATTCCTTTAGTTTACTCCTACTTTCCTTACAATTGTGTTTTTTTTTTCTTTAGGTATTAGTCTCTCTGCAAACATGCATTAGTATTTTACCCTATTATTTTCAACTAAAACCCCCAGCAATTTGTGTTTGTATTATTTCAACAACTACAACATTTGTCTCATGGGTATCTGCAATTAACGGCAGCATGCCAACTATCCCCAGGTTACAAACTACCATGTGTGCAAGTTGATAACCAATCCCTTGTAGCAGCCTTCTAGTAGAGGATAATATTACAATCAAAGGCTTCTATGCAGACATGTAAAGGCTCAATACATTCTAGTAAAACAACAAGTGTGCTTTAGGTTATGCCCACAGGACCAAATACTACAAAGAAACAGATTAGCACTGCCTTTACAGTTAATGAGCATAATTAAAACTAACAATAAAGATGTTAATGCTTAAAATAAAATATAGCTAATATTTTCAATAATAATTTAGCATTTTAGTCAACTGATCCATTATACATATGTAAAGATTAACTAACCCTGCACTGTATGACCATGTGTGATTATGTTATTATTATTATTATGTTAATATGTAGATATTTTAGATTGTTAACTTCTTCATCCATTGATGTGATTCAGTGTTTGCTGTAAAGCTCTGCATAACTGAAAACCTCAACTAGAATAAACTACACTTATTTATATTATCCACAGTATGTTGCAAAGCTCCTTGAAGTGCACCTATTTATATTAAAAAGCCTAATTCCAGCCATAGATGGATCAAAATCAGCAGGTTCAGCAGGAACCGGTCAAATTTTGATAAATGTATGGGCAGGCTGCTTATACTTAAACCTCAACCAACCTGTCCCCCCCCCCCCCCCCCCTTTTAGATTGCTGCCAGCAGTGCTCATTGTATTCTGATGGTGAGGAATCCTCCCGCTGTCAGAATACAAGAACGCAGCCGGAGGGATCCCTACATAAACACAGTGTAGAAATTGCATGATCTATGCATTGCCTTAGATAAGTGTTGCCTTGAAGAGATAGTAAGGCAACCCCCTGGCTCAGTGTTCACTTTTTTGTTTTTTTAAATAAACTATACTATAAAGTTGTAACTTTCCTGGAATATTGTAAAAGTGCTTCTGCTGTGAAAAGTGCTTAAAAAATAAGGCCTACTATCACTTTATGTTAAGGGAGATTTTTAGTAGCTCAGTACTGATACTAATATCGCTAGAGATAAATCGCTAGGAGTAGCGAATGATTGCAAAACAGATGGAAACATGTCTCTGTATGGAGCTTAAAAACGATCACTGCCGTTCTGCTTAATCACCTACTGAAAGCAGCTTCAATAGCTTGTAATCCTTGCTAATGTTCTGATTTAAGCCCGTACCACGACCCCTGCCCCAGGTTTCCCATTTCAGAGTGGCCGATTTGCAGCATCCTATGGAGACACCACTGTATGCAGGAACTACAGTTGTGGCTCCATACATTGTGTGCATCAATAATAACACACAGCTACATACCTTGGAATGATAAGGCACTCCCCTGATTCTCACCTTCTTCAAGATAACAGATTCAAGACTGCACTCTCCCACTGTTAACTCTTTCCCATGAAGACTGGAAGTTCAGGGAAGCAGCAATAAGAGAGCAGCAGCCAGCAACACTGGAAGCTGTAAATTGCGAATGCTTGGGTAAGAACTTTAACAAATAGTTTTCTGTACATTTTATTTGTGCTCAATTTGATAAGCTAAAAAATGCACAGGGTTTAATATTTAATGAACTGACTACCAGCAATGGTTAATGTTCTCTGTAGCAAAATTTAAATCATCCTTGTAGTAATAGCCTTTCTATCTACTAAAAATACTACATTGAAGCCTCCCAAATCACTATAATCTAATCAGGTCTTATCTTCTCTAAAGTTGATTATGAAACATTTTGGATACATTACATCATTCTTTCAAATGCCCTAATATAAGGTACCGCAAGATGCCTACTGATATGAATGTTGGAAGCAAAAGTTAATTCCCACACCATTTTGCAGCACAGCTTTTACTCTTGAACAGCAGGAGCAAAAAAAAATGACCATGTATTGGTGGCCGGGAAAGTAAAATATGCCAGTGTCAATGAGTGAACAAAAAGGAAAAAAGGAAAGTCCTCCCATCAGGGGTGAGTGGGAATACCCCCCCCCCCATGCTGATGGTAAGTGGAAGTACCCCTAGTGTCAGTGATAACAGTCACACACCTATCTGGGACTGGTGTCAGTAACAGACCACTCCTCTGGGCCCAGGTGTTAGTGACATTTTCCCCTACCGCACTTCCCCCTCCTTCCCTCACACTGGTGTCAGTAGGATAACAAAGGAATCCCCTTGACATACACTGATAACACCTTGATAATCTGCAAAAAACTCTTTGGGACATTGTGGCTGAAACAATACAGTTACCATCGGGTGTTGGAACGTTTTGCACCAGCTGTCACTCTACTCAGTGTCTCCCTAGACATGAAATGAAAAAGCCCTGCATGCAGGCTCACTGCAGCCAACAAGCTGTAGTTTTGGGGACCACTGATCTGGGCCGTCTTTCAATTGAAATTAACCATGTTTTCCTGGTAAGTCATTGTGTAGACAATCTAAATATACACTATTATTGCTGCTTGATTTTTCTTGGTACTCTGAAGACAATACCACAGGTAGGGCTTATTTACATGGCCAGTAAAAATTGTGCATTTAGATGTGCACTGCGCATAGCTTTGTGCGCATCTAAAACCCAGCACTATAGTAATCAATGAGCTTATACACATAGCTGCACCTTTAGACGCATATTCTATGCAGGATCTTCTCCCAGCAAGAACCTGCGTTCATGCAAAAAATTCATATATGCCTGTGTGAATGGACCCAAAGACAGTAATAACTATAAGGATCTATGGTATATCTCTCTTCACTAGGTAAAAACCAGGGCCATCTGAAGGCCATTGCAATTAAAGCACCCCCTTACATAAACTCCAAAAATAATTTTTACAATTCTTGCTCATTAACTATGGGCCTGAAAGTGCTAGCAGGGCTATAAGGCCCTTTTCACACTGAGTGTAACATACACACATTTATAACACATTTCTAAACAAGTATGAATGCATGGTATAATTCACACTGTGCATTCACCAGTGTTTAGGTGTATTCAGATTACTTGCATTTACTTACAAAAATTGAATTCTTTGTATACTCTAAAAGCATTCTAAACCAAGGCACATTTATGCCTCATCCACACAGGCACTGAGGACTGTATACTATAAACGGGCCATTTTTGTCAGCATCCCTACTTCAGGTGTGGGTGTGCAGGTAGCCTATTCAAGCCTCTTAGGAGACAGTGGCTGCAGGGACAGATATGTCTGTCCATATGTGACAGGCATGCGGGTGAGAAGCCCTGAACAGTGTTCGCACTTGGGGGCCACTCACCCGCACCCACGACACATTAGGATGAGCGGTTGCTTCCATTTATCTGCTGTGTTTTAATAGACTTAAATTGGTTCTCTGCAGGTATATCTGAAATCTAGAGAAGCCAGAAAAACAGCTAATTCATGGTATATGGACCTCAGCGCATGAGTAAATGATATTATATATATATATATATATATATATATATTATAAACAAAACTCAGAAGGTAAATGTGAATGCAGCAGAAGTAAAGTTAATCACCTAGTGATGAAAAGCAGAGGCAACAATTTCAATGAAGACTGTGTTCAGAAAACAGAAGTTTTAGGACTTTTTTTTAGCCAACAATGCAGATTTTAGCGAAAAAAAATTGGATGCAAAACATGGAAAAAGTATATAAAGTACACCCAAAATATATGGGTGTAACAATACAAATGATATCAAATATAATATCAAAACAGTCCACCAAAAAAGCAAAATAAATAAATAAAATATAAAAAAAATGAAATGATGGAATCAAATCTTCTCTGTATGATTAATCTCCAACACCGTGGCTTGCTAAAGTGCAGTGTGCTTGAATCTTGCAAAAAAACAAAACAAAAAAAACACATAATGTGCTTCACCTGAAGTGTCATACAAATCTGCTCACCAGATATCTCCGGCCACTAGGTGACCACCAAGCATATAATAAATGGAGCCTTCCTCCGTTAGCTGGAATCTTCCAAGCCAGAAATCACTCCAAACAACTGTTAACAGTACCGATCAAAGTTCATTCAATCATAGATGGTATTTGGTGATGCCTCCAATTATTAGCAGTAATACACTCTGAAGTGTACATCCAGCACTCTATTTTTAAATCTGTAGAAATTGGCTCCAAACCCCCTCCCCCAAATACGAGTATATTATACTATATTTGATATAACTGCTAATAATTGGAGGAATCACAATCATCATCTATGCTTGAATGAACTTTGATTAGTACTGGTAACATTTGTTTGGAGCAATTTCTGGCTTTGAAGATTCCAGCTAACGGAGGGTGGTTCCCATTATATGCTTGGTGGTCACCTAGTGGCCGGAGACATCTGGTGAGCAGATCTGTAGTGACACTTAGGGTGAAGCACATTATGACACTTAGGGTCAAGCACACTGCACTTTAGAAAGGCACAGTGTTGGAGATTAATCATACACAGAAGATTTGAGTCAATTTTTTTTTTTTTTTTTGGTGGACTGTTTTGATATTTATGATATAATTTGTATTGTTACACCCACATACTTTTGAGTGTACTTTATATAATTTTTTCACATGTGTTTTGCGTCCAATTTTTCTTCACTATATACTGTATTAGTGGTTACTAATTTTTTGGTGCAGCATCACA